>NC_069804.1:91676737-92027702 GCF_027406575.1 Nycticebus coucang
TATTATAATCAGATTTTACTATAGTCAGATACATTATAGACATACTAATATTAGTGAAGTTAGATGGAAAAGTGTTAGGTTAAAGAATAAATAAGTTTGGGAAAGGCAGAAAATTAGAAAAAGATTTATGTGTTCTGCATTGTGAACTACCACTGACTTCCACATGTGGAAAAGAATAATTAGAAATTTCAAGTTCTGTGATTTTTTTGAGGATTACATGGAAAATTATTGAAGGGTTTCTGCTTTTAAGTTATGCTTTTAGCCCATGAAAACATAACTTTATACTTAACACAGTATCAGTAACTAAGAGCTAATATTGTACCCAAGAGAGCATACTATAAGCAATGTGTTATATGTAATGGTTTTGTTGAATGTTTCCCACCTTTGCTATGACAGTTAATATTTACAGTGCTTTCTGGTTCACCAAATTAAGTTTCTCAACAAGTTTTCTAACGTGTTCTTTTTCATTAATATATGGGTAGTTACTCTGCTATATTAAGTATAACAGTGAAGAGCTAAGTTACGATCCACATGTGAAGATGTCTTATTACTTTAATGTGATAGTAGAAATTTTCACTGATAGAATTATATTTATATTATATATTAGATGAAAATGGATATTAACTGTGTCAGAGAAGCATAACCTTACTATCAAATCTTGATTATCTATGTTAATAGCAGTCAGCATTGGTAGGGGTACGTATAGATTTCAGATCAGTACAAATCACTTATATTTATTTAATTGTGACATATTTTCATTATATTTTGTGTGTTCATTTTATTTATATATATATATATTTATGTGGATATGTATAACAGATTCACTATCATTGTTTTTTTCTAGAACTTTTTTTTATTTGTCCATTTTCATTTCTTATGCACATAGCACTAAACGAAGTCAATGAGATAGTAGCTTGGAATTTTTCAGTTAGTAATGAGATGTTAATTCAATATAAAAATAATGAATTTTAAAAAGCTGATACAGTTGTGGCTAGATAAAGGTAATAAAAAGAAAACATAGCTGGTTATAAAAGCCCAAATTTTGACAGTTGAATAATGTGTTGCTCATCCAAATTCATTATTTTCCCACATCCTAGCAAGTTGGCTTAAGTTTTTCTTATTACTATTAAAAGTACTAGACCTAAGCTGTGATATAATTTTGAAAACTTACAGACAATTCAAAAGACTAGAAAATGTGGAAATTAACATATGCAATCTAGTGGTAAATTGAAAGTTTACACTGATGAACAGTTTTCCTATATCACTTTCCTAGTGTAAAGCAAAGTTAAATTTTGGACCTCTTGTTTTTATAAAATCTTTCTATAATTTTGGCTTGGAAACAAAACCAGCTCCTCCCTTCCTTCTCTAGTTTCTATCAGGAGATCCTAGATGTTAAGTTGGGGTTTTCTTTTAATTATGTGATTTGAAGGACAAATTTAAATCAAGGATATCTACATCTTGGCAATTAGTTTATTTAGTTATGTATCTGAATGGTTTTATTTGCATGTTAAGGACCTGGTAAATTCTGGAAATTAATTTAGTAATGTCAGAAATATCAGTATACCAACATAAATAGTGTCCTTTATTTTCAGATAATAGATGATTTGCATGGAGACTGTAGGCCTAAGATTAGCCGGTTGAATGCTTTGATATTGACGAAGGAAATTTATCATTAAAGGAAAATTTCCATTTGAAAAAGTATTGTGTATGAAGAAGGAAATTTATAACTTTTGTTATATGCTATCAATTAATATAATATAGTTTATATGTGATATTTCCAAAATATTTATTAGGTAAATTGTTGATCTTCCTAAAACCTTCCCATGATGTCATCCAGTGTTATGAACTATTTCTTTTCCAGATTCATAATATGTATATAACAAACCATTAGCTTCAAATAACTTAGTAATAATTTCAGGAAAAGAACTTAGAAAGTATGATGCCCAGTTCTTATTACATGTCATATCACTTCATGTAGCATTCTGTTCTCTCTGTAGTCATTTTATTTGATGGGCAAATTACCAAAATATGAAAGCCTATTATGTAGTCAATTGAGCCAATCCATCTTTAAGGACTGATTTAGATATTATCATAGATGATCTAACTATGTGAGCAGTATTAATTAATGTAGCCTAAAACAAGCAACTCATTACATGGGCCATTTCATCAAACAATAAAATTGAATATTGAGTTTTATATTTGTAGAGATTTCATATAGAGAAACAGAACAGGCTTGGTTTTATATTCTCACTGACACAGATATGCTGTTGCCTAATTGGACTTTTTTTTTTTTTATTGTTGGGGATTTATTGAGGGTGCAATAAGCCAGGTCACACTGATCGCAATTGTTAGGTAAAGTCCCTCTTGCAATCATGTCTTGCCCCCATAAAGTGTGACACAAACCAGGGTTCCACTCCCCTCCCTCCATCCCTTTTTCTGCTTTCCACCCCCCATAACCTTAATTGTCATTAATTGTCCTCATATCAAAATTGAGTACATAGGATTCATGCTTCTCCATTCTTGTGATGCTTTACTAAGAATAATGTCTTCCACTTCCATCCAGGTTAATACGAGGGATGCAAAGTCTCCATTTTTTTTTTGGCCGAATAGTATGTCATGGTATACATATACCACAGCTTGTTAATCCATTCCTGGGTTGGTGGGCATTTAGGCTGTCTACACATTTTGGAGATTGTAAATTGAGCTGCAATAAACAGTCTAGTACAAGTGTCCTTATGATAAAAGGATTTTTTTCCTTCTGGGTAGATGCCCAGTAATGGGATTGCAGGATCAAATGGGAGGTCTAGCTTGAGTACTTTGAGGTTTCTGCATACTTCCTTCCAGAAAGGTTGTACTAGTTTGCAGTCCCACCAGCAGTGTAAAAGTGTTCCCTTCTCTCCATATCCACGCCAGCATCTGCAGTTTTGAGATTTTGTGATGTAGGCCATTCTCACTGGGGTTAGATGATATCTCAGGGTTGTATTGATTTGCATTTCTCTAATATATAGAGATGATGAACACTTTTTCATGTGTTTGTTAGCCATTCGTCTGTCATCTTTAGAGAAAGTTCTATTCATGTCTCTTGCCCATTGATATAAAGGATTGTTGGCTTTTTTCATGTGGATTAATTTGAGTTCTCTATAGATCCTAGTTATCAAGCTTTTGTCTGATTGAAAATATGCAAATATCCTTTCCCATTGTGTATGTTGTCTCTTTGCTTTGGTTATTGTCTCCTTAGCTGTACAGAAGCTTTTCAGTTTACTGAAGTCATTTGTTTATTTTTGTTGTTGTTGCAATTGCCATGGCAGTCTTCTTCATGAAGTCTTTCCCCAGGCCAATATCTTCCAGTGTTTTTCCTATGCTTTCTTTGAGGGTTTTTATTGTTTCATGCCTTAAATTTAAGTCCTTTATCCATCTTGAATCAATTTTTGTGAGTGGGGAAAGGTGTGGGTCCAGTTTCAGTCTTTTACATGTAGACATCCAGTTCTCCCAACACCATTTATTGAATAGGGAGTCTTTCCCCCAAGGTATGTTCTTGTTTGGTTTATTGAAGATTAGGTGGTTGTAAGATGTTAGTTTCATTTCTTGGTTTTCAATTCGATTCCAAGTGTCTATGTCTCTGTTTTTGTGCCAGTACCATGCAGTCTTGAGCACTATGGCTTTGTAGTACAGACTAAAATCTGGTATGCTGATGCCCCCAGCTTTATTTTTGTTACTAAGAACTGCCTTAGCTATACGGGGTTTTTTCCGGTTCCATACAAAACGCAGAATCATTTTTTCCAAATCTTGAAAGTACGATATAGGTACTTTGATAGGAATGGCATTGAATAGGTAGATCGCTTTGGGAAGTATAGACATTTTAACAATGTTGATTCTTCCCATCCATGAGCATGGTATGTTCTTCCATTTGTTAATATCCGCTGCTATTTCCTTTCTGAGGATTTCATAGTTTTCTTTATAGAGGTCCTTCACCTCCTTCGTTAGGTATATTCCTAAGTATTTCATTTTCTTTGAAACTGTGGTGAAGGGAGTTGTGTCCTTAATTAGCTTCTCATCTTGACTGTTATTGGTGTATACAAAGGCTACTGACTTGTGGACATTGATTTTCTATCCTGAAACATTACTGTATTTTTTGATGACTTCTAGGAGTCTTGTGGTTGAGTCTTTGGGGTTCTCTAAATATAAGATCATGTCGTCAGCAAAGAGGGAGAGTTTGCCCTCCTCTGCTCCCATTTGGATTCCCTTTATTTCCTTGTCTTGCCTAATTGTATTGGCTAGAACTTCCAGCACTATGTTGAATAGTAAAGGTGACAGAGGACAACCTTGTCTGGTTCCAGTTCTAAGAGGAAAAGCTTTCAGTTTTACTCCATTCAGTAAAATATTGGCTGTGGGTTTGTCATAGATAGCTTCAATCAGTTTTAGAAATGTGCCACCTATGCCTATACTCTTCAGTGTTCTAATTAGAAAAGGATGCTGGATTTTATCAAATGCGTTTTCTGCATCTATTGAGAGGATCATGTGATCTTTATTTTTGCCTCTGTTAATATGGTGGATAATATTTATGGACTTGCGTATGTTAAACCAGCCTTGCATCCCTGGGATGAAGCCTACTTGATCATGATGAGTGACTTTTTTGATGATAAGCTGTAATCTATTGGCTAGGATTTTGTTGAGAATTTTTGCATCTATATTTATGAGTGAGATTGGTCTGAAATTCTCCTTTTTGTTTGGGTCTTTTCCTGGTTTTGGTATCAGGGTGATGTTTGCTTCATAGAATGTGTTGGGAAGATTCCTTCTTCCTCAATTTTTTGGAATAATTTTTGCAGTACAGGAATAAGATTTTCCTAGAAGGTTTGATAGAATTCTGGAGTGAAGCCATCTGGACCAGGGCATTTTTTGGTTGGAAGACTTTTTATTGTTTCTTTGATCTCAGTGCTTGAAATTGGTCTGTTCAGGAGCTCTATTTCTTCCTGGCTGAGTCTAGGGAGAGGGTGTGATTCCAAATATTGATACATTTCCTTCACATTGTCAAATTTCTGGGCATAAGAGTTTCTGGTAGTATTCAGAGATGATCTCTTGTATCTCTGTGGAATCAGTTGTTATTTCCCCTTTATCATTTCTGATTGAGGTTACTAGAGATTTTACTTTTCTGTTCCTCGTTAGTCTGGCCAATGGTTTATCTATTTTATTTATTTTTTCAAAAAACCAACTCCTTGTTTCATTAATTTTCTGAATGATTCTTTTGTTTGCAATTTCATTGATCTCTGATTTGATTTTGAATATTTCTTTTCTTCTACTGAGTTTAGGCTTAGATTATTCTTCTTTTTCCAATTCCATAAGATTTCTGGTGAGATTGTTGATGCGCTCTCTTTCTCTTTTTCAAATGAAGGCATCTAAAGCGATGAATTTTCCTCTCAAAACTGCTTTTGCAGTATCCCACAGATTTTGGTAGCTTGTGTCTTCATTGTTGTTATGCTCAAGGAAGTTAATGATTTCCTGTTTTATTTCTTCCTGCACCCATCTGTTATTCAACAGAAGATTGTTTAATTTCCATGCCTTTGTGTGGGGTTGAGCGTTTTTGTTAAAGTTGAGTTCCACCTTTAGTGCCTTATGGTCTGAGAATATACAAGGTAAAATTTCAATTCTTTTGATTCTGTTGATATTTGTTTTGTGTCCCAGGATATGATCAATTTTGGAGAATGTTCCATGGGGTGATGAGAAGAATGTATATTCTTTATCTTTGGGGTGGAGTGTTCTATATGCATCTAACAAGCACAGTTGTTCTAAGGTCTCATTTAAATCTCTTATATCTTTGTTTAATTTCTGTTTAGAGGATTTGTCCAGCTCTGTAAGAGGAGTGTTAAAGTCCCCTTTTATTATGGTATTATCAGATATCATATTGCTCAGACTGAGTAAGGTCTGTTTCAAGAATCTGGGAGCATTTAAATTGGGTGTATAAATATTTAGAATTGAAATGTCTTCTTGTTGTATTTTTCCCTTGACCAATATAAAGTGACCATCTTTGTCTTTTTTGACTTTAGTTGCTTTAAATCCACATGTATCAGAAAGTAAGACTGCAACTCCTCTTTTCTTCTGAATTCCATTTGCCTGAAAAATTGTCTTCCAACCCTTGACTGGGAGCTTGAATTTGTCTTTTGAACCCAGGTTTGTTTCTTGCAGACAGCAAATGGATGGCTTGTATTTTTCAATCCAGTCAGTCAATCTATGTCTCTTCAGTGGGGAATTCAAGCCATTAGCATTTATTGAGATAATTGATAAGTGTGGTAGTATTCTATTTGTCTTATTTTGTGAGAGTCCATTGCTTAGTTTTATCTTGCATCAGTGTGGAGGTTAGGTCCTGTCCTTTAATTTCTGAGTTCTTACTTTGCTGCTGATCCATTGTGGTGGTCAGTGTGCAGAACAGGTTGAAGTGTTTCCTGCAGAGCTGGTCTTGTTGTGGCGAATTTCTTCAATGTTTGTATATCCGTAAATGATTTGATTTCTCCGTCAATTTTTAAGCTTAGCTTAGCAGGGTACAGAATTATGGGCTGGAAATTGTTCTGTTTAAATAGATTAAAGGTAGATGACCATTGTCTTCTTGCTTGGAAAGATTCATTAGAGAAGTCTGTGGTCACTCTGATGGATATGCCCCTGTAGGTCAACTGGCTCTTACTCCTGGCAGCTTGCAGAATCTTTTCTTTTGTCTTGACTTTGGACAGGTTCATCACAATGTGTCTTGGAGAAGCTCGGTAAGAGTTGAGGCTACCTGGGGTCCGATAGCCCTCTGAAAGCAGTGTGTCAGAATCTTTGGTGGTATTTGGGAAATTTTCTTTTATAACATTCTCCAGTATGGCTTCCATTCTTCTGGGGCATTCTTCTTCCCCTTCTGGAATTCCTATAACTCGTATGTTGGAACGCTTCATAAAGTCCCATAATTCTGACAGTGAACATTCTGCTTTCTCTCTCTTCTTTTCTGCCTCTTTTACTATCTGAGTTATCTCAAGAACTTTGTCTTCTACCTCTGAACTTCTTTCTTCTGCATGGTCTAACCTGTTGCTGATACTTTCCATTGCATCTTTAAGTTCCCTAATTGACTGTTTCAGTTCCTTCAGCTGTGCTATATCCTTTTTATATTCTTCATATCATTCATCTCTTATTTGATTCTGTTTTTGGATTTCCTTTTGGTTATTTTCCAATTTATTAGCAGTTTCCTTCATTGTTTCCATAATTTCTTTCATTGTTTTCAACATGTGTATTCTAAATTCCCTTTCTGTCATTCTTAACATTTCTTTACAGGTGGAATCCTCTGCAGTAGCTACCTCATGGTCCCTTGGCTGAGTTGTTCTGGACTGGTTCTTCATGTTGCCTGGAGTTTTCTGCTGATTCTTCCTCATGAGTGATTTCTTTTATCTGTTTCCTTGCCCTAATTTTCCTTTCACTTCATCTTGCTCTTTAAGTTCTCGTGCCTGTGGACTAAGGGTTACAAGACCAGAAGGGTGAGAAGGTTGAAGAGCAAAAAAGGGATGAAAGAAAGGAGGACCGAGTGATAAGAAAAAAAAAAGAAAAATAGAGAGGGTGTGGGTAAAAGGAATATTGACAAAAAGAAGAGCGGCACAGAAAGAGGGAGACAGAGCAATGTAGGTGTACAGTAGGGTACTTTGACACAACCTTAAAAATACCCCACCTTCTGGCTGTGCCCAGTTAGGTGGTTCCCTTGAGGTGAGAAGCTGTTTGCTAACCTGATCAGACACAGTACCCCACTCCACCAAGTAGAGAGGAAAGACAAAAATGCTATAAATCAAACCAAAACAAGCAAACAGAAAACTTTACGGGATAAAATTGGGTGAAAAACCAAAAAATAGCGGTAGAAACACTAGCGAAAATGAAGTTCTAATTATTGAAAAAGGCAGCAATGGGAAATTATAATTAAACTAGAAAAATTGAGAAAGAAAAAGGATCTGTATGGAAAAGGTTGAAATTAAAAAACAAAGCAACATCAACAACATCAAAATAAACAAAAAAAAACAACTAAATCAAAAAGAAAAAAAAAAGCAGTATGTATATGTTATTGAATATTGTCTGGGCAACACGTGGTCTTCTGCGTATGAGATGTTAATCACAGTTCTGATACAACTGGAGGCTGCTGATTTCTCAAACCCCAGCAGGTAGACACCCTAAATCTCTCTTCAGCCCACTTAAAAGGCACTTTGAACTTGTAAACTTGCTGAGCAGAAGCTTTCCCAGGAAAGTGCTTGTCGCTGGAATCACTGCTGAAGTAGCTTCCACTTACCCAGTGTGCCAAAACCAGTGTCACTCTGCCCCTGAGGGTTAGGGCTGCAAGGCGGCTCAGACCCCACCCTTAGGCTACTTGGTCGCTCGGTTACCAGCTCCCACCCGATTCTAGCTCTGCGACCCTGAGGGCGGAGCTTGCCGGGGCAGATTGCTCACAATGGCTCCCTGTGACCCACAGCCAAACACTATTAGCTCCGTCTGGCTCAGCGGCTTAGACTGCGGCCCTAGACAACGGCCAAAGTTCTCCGCACTCCTGCTCAGGCTCTCCCCAAGGCAGTTCAACTGAGTGCCAAGTCCAAAGACACCAAAACAGTTCCCAGGTAAGGCCTTTCTGGTTTGCAGTCTCGCTGCTACTGAACTTACAGTTGCGGGCGAGTTTAGACGGATTAAACACACGCGACCATTTGCCGTTTTTCCACTGTTTTAGTCCTCCTCTTGGGGTCCAAAAGTCTCTCGCTGACTCCCTGTATCCTCTCAGGGGTGATGATAGGCAGATCCCACCAGCCAGAGATGCCTGGAGTCCTATCTCCCCAGACTCATGGTGCCCAGATGCAAGGAAGCTGTTACTCGGCCACCATCTTGCTCCACCTCGCCTAATTGGACTTTTGCAAAATGCTTGGGCTATCAAACTCTTTTCTACAGATATCAAATAAGATACTTCTATTTACTCTAATTCTACCAAATAAATATATAACACTAAATTCTAAATATTTAGTTTCTGCTTAATAACTTCTTATATAATCAAAATGTGAATACTGTCTATACAAATATGTCTTAACCTTCATTTAAAAAAAATTTTTTTTGGAACTCATGAAAAAATGCCTGACCTCCAAACTATATCTATCATGAATTTTATTTACTTCCCTACATTTATTTGCTTAGTTTATACATAATATTATCATGTATAATTTCATTTATGGTATTTATATACATTATGAAATTTCAATTTATGATCAGTCCTCAGACTATGAAATTATCTTAGTATATTATACTACATCTTCAGCACACATTTTTAAAGCTCGGGAATATTTTTGTTTTTTATCTTCTTTTTCTCATTTCAGATGCAAATTTACTAATCTTGTTTGTTTTTCACTTTAAAGTGGCATTCATTATTTACTTTGGCTAACATCCTTTAAAGCGTTACTGGGCACACATAGGAGAAGTGATAAGGTGATGAATAGGTACTGTCCTTGTACTCAAGGAATTAAAGGAATTTGTACTCTAATATAGGATTTCAATATTCTGCAAAAGAACAGTGATATATATATATATATAATATATATATATATGAAACTGAATAGTGTATGTGAGAATGCTGTCATGATTGTAGATTAATGATGCTGCATATTGTGTAAACACTATTCCATTCAGTGCCTTGGGTCTAACACAAATACATGCTATTTGGTCTCACTTTAAAATAATGGCAGTTAACCTCAATGATATCTTATGATTTTTCCATGAACAAAATTCCAAAACAATTCCATTGTTATAGTATTTACATGAAGAAATATTGAGCAAGGCCACTATTTTATATGAACAGTAATTACAAATCCAACAAATTTCTGAGAATTCATTTTGCATTGAGCAATGGATCTAACAATTTTGACATAATTGTGAATTTCATTTTATTTCTAGATTTAAACATGATTATATACATTGGTAATTTAATTCCTAGTATTAGCTTGGTTTATGTGGAAGATAAGTATATTTTTAACTTTTTATGTGCTTTGCATTGCTTTTAAGATGCTAACATTATTTCCTTTCAATATTTTGCTTGTTCTCTAGTTGATCTACTGAATCCATGATGTCTGAAATCAGATTCAGCAACCTCACTTGGGATCAAGTTTTAACACTGGATCAAGTGTTAGATAAAATAATTCCAATTCATGGAAGTGGGAATTTCCCCACACTGGAGGTAAAACCAAAAGATATCATTCATGTTGTGAAAAATCAACTCATAGAGCAAGGAATTATTATTAAAGATGCCCGATTGAATGGTTCCACAGCAAGTTATGTACTTGCCAGCCATAATGGAATCAGTTATAAGGATCTGGACATTATTTTTGGTGTTGAACTTCCAACTGATCAAGAATTTCAGGTTGTTAAGGATGCAGTTCTAGGTTGTCTACTTGATTTTTTACCAAAAGGTGTAAAAAAGGATAAGATCACTCTAAAGATCATGAAAGAGGCTTATATACAGAAGATGGTCAAAGTTTGCAATAAGCATGATCGTTGTAGCCTCATCTCTCTTTCAAATAACACTGGGAAGAATGTAGAACTAAAATTTGTGAATTCACTCAGGAGACAATTTGAATTTAGTGTAGATTCCTTTCAAATTGTTTTGGATTCTATGTTAGATTTCTACAATGACAAAAATGCTAAGCTAACTAAAGAATCCTATCCTGTTATAGTAGCTGAAAGCATGTATGGAGATTTCCAAAAGCAATGACACATTTGCAATATACACTTATATATACCATAAAACCTGAAGAAATTAGAGGTGGTGGCCTTCTGAAATACAGCAACTTGCTGATCCGTGACTTTAAGCCAGCTTGTGAAGCAGAAATCAAGACCCTGAAATGTTACATGTGCTCTAGATTCTTTATTGATTTCCCTGATGTTGCAGAACAGCAAAAGAAAATTGAGTCTTATCTCCGCAACCATTTTATAGGTAAAGAAAAAAACAAGTATGACTACCTTATGACATTACGTGGAGTTGTGAATGAAAGCACTGTTTGCCTCATGGGTCATGAAAGAAGACAGACTCTCAATATGATCACCCTTATGGCTTTAAAAGTACTTGGAGAACAGAATATTTTACCCAATACAGATAACGTAACTTGCTTTTATCAGCCTGCCCCATACTTTGCTGCTGAGGGAGGGTACCCTACTTATTTTGTACCATCTGGGCCACCACCCATTTTCTTCCAACCATACCACCCAGTGCACTTTCAGGTGCCAAATGGTATGGTTTAAAAAAACACATATACAGCAGAAACTTTGTTTTAGTTAAACACCTCTTGAAAGCAGGTTTCAGAATTTTATAAAATTCAAGATCCATTTTTATTTTTTATGTAGTTACCAACTATTTTTCATCAATAACAGCTTAAACCATCATCCATCATAGTAAATACAATATCTGCAAACAACTACTTTAAATATTTTTTAAATGTTCTTCACTAGTTATAATAACTTTCAAATGTTGTGAACTACTTCAAATGATTTTCAAATCTTGCTGACTACTTACATCTTTTGAAATTGCTCTGACAAATGCATTATAGATATCTATTTTTTTGACTAAAATATAAAAGAACAGACTCATGTTTTAAAATCCAGAGGTACAGTGAAGATAAGTGTCCAAATTTTTATATTCATTCAGTTCCTCTGTTACATTCACTTTTTTTTTCTAGTGGATAATACCATTGATGAGTTTTCAGTACTTAACAGAAATGCCTAATTTGAAAAACAGATTGAAAAGACATTAAACCTCTGGATTTTGCAAGAATTTATTTTGGTTCCCAATTAAATTGGATTGGATACAAAATCCTACTATAGTTAAAGGAATGCTGGAAAAAAAATGGTTCTGTGAAGTACTTGCTATTATTAATTTATCATCTATAAAAGAAAATGATTAATATGTGGTTCTAAAATATAACACCATCACAATGGGCAGTCAATACTGTGATCAGTTATATAGATTTGTTTCTCTTGTCTCCCTGCAGTAAGTTGAAAATGAGGAACATGGCCAGCTCTGAATGTGAAAGCTTTCTCCCATCATCCATAACAAAGAGACTTTAAATGGCAAACATGAAAAAATAGACAGAGGTTTTAAGCCGTCCCATTTACCATTTTATGGCTTTTTTGAGCACTACTTTAATATGTCTGGAAATATTCAGTTTTAATATGTGAAAATATTTTTGTTATTACTAAGTGAAGCAATTTTCTCATTTTTCATGTACCAAAGATTACATACTAACATGCCACTCAAGGGCTTCCTCATGTGAAATGGTGCATAACATTATATAATTTATTCTACAATTACATACATTTGCCATATATCTTCAGTATTTACTCACTACATCAAATATGCTAGGAGAAAATCTACCAGTGAGATTAAAAACGTATATTATTCTCATGATGAAAATAATCCATCACCAATATTATCTAGGATGACAGAAGGGGAGTTGTCCTAAATTAATGTAGATGAGAAAACGTCAGTATTTTTCCTTCCTTCAGTTTTTTATGAGTTTCCATTTCAGTTTTTATTTACCATAACATTTTTCCATCACAACATGACCTGTCAGCCACATTCTGAAAATTTTTCACTTATGGACTGTGTTTAACCTGTCCTCTCTGTATTACAAAATTGGATACAAGAACTACACTAAGTATGGAATTTTCAAATATCTAATGTTTCTGAGATGTTTTATACCACAGCACCACTGGCCATCAAGATATTTTTGAAAAATTATATATATATATGTTTCACATAACCTTGAGTCTTTAAAATACTATGTGTACTCACTCCCTTCTTTGGGACAAATAAAGAATTTATGAATACTATATTTAAAAGAAAATGTAGGAGTCTATCTACCTACATACTATGTTGTCAAAAGATGATTGATTATTCTTTTTGCTCTAAAATGCTCTACTCTTTGGTTATTGGGAGTGTTTTTAGAAAAAAACTAAAGACATTTATCATTGCCAAAACAATTCTAAAAGATAGAGTAAAAGTATTTAAGAATAAAATGACTATGGTATTGATGTCACGGGGCTAGGTTTAATGTATTCCAGAGTAACATTGGACACTGAGCATCTGAGGCTATTTGAAAATATCCCATCCCTCATGTACTCCCATAGCTTCCTTTAGTCCTACTGCAAATTTAAACTCTTTCTTCCCTATAAAGCAAATTTTCCAAGATATTCTCTTAAAACTTTAAATCTTGATAGAAAAATAGCCTGAAAGATACATGGTTTTTCCTGTCATTTTAAACATGTGTTTCTATTGTTGTAAAAAAATCTCAGAATTGGTGTTTAAGACTTTCTCAACAGAGGGAATCTAAATCTGTTGAATGGGGATGATATCACTGAAGAGAAACCTATAGATTTATTTCTCACAGATTTCTTCTATAGATACCATTATCAAGCCAGGAGTTCTTCTGCTCCCAACTAACCAGAAAAATATTTATCTTTAATGGTATATGAATATCTATCCAGCACTATCCTGGTTCCCTTGAAAGGCAGTTATTAAATAATTTTGTTATTAGGATACTAAATAGGGAAAATTTTTTGATAAAAGCACGCTAGCCTCTTTGCTAAAGGAATTAATAGAGGTTATTTTAAGAATTCTTTCTAGAACATGTGTCATTCTATTACCAGACAGAAATGGTGTCTTTACGTATTTTCATCTATAGCCATTTTATTTTGTACAAATTTAAGACTGAGTCTTGGTATAGGTTTTGTTTTCCTCCTTTTCAAAAACCATACCAAAACCAAAAAAGAAAATAAGATTTTATATGGTTCTGGCATTCATATCAACGAGACAAACTTGGTGTCAGCTACAGGTACATATTATTTTAAATCAGAATATTTATGTATGTCACATATATTCACACAGTATTATCAAAATTCTAGTAGGATTGTTAACTTTTAAATATATAATAACTGATGTCCAGTTCAAAGAAAATTGTATGAGGAGGATTAACCAGTTGTTTGAATTGAGGGATAACCCAGCTAAATTCAAGACAAAATTTCAGAGCTAGAACAAGTGTGAGATTTCCCACAATACTATGACGGCAAACTGTGCCCAAATTCCATTTTCTTATATTAACAAGGTTCTATTAAAACATATTCATATTAAAGATTTGTTAAAATTTGTCTTTAAAGCCGCAATTTACTTTTAGACTTTAACAAAAACATTATGTAAAATACCTCAAGTATGATTAAAAATCCTTTAAATCAGTGGATCTATTATCTATTAGACATTCAAATTTAAAAATACTGGAAGATAAAGTATGCAATTGAGAAAATTTTTCAAGTTTTGCAGGTTATCATACTTTTCAAAATTATAGTGATTTAAGAATATAAGAATCCTCATATAGAGAGGGTTTTTTAAAATTATAATTAACTTTGTAAATTAACCTGAGAACAGGATTAGGAGATAAATGGAACTATTATTTGTAAAAATTCTCACAAAGAACATTTCAGCAAGGCATAAAACATAACATTTTAAACTATACTGGGATTTATGTGCTTTACCATTATAAAGGAAAATACATGTAATGTTTTGCTTTTAGTTGTGCTATCCTATTTGTAGTTATATTCTATATATCATAATGTTATAATTTATTGTAAGTATGGGAAATTGTATTGCTGATTGCCTCTTCCATTTAATGAATAGTTCTTCAGCACGTATACCTGGAATAAGCTAATTTGTTGGGTTATCAGTGTTTTACTCCTAAGTACTTTCCTAAGGATGCATTTTTTCTTTAATTTTTTGAGATTGAGCCAAAATATAGCACTTAAGAGTATATGCTAAATGCTATTTGGAAAGAAATTTAACATGCAACTGGTGATTATTGAGCTTAGCATATTACATTTTTTTATTGCTCTACTGGGAATGTAAGTTATTTTTACACATTGTGTTTAAGGTAACACTACACGAATTATATTACTATTTAAAACAACAAGAAAAGCCCTTTTGTTTAGATGTAGCTTTTGAAAGAGCAATAGATAATGTACAGATGAATTTTTGAGCATTTGCTTTTTATGACCCTTAAAAACTAAAATTCCTTATTCTAGAGAAAGAGTACCAGATAGACAGACCTTTTGGGACCTCAGAGCAAAATAATTAGCCTCTATAAGTGCATGTAATAGCCCAAGAAAGAAATGTCTTGAAAGGGCCCTCTTTGCAAATGTTTTCTTCTTAATTTCCAAATTAAAATTGATGAATTGAATAACCCAATTGAATAACCCAAATAATATGTCAATTTACTTGTTGTACCTTTTGGGCTGGTGGTAGAATTTGAGACATTCTCTAAAATGCTAATAAGAAGACCTTTGTACATTACAAATAGACCTGGTCTATTCATACCTGGTCCTTTGGTTCAACTAGAGAACCTAGAAGTCTAGGATTAAGTTCTTGTTTTGGCTTTGGTATAGCTCTTAAAATACTTGTGGGAGATTGGTCTCCTTGAAAATGGCAATAACGAATGATGTGAGGGTTCACAATAACATTCAGCAATTTCACTTTAGTTATTTGAGGTAAACATGAATAAAACTTGTCTATATAAAACGTAGCTTCAATCCCAAAAGGAAAAATAATAAAGATATTATCAAGTTTTTATCTTGTAAAATTAGAGTTGAAAAAGGAATTGCTATATATTTCTAGTAGTTACTTGCAAAAAGTTTATTTAAAATAAAAAAATCCTGTATTAGATACCCATTAACATTTACATTTTCTGTTTTGAAAGTTCTTACAATTTTTCACCTCTCCACAATAAAACTAAAGAGTCAACACACATATCTTCAAATATTTAAACAAGTAGGTGATTAAGTAATTTTTTGTTTTTTGAGACAGAGTCTCTCTATGTCACCCTCGGTAGAGTGCCCATGGCATCACAGCAACCTCCAACTCTTGGGCTTTAGCGGTCGCTTGCCTCAGCCCTGGGACTACAGGTATCTGCCACAATCACCCAGCTAAGGTGTTTACTAATTTTTGAAGACTTATAAGTAAACTTTTTGAGCAAAAATATTTCTACATAAATTATTTTCTTTATAATTTTGGGAATTTTGTAGAATACCTTCGGACACAGAATTAAATGCCTTCAAAAACCAATGTTTGGTAAGGCAATGAACTTAATAGAACTATTGCCATATTACAGTTCCACATTTACTATAAGTTAAAATGGTTTCAGATAATGTCAGCAGGTAAAAAGGGTAAATTATAACAGTTTTTAAGGTTACAAATTGACATAAAAGTACTTAATAAAGCTTTAAAAAGAAAGGCTTTATCATCTTCTAGGTAAATAATATATGTACCAAAATAGAAACCATTCCAGGAAAGTTATATGGTTTAGAAATATAGAGGACTAAATGTATATGATATAAATAGATTTATATGAAATTCATTTCCAGTTTACTAAGTCAAAGAGAGTACCTCTGTAAAAAGGGATATAGAAATCCTGGTAATTCTGCCAGTTTTGTTTTTTCAAAGAGCAAGTTTCTAATTCCTTCTGTTTTCTTCCACAATTTCCTCATTTATTAAAATGACACCTCTCTGTGCTCACAGTGATAAAATGAAAAAAACTGTGATGTGTGACTGAAATTTATTACTTTTTATGTTACAAAAAGAATGACACGATTGCAGGTTAAATTTCTAATTAGGGGAAGAGTCTGGAAACGTTATAATTATTAGGTAAAATTGTGTTCATAGATGGTTCCATTCTAGAAAATAAAGTTTCCATGTGTGCATTTTAGAGAATCTAATTTTAGGGGTTCAGATTTTAAAAGATTTACTAGGATACACTAACAACACTGATTCAAAGGCCTTGATTTTGTTCTAGAGATAAGTATTCACTTTTCAGGTCTTGAAGAATCCTAGAATTCTAGGCAATGAAAAGTGAAGAAATCATTTACTTGATATACTGTATCATTCAGAGTTCAGACTAGTATAAATCATAAACTATTTATTTTAAGTAAGAACCATTCAAAATTATTTTAAGCCTTGTGTGCTTATGTGCTCTTGTATAATTTTTTAGAATATTTAAAATGTTTTAAAAGATGAGAAGTTGCATTATACTTTGGATTTGAATATATAAAAATTATAATTCTAAATATTTAAGCATTTTAAAAACAAAATATATATGTAAATTTAGATTTAATACATAAAATGTGTCAAATCATACAAATTTACACATTTTTAAATTCCTATAGATTTAATGTTACAGTAAAGTATAGAACTATCAATAAATGATTCACCTTTTATGAATTACAATTCAATATATTGGTTGAATAATTAAATTATTCGCTTCCTGTATTTTGTTCAAAAAGCTTAACTATTTTTCAATAATCATTAGAAATAACCTAATTGGTTATCCAAACTTTCTATATTTTAATCCAGTATAATTGGATGATACTCTCTTGCAGCTATGTTTTCAATTTTCCTTTAAGTG
Source organism: Nycticebus coucang (assembly GCF_027406575.1). Classification (NCBI taxonomy): domain Eukaryota; kingdom Metazoa; phylum Chordata; class Mammalia; order Primates; family Lorisidae; genus Nycticebus; species Nycticebus coucang. The sequence goes on from NC_069804.1 coordinate 91,694,203, forward strand.
CTTTAACACGGTTTAGCTTTCCAATTTACAAATGACTGATGGTAACCCGTAGGTAACATGCCAAACTCTAACTTAATCTTTACATAAAAATATTATGGTATTTTAAAACAAATCCCATATATTACTTCTGAAAACTACATCCACTTTATAGTCATACACAACCATTTGATTTAATTGAAAACTAACATTCTCTTTGGCATTATGTGACTAATTCTTTAATTCCACACAGTCCCTGTTTAGACTGAGTGAAATAAGTGTTAGTAACTTTTCCTTCTAGTTTGATAAATATAAGCAACTAGAAAATTCTTTCTTTGAAGTTCTTCTGGACATTAAATTTGTGTCTCAATATTTAAAACAAAAACTTAAGGCAACTATTCAGATAATTCAGACCTAAAATATGTTACTAAGTAAAACCAAATGGACCTAAATTGTAAATGATCCAAGTCATTTAATTACTATGTTTTCTGTTATAAACCAGACAAAAATAAATAGCATATATTACAAAACTCCTACAATACCATTTCACAGTGTATAAAACAAGTTTTCTGATAAAGAATAGAGTTTATATTAGAAGGTCTGACTTCAAAACTAAGCAAACACATTGGATCTGTAAGTATTTATTGTAAAGATGTGTTTCAAGTTTCAATTAATTTAAATATAATTGTCTAAAGAAAAATATCAGTGAAAGGAATCATTGCCACTAAATGGTAAATGAAATGGAAACATCTAAACGTAGTTGCCCAGAACCTAGTAAATTGTTGATATTATTTCCTACATTATTACATCAAAAAGAAAAGCCAACATTGTAACATGAAATAATTCAACTTTTCATGAAAGCGATGGATATAAATGTACCTTTATAATGGTTTTAGGTGTCTTTTTAGCACCAGTTTTAGTCTTTTAGTGAAAAATGTTTGAAGTGTTCTTAGGAACTTACTATGTTTCTATAAATGAAATTTTTCATGAGTATTCCCATAGTGGGATGAGACATCTGAGTAATGATTGAAATGTCCAAGGTTGACTGAAACATTTACCTTTGCTTTAATGTTGACTATATGTTAAATTAAAATAATTTTTACCATGTTAGTTCTCATTATATAATTCTGAGGCTTGTATGTACTATTTTGGAAAATATGCTTTTACCATTGACCGAAAATTAATGTTACATGAACAGTGCCCCATCTTTTTTGTAGAAATTATTTTTAAAATGATTATAATAATTGTACTCTTTATTCATCTATATAATTCTTACACCCATTTCATTTTTTTTGTCTTGTGATTTTCTTCATTCTCTGGATAAAACATTGTAGAGAATTTCTAATTAGAATGAAATCAGTTTTGAAATAAAATCACTGTGAAACATGCAGCAGTATACCAAGTGCAAAATAAGTAAATGCCTATTATTGCAAAAATGACCCAATGGTTTACAATATGTTTTAAAAAAGTAATTAGAAATTTTACCCTGGAATTTGTATATAATCCCCACTGATTTCATTAAAAGCTATATACTTGGAGCATGGAAAAGGATTGACTTTCAGTATATTATAGTTAAATTGACTTTTATTATTTATGATAGATTAATGTTAATCAAAAGATAACACCATCACATAGCCTAATTATAGAAATAGTTTGGATTGATTTCACCAAAACTTCATTTAATTTGACCTTGGTTAAATTTTACTTACAAATCTCCTTGCTCTCAAATAAGTGGTACCTACAGCACATTGGATGAGACTATAGTTGGTGGTGAAATAAATAAAATGACAGGATCATCCAGAGAAATGGTTCAAAATGATGTGACACAATATTGAATATACCCCCTACACACATCAACATCACACATTTTGCGGATCCAGATAGTATATCTATTCATATCTGGATATGCTGATCACATAGCCAAGCAATGATCATATGGAATCACTCTACAAAGTAAAAAAAATTAAAAGTTTTAAATAAAGCCTTTATTAGAAGCATAAAGAACTATGGTAAAGGAAATTGGGGAGATAGTACAACACTCATTATAATGTGCTTGAAATTTGAACAGTTTTAGCAACTCTGTAGAATATTACGTATCTGATGTAAATATGGAACAATATATCAGTAAATACCCTTATACAAAAGGGTATTAGGGTATTTTCTCTACATAATGTAAATTACAAGATTACTAAGGCTTGAAGTAAAGTAGATGATTATAATAGCAAACCAAAATAACACACTGACACAATCCAGACAGTTTTTTAATCCTTTAATATGTAAGGAGAATTTATGTGTTTTCTGGTAGTTCAAAGCATAGGTAGTACCATCCACACTTACATAAAAGTAGCCAACTTTAGATATATTAATAAATTGTGGTAAATAAATGTAAGCCAAAAATATCCTTGATTTTATCAAAGGATATTTTACTTCTAACATGCCAGTTAAATAACAAGTGATATTTAAAAAAACACATCATCATATTTATGTAGTATATTTCATTAAGCACTGTAACATAATTTTGTTATTGAACATTAATAGAAATAAGATTCATTTACTTTGAGAAACCTGATAATAATACTATTAAGTAACTTTTATTTTATCTATTTTCTGATTAGGTTGAATTATTGCTGTTCTTGTCTTGTTACTATAATTATGTTCTCATATCTAACCCAATTGGGTCTGGTCCTTAGTAGGATTATCTGACACTTTCTACTTGCATGATTTCTTCAAGGGTACATTTTGTTTTTCTTAAACTTTGAGCAATCTTTCCACATATTTAAAAATAAAATTGTCTTTAAAGACAAATAATGAAGAGTAGCATACTATTTCCCATTATTCCTCACACTAAGTTCCATTACATAAACATATAGACTCTCCCAGCTGCTTCCATGTCCATCTTTTATCCTGTGTTATTGCAAAATTTTTATTTCTAAATTATTAGTTACCATGGAAATAATTACAATATTAAAAGTATAATTTGATAACATGATTGAAATGACAAATTGAGTCTCCTTTAGAATATCATTTTCCCATTCTGAAAGAGTGTACTTAATTCTAATATGAAGGCAGTAAATGATCTAATGCAAGGTAGGAGAAAGGGAAGGAATGAATAGGTAGAGGGTAGGGGGGAGGAGGATGAGGGATTATGGTGTATAGCACATATCTTCAGACCAGGACACAATTATAAGAGGAACTTTACCTAACAAATTCAATCAGTGTAATCTAATTCTTTGTACCCTCAATGAATCCTAAATACTAAAAAAGAAAAAAAAATACATATATATATGGGAAATGAATCCCCCACTTTTTTTCAGCTCTGCATTAGAGACTGACTTCCTCAACATCCTTGCAAACAAAGATACACAAAATTACCAGGTACTTATTAATACACATTAAAGAGGAAAATCGCTTTCTAGTTTCAAAGGAAAGTTGTAAATTTTCTACTCAGATGATCATATCTGTGAACAAAGACAGTTATGTTCCTTCCTTCTGAATCAGTATGCCATTTTTTTAATTAAATCATAGCTGTGTACATTAATGTGATCATGGGGCACCATACACTGGTTTTATAGACCGTTTGACACATTTTTATCACACTGGTTAACATAGCCTTCCTGGCATTTTCTTAGTTATTGTGTTAAGACATTTACATTCTACATTTACTAAGTTTCACATATACCCTTGTAAGGTGCACCGCAGGTGTAATCCCACCAATCACCCTCCCGCTGCCCCCCTCCCCCATCCTCGCCTCCCTTTCCATATGATGCAGCCTTAAAGAAAGATGGAGACTTTACCTCTTTCATGTTTACATGGATAGAGCTGGAACATATTCTTCTTAGTAAAGTATCTCAAGAATGGAAGAAAAAGTATCCAATGTACTCAGCCCTACTACGAAACTAATTTATGGCTTTCACATGAAAGCTGTAACCAAATCAGTATACCTTTTAATTACTTTTCATGTCTTATTAAACTAGCTAGGACTTCCAGTATGGTGTTGAAAAAGAGTGGTGAGAGGCAACATCCTTGCCTTATTCCTGATCTTAGCAAGAAAGTTTCAAACCTCTTAACATTAGGCATGATGTTTGCTGTGTAGGGGGTTTATATATTCTTTATTAAGTTGAAGCTTCCCTCTATCACTGATTTGCTGAGAGTTTTTGTCATGAAGGAGAATTAGATTTTTTCAAATGCTTTTTATGCATCTATTGATATGGTCATTTTATTTTTCTTTAGCCTCTTGCTTTGATGGATTACATTAACTGATTTTCAAATGGTGTACAGTTTTGCGTACCTGAAATAAATTCCATTTGTTCACAGCATATGATTCTTTTTATACATTATTGGATTCAGTTTACTAATATTTTGTATCTATGATCATGAAAAATATTGTTCTGAGTTTTATAGTAATGTCTTTGTCTGGTTTTTGTATTAGGGTTATGTTTTACATCACAGAATGAGTTAGGAACTATTTATTTTGTTTTTATCTTCTGGAAGATATTGCAAATAATTGGTATAATTTCTTCAATGTTTTATAGAATTCATCAGCAAATTTATGTGGCCATTTTGTTTTCTTAGCTGTTACCTCAATTTCTGTAATCATTATAGACATATTCAGATTGTCTTCTTTTTCTAGTTTTTTTCAGATATGTATTTCAAGGAATTGGTCCATTTTATCTGGTTTACCAAATTTGGGGGCATAAGGTTGTTCCTAGTATTCCTTTATTAGCTTTTTAATATTTATGGGATATGAGATGGTGTATCCTTTTAGTGCTGATACTAGTAATTTGTGTCCTCTATACTTTTTTTCTTAGCCTCACTAAAGGTTAATCAATTTTTATTGATGTTTTCAAAGAATAACTTTTGGTTTAGTTGACTTTCTATATTGATTTTCTATTTGTATTCCATTGCTCTTTGATCAATATAATAGTGGAACATTTATCATTGTTCTGTATATTTCTTCTGATTTCTTTGGATTTAACACAGTCTTCTTTTAAAATATTTCTAAGGTGAATGTTTAATTATTGATTGTAGGTCATCTTTTCTAATGTAACCATTAAGCTAAAAGTTTCCCCCTAAGCCATGCTTTTGCTGCATCCCACAAATTTTGATAAGTTCTGTTTTCTTTCTAATACAGATCAAAATATTTTAAATTTCTATTGATAATTGTTCATTTATGTATTCACTTTTAATGTGCTAATTCATTTTGCAATTATTTATTTGCAGTTATATACCAATTATTATAGTATACTATACTACACTGTGGAGAATTCAGGGATGACATGCCCTCTAAAACCTCACTTTTATTTATTTATTTATTTATTTTTTTTTGTAGAGACAGAGTCTCACTTTACTGCCCTCAGTAGAGTGCTGTGGCGTCACACAGCTCACAGCAACCTCCAGCTCTTGGGCTTATGCGATTCTCTTGCCTCAACCTCCCGAGCAGCTGGGACTACAGGCGCCTGCCACAACGCCTGACTATTTTTTTGTTGCAGTTTGGCTGGGGCTGGGTTTGAACCCGCCACCCTCGGTATATGGGGCCGGCGCCCTACTCACTAAGCCACAGGCGCCGCCCAAACCTCACTTTTTAGAGGAGAAAATGGAGCATGTATACTCAAAACTATAAAACAAGGCAGAAGTGTTATGTTCTCTAAGAAAGGAACAACATTTAATTGGCTTTACAAGGAGTAAAAGATCACTTGCAGCTGGAGAGCATCAAGAACAGCCTCATGAAGGTAATTTGGTGTATGCAAAGCTGAAACAACTAGAAAAATTTAAAAAGAAAAACCTTCCTCATATGCTTACAGAAGTCTCTACATAATTACATTTTCTACCATTGGAAATTCTCAGAATACCATGCTTTCTGGAGATGTCATACAAGATATTATCCATATGTTCATTTTGCCCATATGTCACATTGTCCATATGCTCAATTCCTTCTGTGAAGAGAAAAAGAGTCACCTTGGGATTTTTTTTTTAATATATGCTCTTTTTATGAATGTGAAGGCTCAACTTTATTTGTTTTATTATATTATATTATATTATATTACATTATTATTATTATTTTGCAGTTTTTGGCCGAGGATGGGTTTGAACCCACCAACTCCAGCATATGGGGCCAGCACCCTACCCCTTTGAGCCACAGGCATCACCCTCACCTTGGGATTCTTAAGACAGCTTTTATTGTTGCTATTTTCACAGAAACTTATTATGATAAGTAATTTAGAAGCATGTTTTATGTTTTTTGAAAATGTATCTCCAAAAGATGTAAAGATTATTTATCATAAACTTAGCTTGAGCCTCTACAGTGTAATTGTTGAAAAAAACAATGTAGAAGTGAAATAGCATAAACTGTTAACACATATCTCCTTTTTCCATCTCTGATTTTACCTGCAACTTCAATTCCATTCCATGATGACAGAAACAAACAGCCTACATATTCCTCTGTGTTTTTGCCTAATGGCTTTCTTTTGTACCACAAGAACTTATCCCATAACAAGGTTCCTCAACCTGGACACTTCTGAAATTTTAGGTCGAGTACTTTTGTATTGTGAGGGCTTTCCTGTGCACTATAAAGTGTTGATTAGCATCCTTGGTCTCTACCCACTAGATGCCACTAATGCATGCCCTGTCCCCCATTCATGACAACCAAAGTTGTTTTCTTAAAATGCTAAATATCCAAGAAGGGTAAAATTGCTCCAGCTGAAAAATCGCTCACCTATAAACAGAACAACCAAAATGCCTGCGTGTTAATGACCTAGGAAATAACCCTCAACTAAAGAAGAAGGCAAGTTGGTCCCCTGTATGATGAGGCAAATTATAGGAGAGTCCAAAGATAAAGAAGGGGACTGGAATCTCACTACCCATAGCAATACCTGATCATGAAAAATGAATTTTTATGGGCTTACTCTTCCTTTTCCTGTCTCATTTTCCCAATGTTTTTACTTGTATTTCATGCAGATAGACATTCAGGAGGTGATGATTCCACACCACCTAACTGACCTACCTGATTATATTGCTTGTCTCTGGGACTGTTTTGGGGAAATCTTAATTAAGAAACCCACTGCAAAGTAGAAACTTCTTGATTACATTGTTAAAGTATACAAAACATTTTTTAATTTATTACCGTAACTAATGAACTTGGAATAGACTACAGAAATTCATGTGAGGAGGATTTTGCTTCTTCAGAAAAATGGCAAATCATTCTAACATTTGAAATGGTGTGATCTCATAGATTCTAGAGAGACCTGATTATTTCCCTCTAAATATTCTCTTTATTCAAAGTTGTTTTGATAACTCTAATTAGCAAGATAAAGATGTAATAAATAGTGAAAATCTTGTCATAGAGAATGCTGCTAGCATGTATTAAAGATAAAAAAAAAAAGTGAGCTTAAACTAAGCCAGGAACAATGTAGGCAGGAACCAGGGTTCAAAAATCCAAATCCAAGGAAATCTGACCAATTATTTATAATCTAGCTCAAGCTTCATGACAGAAAGGTATCTAAATTAAGGAATAGTTACTTATTGATACTTTGGCCCCTAAATATGTTTCAGGATAAATGGAGACTCCAGAGAGTCTTTGATGCAAATGTGTGAATATATACTAGTGGAGAAGGGAATATTTTCAAACTTATTTTCTGAAGCCAGAATTACCCTAACACTAAAGCCAGATGAAGACATTACAGGAAAAGAAAATTATAGCACAATATTTCTGATGAACATAGGTGAAAAATATCTTCGATAAATACTACTAGTAAACTAAATTCAACAACTCATTAAAAGGAACATACACCATGGTCAATTGGAATTTCTCACTGAGTAGAGGACACAACATATGCAAATCAAAGGAACACTTATACTTTGTTGGTGAGATTGAAAATGAATAGAGCACTTTTGGAAAGAAGTCTGGAGAATCCTCAAAGAGCTAAAAGTAGACTCCCCCTTCATTTGAGCCCACAATCCCATTATCTGCACTAGAGAATGAAAACATCATTTTACCATAAGGAAATTTGCAGTATTATGTTTATCATAGCTCAGTTCACAATTGCCAAGATGTGGAAACTACTCAAAAACCCATCAACTCATGAATGGATAAACTATAGTATATGTATACCATGGAATACCATTTAGCCATAAAGAAAGATGTAGAATTTACATGTTTTATATTTACCTGAACATATTTGAAGAACATCCTTATAAGTAAAGTCTCACACGAATAGAAAAACTAGTATCTAATACTCTCAATACTAATGTGAAACTAGTAGATGGACTACTACATGTCCACTCAAGAAAAAAAAAATTGAGTAGGATGAGGGGGCCAAGTGAAGGGGAGGGGAGAAGGAATGGGGAGAGTGATTGATGAGCTAGTCACCTGAGGGGTGCCCTATAGAAGTATATGGCTCACCTCCTGGGTAAAGGGCTTGACTACAACTTGGACTTTTCCCTAACAAATATAAACAAGTAAACCTAATTGTTTGTAACCTTTATTAATCTAAAAAATCAAAAAAAAATGTGATACTCCACGTTAATAGAATGAAAGACAAAAATAAGTGATCATTTTAAAAGATGCAAAAAAAAAAAAAACAAATTTACCACAGCCAACACACTTTATTTTACTTTTACTGATAAATTTCTCAGTATACTAGGAATAGAAGGAATGTACCTCAACAAATTAAGGGATTTACACAATCTATGCATGTAAGAAAATTGCACTTGTAACTCATAAATTTTCAGAAAAAAAGGGGCATATGTGACAAGCCCATAGGTAATATACTCAATGATAAAAAATAAAAAGCTTTTCTCTAAGATCAGGAAGGAGAAAAAGATGCCCATTCTTGTCACTCCTATGCAGCATAATACTGGAAGTCCTATCCAGTGCAATTACGCAAGGACAATAAATAAAGGAATCAAAATCAGAATGAAAACATATTATCTCTGATAGCAGATGACATGCTATTATATGTAGACAGCCCTAACAATTCCACACACACACACCCAAAACTGTTCAAACTGTTAGAATTAATAAACTTAATAAAGGTGTGCAATACAAATAAACATAAAATTTATTTGTATTTGTATGCACTAATGGTGAACAATCTATAAAAGGAAATAAAGCAACCCTACTTAAAAAATTAGGACTAAGACATCACCACGATACAATCATCCATGTAACCAAAATCCACTTGCACTGTAAATCTATTGAAATAAAAACAATACTTAGGAATGAACTTAACCAAGAATGTCAAACATTGATGAAAAAATCAAAGGAGACACAAAATAAATGGAAATACATGACATGCTAATGGATTATAGGAATTAAAGTGTTTGCACTACCCAAAGCTATCTCAAAATTCATTGCTATCTCCCATCAAAATGCCAATGGAATTTTTTACAAAAATGGAAAAAACAATACTAAAATCCATGTAGAACCACAAAATACCCAAAATAGCCAAAGTGATCTTGAGAAAGAAGACCAAAGCTGGAATCATCCCACTTCTTATTTTAGCATATATTACAAAAGTACACTAATTAAAACAGTACAATATTAACACAAAGACAGAATATAAAGCAATGGAAGAGAACAGAGATTCCAGAAATAAACTCATGCATGTACTGTCAACCAACCAATCTTATAAGTGTGCCAGAAATACACAATAAAGAAATTAAATTCTCTTAAACAAATGATGTTGGCAAAACTGGATGTTCACATGTAAAAAATAAAATTGCGTCTTTAACTTTCACCATATATCAAAGTCAACTCAAAATAGATTAAAGATTTTACATAAACCTAAAGCTATAAAACTCCTAGAAGAAAACATAGGGGAAATATTTCTTAATATTGTCTTTGGCAATGATTTTTTTTTTGCAGTTTTTGGCCTGGGCTGGGTTTGAGCCTACCACCTCCAGCATATGGGGCCGGTGCCCTACCCCTATGAGCCACAGGTGCCGCCCAGCAATTTTTTTTTTTTTCATAATTTGGAAATTTTAATTCTTAGAAAAATCAATGTTCTCTCCAAACCTACTTTGATGTTTTATTACTAAAAGCAAAAGACCAGTATTGCGCAGTATTACTACAGAGAATTAAAGGAAGATCCTTAGGGCTGCTTCACCTACATTCATTTTATTAATGGATACCTCCTCTACTTCAAAATACTTTAAAGAGGTACTGCTACCATTACATGATTCCTTATAAAATTTGAAAAGTGTCTGAAAGTTTGGGCACCAGTAAGACACCCCAACAACATGTGTCTAAACTGCCACTTTAGGATACTATGATTAAAGCAGTTACATTATGAGAAGTGCTGAAGGTAAATGGTATCTTTCCTGGCACAGAAGTGGCCTTGGTTCCTCATCAGATGGTGTATCCACCATCTGATCTGCCCTGAAGAAGTTTCCTTTCCTCTGAGTTATGAGAATGTTGGCCCCCTGCTTGACTCTCATTGGGAGGGATTCCAGGACGTGGAGGAAAAATATTGCCAGCAGTAGCCCCAGCTCTGAATCTGGTGCCTACATCATAACCTCCTTTCACTAGCACAGTTGAACCAGGTGGATTTATGGGACTTTCTGGATAATAAGCCATAGTGATTGTAGAAACAAAAGGCCCAACAGTCACAGACTAAGCCATGGGAATATACAGTAAGGCATCACAAAATGCAGTTGATATGCTGGGGTCTGTGGCAACCCCGTGGATGCACAAAGTTGTTGATAAAGCTCTAAGTAGGCAGGTGGAGCATCAGTATAGGGTGGAGCCTAAGGAAAATACAAGTTCTGAGGGTATACTGGATTCCCAGGAGGCTGCATAGGGAAGGTTGGCTGAGTTGGATATTTGTTGTTCATGGTGGCTGATGGTCCCATTTGGCTCAGCATCATGGATGGTTATTTTTTCCTTCCTATTTCTATTACAAGTCACTTACGTGTCCTGGCAATGATTTCTTAAATATGACACCAGAGAGACATAGAACAAAAACAAAAGTAGATAAGTTGAAATAAATAAAATAAAACATTTGGGGGAGGAGACAAGATGGCAGAAGCAAGCTTTCCACAGAGGCTCTCGTCCTGAAGGAAAGTTAAGGGATGAAAATTTAGCAAGTAACCTGATGGATTTGAGCAGCACCAAGAGAGATAAAGTCGAAGAATGCACATCAACCCCACTGAGGAGAGCTGCGACCACAAGGACGCAAACAAAAGGTACAAAACCCATCACTAAGCGGACGGGAGTCCCCCATCTCCCATCTGATCGGTTTAAGAGCTCCACAAACAAATGGGCAGAAATCAAAGGCCCTCCCACTACACTCCACAGGAGAGCCTACCCCCCCCCACTAGGGTGCCAAGGCATTATCTTGCCAGGCATAAAACTGTAAATATCCTTCGCATGCAACCCTGAACTCCCAGCCCTCCCTGGGCAGCAATACAACCAGGCATAAAACTGAGTGGAACTGTGTGAGCTCGCTGCCGGTGGCTCTGGGCTCCCAGCTCTCCACACCCCCCACCTCACTCTGAGATCTGGAGACCTGAGCACCAGCAGTGCCGGGCAAAAAACTGAGTGGAACCGAGTGCTCACTACCAGTGGCTCTGGGCTCCCAGCGCTCCCTCCCTGCCTCACTCTGTGATCTGGAGTGCTGAGCAGCCGTGGTGCTGGCAAAAAACTGAGTGGAACTGAGTGCTCGCCGCCAGCGGCTCTGGGCTCCCAGCGCTCCCTCTCCACCCTCCCTCTAAGATCTGGAGGTCTGAGAGGGCGGCAGTGCCGGGCAAAAAACTGAGTGGAACTGAGTGCTCGCTACCAATGGCTCTGGGCTCCCAGCGCTCCCTCCCCACCCTAACTCTGAGATCTAGAGTCTTGAGCAGTGGTGGTGCTCTCCTCCACCCTATCTCTAAGATCTGGAGGCCTGTCCCCCTGGGAGTCTAGATTCTTGGGGGACATATTGGGGCGTGGACAGTGCCCGACTGCGGCTGGTCAGTGCTGACTCTGGGGCATGGGAGGGAGGCTGGGAGAGACCCACATCAGAGTGGAAGTTCCCTGAGGCAGCAGAGCCACACCCCCTGTCTCTCTGGGCAACCAGAGGAGGTCACCCATGAGTAAAGGAATTGCCCAAGGTCACTCACAGACCCGGGAAACTTTCAGGGTGGGGCTGACTTAGAGAGCTGAGACTTTGACCCAGAATAAGTGTTTCACGGGGGTCAAACAGAAACCAGCTGAAATAAGACAGAACCACTTATCCCCACCACACCAGATAGGGCCCCAGTCTCTCAGGCCACAAAGCTGTATGTGCCCTCAACAAAGCCCCAGGGGAAAAATCAAAGGGAATAAAACAACCATGGGTCAGAATAATTGGAAAAACTCGTAACACGAATAACCAGAACAGATCAAACCCCCAAGGAAAGATATGGTGGATGTAATTAAAGATTCCATTCATAAGCAACTGGCTGAGATGTCAGAAATCGAATTCAGAATTTGGATTGCAGACAAGATTATTAAAATGGAATTAGGAATCCGAGGAGAAATTGAAAAGTTGTCTCAAGAATTTAACGAATTTAAAGACAAAACCACCAAAGATTTAGACACTGAAGCAAGAATTTGCAGCCCTCAAAGATATGAAAAATACAGTAGAATCCCTTAGCAACAGAATGGACCAAGCACAAGTAAGGATTTCTGACATTGAAGATAAAGCCTTTGAATACTCCCAAACTCTCAAAGAGGAAGAGAAATGGAGAGCAAAAATGGATCATTCTCTCAGAGAGGTCTGTGATAACTCAAAGAAGGCAAATATCTGACACAGAGGAATTCCTGAAACCGATAAAGTGGCCTCACTGGGCACAGAAGCCCTTCTGCATGAAATTATGAAAGAGAATTTTCCAGACATGCCTAAAGAACCTGAAATTCAGATAGCAGAAAGCTTCAGAACCCCAGCACGACTCAACTCCAATAAGACATCCCCCAAGCATATCATAATTAACTTCACTAAAGTTAATATGAAGGAGAAAATCCTCAAAGTGGCCAGGTGAAAGAAAACTATTACCTTCAAAAGGAAGAACATTAGAATGACTGCAGATCTCTCTGCTGAAACTTTTCAAGCCAGAAGAGGGTGGTCACCGACTTTTAATCTCCTAAAGCAAAATAACTTTCAACCCCGGATCTTGTATCCAGCTAAACTGAGTTTCATTTACAATGGAGAAATGAAATACTTTAATGACATTCATATGTTGAAGAAATGTGCCATCACCAAACCAGCTCTTCAGGATATTCTCAGACCTATCCTCTATAATGACCAACCCAATCCTCTACTACAAAAGTAAACTCACTCAGAAACTTCTGATCAAACTCCAACTTCCACAATGGTGAAAGGATCAAAAATGTCCACTGGACTTTTGAAAAACTCGATACCCAAAATTTCACAAAGCTTGCCAAAATTCTCCATTAATGTGAATGGCTTAAACTACCCTCTTAAGAGACATAGGTTAACTGACTGGATACAAAAACTCAGGCCAGATATTTGTTGCATACAAGAGTCACTTCTTAACTTAAAAGACAAATACAGACTCAGAGTGAAAGGATGGTCATCCAAAATTTCAGGCAAATGGTAACCAGAAAAAAGCAGGTGTTGCAATTTTATTTGCGGATACAATAGGCTTTAAACCAATAAAAGTAAGGAAGTGTAAGAATGGTCACTTCATATTTGTTAAGGATAAGACTCAATATGATGAAATTTCAATTATTAATATCTACTCACCCAACCAGAATGCACCTCAATTTATAAGAGAAACTGTAACAGACATGAGCAACTTGATTTCCTCCAACTCCATAATACTCAGAGATTATAACACTCCTTCGGCAGTGATGGATTGATCCTCCAACAAAAAGCTGAGTAAAGAAATTTTAGATTTAAGTCTAACCACACAGCATTTAGATTCAGCAGACATCTACAGAACATTTCATCCCAACAAAACTGAATAAACATACTCCTCATCAGCCCACGGAACTTACTCCAAAATCGATCACATCTTAGGTCACAAGTCTAACCTGTAAATTTAAAGGAATAGAAATTATTACATGCATCTTCTCGAACCACCATGAAATAAAACTTGACCTGTGTAACAACAGGAATCTGCATACTCATACAAAAACATGGAAGTTGAATAACCTTATGCTGAATGATAGCTGGGTCAGAGATGAGGTCAAGAAAAAAATCGCCAAATTTTTGGAACAAAACGACAATGAAGACACGAACTATCAGAACCTCTGGGACACCGCAAAGGCACTTCTAAAAAGGAAATTTATTGCACTGCAAGACTTCCTCAAGAAAACGGAAAGAGAGGAAGTTAGCAACTTAATGGGACATCTCAAGCAACTGGAAAAGGAAGAATATTCCAACCCCAAACCCAGTAGAAGAAAAGAAATAAAAAAATCAGAGCAGAACTAAATGAAATTGAAAACAAAAGAATAATACAACAGATCAATAAATCAAAAAGCTGGTTTTTTGAAAAGGTCAACAAAATAGATAAACCTTTGGCCAACCTAATCAGGAAAAAAAGAGTAAAATCTCTAATCTCATTATTCAGAAATGACAAAGACAAAATAACAACAGACTCCTCAGAAATCCAAAAAATCCTTAATGAATATTACAAGAAACTTTACTCCCAGAAATATGAAAATCTGAAGGAAATTGACCGATACTTGGAAGCATATCACCTTAGCCAGACTTAACCAGAATCAACTGGAAATGTTGAACAGGCCTATATCAGGTTCGGAAATAACATCAACCATACAAAACCTCCCCAAAAAGAAAAGCCCGGGACCAGATGGTTTTACGTCAGAATTCTACCAAATCTTTGAAGAGGAATTAGTACCTATATTACTTAACCTGTTCCAAAAGGTAGAAAAAGAAGGAAGACTACCCAACATGTTCTTTGAAGCAAACATCACCCTGATCCCCAAACCAGGAAAAGACCCAACAAGAAAAGAAAATTATAGACCAATATCGCTAATGAATATAGATGCAAAAATATTCAACAAGATTCTAAGAAACAGAATCCAGCAACATATCAAACAAATCATACATCATGACCAAGTCGGTTTTATCCCAGGGTCTCAAGGCTGGTTCAATATACGTAAATCTGTAAATGTAATTCAGCACACAAATTAAAAAACAAAGACCATATGATTCTCTCAATTGATGCAGAAAAAGCTTTTGATAACATCCAACATCCCTTCATGATCACAACACTTAAGAAAATTGGTATAGAAGGGACATTTCTTAAACTGATAGAGGCCATCTACAGCAAACCAACAGCCATTATCATATTGAATGGAGTTAAATTGGAATAATTTCCACTCAGATAAGGAACCAGACAAGTCTTTCCATTGTCTCTATTGCTTTTTAACATTGTAATGGAAGTTTTAGCCACCACAATTAGGGAAGAAAAGACGATCAAGTGTATCCATGTAGGTTCAGAAGAGATCAAACTTTCATTCTTCGCAGATGATATGATTGTATATCTGGAAAACACTAGGGACTTTACTACAAAACTCTTAGAAGTGATCAAGGAATACAGCAGCGTCTCAGGTTACAAAATCAACATTCGTAAATCGGTAGCCTTTATATATACCAACCATAGTCAAGTCGAAAAAACAGTTAAGGACTCTATCCCATTCACAGTAGTGCCAAAGAAGATGAAATATTTGGGAGTTTATCTAACAAAGGATGTGAAAGATCTATATAAAGAGAACTATGAAACTCTAAGAAAAGAGATAGCTGAGAATGTTAACAAATGGAAAAATATACCATGCTCATGGCTGGGAAGAATCAACATTGTTAAAATGTCCATACTACCGAAAGCAATATATAATTTCAGCGCAATCCCCATTAAAGCTCCACTGTCATACTTTAAAGATCTTGAAAAAACAATACTTCATTTTATATGGAATCAGAAAAAACCTCGAATAGCCAAGACATTACTCAGAAATAAATACAAAGCAGGAGGAATCACGCTAACAGACCTCAGACTATACTACAGATCGACAGTGTTCAAAACATCATGGTACTGGCACAAAAACAGATAAGTAGATGTCTGGAACAGAATAGAGAATCAAGAGATGAATCCAGCTACTTACCGTTATTTAATCTTTGACAAGCCAATTAAAAACATTCAATGAGGAAAAGATTCCCTATTTAACAAATGGTGCTGGGTGAAGTGGCTGGCAACCTGCAGAAGACTGAAACTGGACCCACACCTTTCACCATTAACCAAGATAGTCTCTCACTGGATTAAAGATTTAAACCTAGGACATGAAACTATAAAAATACTAGAAGAGAGTGCAGGGAAAACCCTTGAAGAAATTGGGTTGGGCGAGTTTTTCATGAGAAGGACCCCCCGGGCAATTGAAGCTTCTTCAAAAATACACTATTGGGACTTGATCAAACTAAAAAGCTTCTGCACAGCCAAGAACACAGTAAGTAAAGCAAGCAAACATCCCTTAGAATGGGAGAAGATATTTGCAGGTTATGTCTCCGAGAAAGGTTTAATAACCAGAATCCACGGAGAACTCAAACTCATTAGCAAGAAAAGAACAAGGGATCCCATCGCAGGCTGGGCAAGGGACTTGAAGAGAAACTTCTCTGAAGAAGACAGGCACACAGCCTTCAGGCATATGAGAAAATGCTCATCATCTTTAATTATCAGAGAAATGCAAATCAAAACTACTTTGAAATATCATCTAACTCCAGTGAGACTAGCCTATACCACAAAATCCCAAGACCAGAGATGTTGGCATGGATGTGGAGAAAAGGGAACACCTTTGCACTGCTGGTGGGATTGCAAATTAATACATTCCTTTTGGAAAGATATATGGAGAACACTTAGAGATCTAAAAATAGACCTGCCATTCAATCCTGTAATTACTCTACTGGGCATATACCCAGAAGACCAAAAATCAAATCATAATAAAGATATTTGTACCAGAATGTTTATTGCAGCCCTATTCATAATTGCGAAGTCATGGAAGAAGCCCAAATGCCCATCAATCCACGAATGCATTAATAAATTGAGGTATGTTTACACCATGGAATACTATGTAGCCTTAAAAAAATGGAGACCTTACCTCTTTCATGTTTACATGAATGGAGCTGGAACATATTCTTCCTAGTAAAGTGTCTCAAGAATGGAAGAAAAAGTACCCAATGTACTCACCGTTACTATGAAACTAATTTAGGACCTTCACATGAAAGCTAGAAACCAGTTATAACCTAAGAATAGGGGGAAGGGGGAAAGGGAGGGGAGGGATGGGGGAGGTAGGTGGAGGGAGGGGGATTGATGGGATTACACCTGCGGTGCATCTTACAAGGGTGTATGTGAATCTTAGTAAATGTGGAATGTAAAGGTCTTAGAAAAATAACTAAGAAAATGCCAGGAAGGCTATGTTAACTAGTGTGATGAAAATGTGTCAAACGGTGTATGAACCAAGTGTATGGTGCTCCATGATCATATTAATGTACACAGCTATGATTTAATAAAAATAAAATAAATAAAGTAAAATAAAACATTTCTTCACTGCAATGAAAATAATCAACAGAACAAAAAGGCAATCTATGGAATGGAAAAAAAAATGTTAGCAATCATATATCTGGTAAGGAGTTATTTTCCAAAACATATAATGAATTCCTACAACTCAATAGACAAACAAAACAAAATACAACATTTATTAAATAGGTAATCTTTTCCTCAGTGCATGCTTTTGTTTGGTTTATCAAAGATCAGATGGCAACATATCTCTGGGTTCATCTCTAGGTTCTCTATTCTATTCCATAGATCTGTATCTATATATATTTTTTTTTTGTGCCAGTATAATGCTGTTTTGATCACTATAGACTTGTAGTATAACCTGAAGTCTGGTAACTTGTTGCATCCAGATTTGTTTTTATTTATTAGAATAGTATTGAAGAACAAAATTATTTTACCACAAGGACATTTGCACCAGATTGTTTATTGCAGTTCAGTTCACAATTGCCAAGATGTGAAAGAAACCTAAATGCCCATCAACCCACGAATGGACTATGGTATATGTGTACCATAGAGTAGTGAACGAAGTGTATGGTGCCCCATGATCATATTAATGTACACAGCTATGATTTAATAAAAAGAAAAAAAGAAAAAAAAAGAAAAGATGGAGACTTTACATTTTTTGTGTTTACCTAGATTGAGTTGAAACACATTCTTCTTAGTGAAATATCTCCAGAATTACCTTGAAAAATATCCAATGTATTCAATACTACTATGAAACCAATAAAGAACTATGTACTCCCACAAAAGAAAAAAAAAACACAAATATACTCTAGCAAGGGTGAAGGAAGAACAGGGAAAGGGGAGGGTAGAAGAGGGAAGGTAATTAGCAGGATCTCATCTAAGGTGCATAATGTGAGGGTGTTCAGCACGTCACCTGGGTGAAGGGTTCAACTACAACTTTAATTTCAACTTAGGATTGAAAACAATGTAACTTAAACATCTGTACCCTCATATTAATTTGTAATAAAAACTAAAATAAAATAAAAACCCAAGCTATGGTATCTATATACCATGGAGTACTATTCAGCCACTAAAAACGATGGTGACTTTACATCTTTTGTATTGACCTGTATGGAGTTAGAGCAGCACAAGAATGGAGAAGCAAGAATCCAATGTACTCAATTCTTATATGAGGACAATTGATGTTAATACATGATTGGGTGTGGGGGAATGGGGCAGCGGAGAGAGGGAAGGAAGGAGGGGGCTGGAGGCCACAGTGTGACACATATCTTGGGGGCTGGACACAACCTAACAAATGCAAGCAGTATAACCTGGACTTTGTACCCTCAATGATTCTCCAACCATAAAAAAAAAGAAAACAACTCAATCATAAGGTGGACAAAAGACTTGCACAGATATTTCTTCAAAAATACATATAATTAGCCAATAGATTTATGAAAATATGTTAAATACCATTTATTATCAGAAAATACAAATTAAAACCATAATGAAGTATCACCTCAATTATGTTAGGATGGCTATTTTATATGCACGTGTGCGTGTGAGAGAGAAAAGAGAGAGAAACATAGCAAGTATTGTTAAAGATGTGGAGATATTAGAAATTTTATAAAATGTTGGTGAGAATGTAAAACAATGAACAGCTATGGAAATCAGTCTGAAAGTTTCTTCCAAAATTAAAAATCTAGCTGTCAGGCTGCCATAGGATACACTAACTCAGTTTTTATTATATATTCTAAATAACTAAAATAAGCATCTTTTTATTAAATCATACATTATGCATTAATATATAGATCATACATATAACACATACATATACATACATATAATAATGCAGTCATGGGGTACAATATGCTGGTTTTATATACAATTTGAAATATTTTCATCAAACTGGTTAACATAGCCTTCATGGCATTTTCTTAGTTATTGTGTTAAGACATTTATATTCTACATTTAGTAAGTTTAACATTTGTTACTTTGCCTAACAAATGCAAGCAGTATAACCTGGTTCTTTGTACCCTCAATGATTCTCCAACCATAAAAGAGGAGGGAGGATGGGTGGAGAAAGGATAAGTGGTGGGACAACACCTATGGTGCATCTTATAATGGTACATGTGAAACTTACTAAAATAAGCATCTTAAAGCAATATACACTGCGATGTTCACTGCAGTATTATTTACAACAGCCAAGATATGAAAACAACCAAAGTGCACATCAACAGACAACTGAATAAAGAAAATGTGGGCTACCCAGGTAATTGAATATCATCCAACCTTAAAAAGTAAGAAAATCTTTCTATTTTTGACAACATGAATGAATCTGGAGAACAATATGATAAGTTAAATAACCAGTCATAGAAGGACACTATTGCATAATTACACTTATATGTAGTATCTATAATAGTCAAACTCAGAGAAACAGAGAATACAATAAGATTTTCAGGGACTGGCAGGCTGGAAGATGGAAAGTTTTTGTTAAATAGGTATAAAGTTTTAGTTACACTTGAATGAATTTTACAGTTCTGCTATACAACCTAGTACTTACAGTTAACAATATGGTATTGTGCACTTCAGAACTTTTTATCACAAAAACCCACCTGAACAAAAGTAAAAACAGAGACACAAGGACCTTTAGAAGCATGGAATATGTCTATTACCTTGATTGTGTTGATAGTACCATGGATGCTTCCACATGTCCAAGTTCTCCCATCTCCCTTCTTAGTGCTCTACAAAATAAATTATTTCTCCACTGCAATGTCAACTGTTTCAGGTCACTGTCTCTTCTCTGTGAAGCAGGCCGTACAACTTGGTTCGGCAGCAACACTCATCAAATTGTACGCATTAAATATGTGCAGTTCCTTGTATATAAGTTATGTCACAATAAATCTGTTAAAGAATGAAGGATATATAAAAAATAAGAACCTAGACCATAGACCCAGTTAAGAGGACCCAATGAAAGGATAGAGCTGCCCAGATTAAAGATAGTTGGAGTCTCTTGGAGCCAGGGCTGATATCTTGTATCTGCCTTGAAATCAAAGGATTCTGGACACCTGGGACCTAAAGAAAAGGAATAGGAATCAGGTTGGATAAGGAAGCACCAGCTTAGGTGTTTCATTAGTCACTCTGAAGGTAAAGTTTACCCCTGAGGTCCTTAGGCATTGAAGCAAAAGACAATCTCTACACCCAAGGGGAGAGGGGTGGGACTCCTATTGCATGTGGTCTTACTTTCATTCTTATGGAGTCTGTTTAGAATTTAGCTTACAGGAAGTCACTGGGCCTACATTAGAATAGGTAAGGGGTAGTTAAAAGGGAATCCCAGTGTTTTTCAGTTGGCAATAGGAATCCTTTTCAGCTGAAGTAAAACAATTCAAAAGTGTCAAACTTCTTAAATTATATCAGAACGCAATTCAGAGAATTTCTCAAAGTATTCACTACCCACTTCAATTTTTCCACCTATAGACACCTGCAGATAACTGCTTATATGACTGTATCAATTGAATAATAATATTTCATAAACTCATAAAAAAAATTAAACTTGATTAAAGAATGCCTAAGTTCTGGGCAGTGCTTGTGGCTCAAAGGAGCAGGGCACCACCAGCCCCATATACCCAAGATGGTGGGTTCAAACTCGCCCCTGGCCAAAAACTGCAAAAAAAAAAAAAAAAAAAAAAAAAGAAAGCCTAAGTTCAAAGAAGTGGCTCACAAGATATTATTTTATGATGTGGACAAGGCTTGACTTTTTCTATAGTCTTCCACAATCTCATCCAATACTTTTATCAGTATAAATCATCAAGAATTTATATATTCTTCATTTTGGTTGCTATTTATCAGTGAATGGGTATATTTTTCACTGTCATTATATTTAATGAGATCTATGTCCCTGACTAAATGAGTGATTATCTCTATTTATTGTAAGTAGCATAGTTTACATCAAATAGAGCCCACAACTCTTCATTTTAATGATATTACTAACAGAAGAGAAAAGACCAACACAGACATTTTTTTATGTTTAGGTAAATCTCCTATCCAGGTAGCTGCTATTCTTTAAGCTAGTTACCATTGCTACAAAAGACTGTACATCTTACAAGGGTATATGCGAAACTTGGTAAATGTGGAATGTAAGTGTCTTGGCACAGTAACTGAGAGAATGCCAGGAAGGCTATGTTAATCAGTGTGATGAAAGTGTGTCAAACAGTCTGTGAAGCTAGTGAATGATGCCCCATGAGCATATCAATGTACACAGCTGTGATTTAATAAAAAAAATTATTTTCTTTTTTAGAATGAGAAAATATTGCTAGCCAAATCACAAATCAGGTTGCTCATGCATAAAACAAACTGGGAGAGTCATGCTTCAGTTGTTTCCAAACAAACAAACAAAAAATTTAGTAAAAATTCTTCCTTGATAGCAGCTGATGGCTATCAGAAAACAAGTAAAATTTCCCTCCAATTGGATTCTGTCCTTTCTCCAATTTGATTTATACAGATATTACTCTGTAGTATAATTTCTCTCTCTCTAGGAGATGTGAAGAAAGTATCCAAGTATGCAGCAAGGCACTTAAGAAGCTACATCAATGGATACTGTGAAAATTATGAAAGAAAAAGAAAACTGGGGAGTAGAATTGGAGAAAAGGAAAGTCTAATGGCAATATGGAAAATGAAACTCCACACTTCATTGCAGAGGAATGAACAATAATATTGTAGATATTGGGAAGTTAGAGCTGCAGTGAGGGAAAGTTAGGAAACTGACATCTATTAAACACCTCCAGTAAGCCAGGTACTATATTTTAAACACTTTACTATATTATCCTAATTGATAGAAACAATGCCATAGGTAGATGCGCCATTACCTTTATGGACGGAAAAAAAAAATCTAGACATGTCTTATAGGAATGAAGTTTTGTAATTATTGATGAACAGATTTTTCTTGATCTCTATTCTTTTAGGGATTGTTTTACCTATGAGGCAATACCAAGTTACCAAACCAAAGTAAGTGAAATTTCAACCTTTGAACAAGGAAGAAACTATCCAGAATCCTAAATGTAAAAAGGAGTAAGATCTGTGTATCCATCTGAGGAAGAGACTTCCTCCTCATCTCAAATTCCTTTCTAAGTTCTCTCAAGTAGATAAAAGCCAGCATAATGTTTTAGTAGTTATCATACTACTTTTTCAGAGTAGTATGTTTTATCCCAAACCGAGAAATTGTATTTGAAATGCAATTAATTTCTATATATTTGTTATAAGACCAGGATAATCTTATTATAGTTTCAGTTTAATTTGAGGGTACAAAGAATTAGGTTACAATGTTTGCATTTTTTAGGTAGAATCCCTCTTATAATTGTGTCTCACTCCCAAGAGGTGTGCCATACACCCTAACATTGTGCCCATTAAGTGGGAGCACACCCATCCTCCTCCCTCCTCTCCTCTCCCATCTCTCTTTTTCTCCCACCTCCCATATTGAATTGATTTGCATTTTTATCTTATGTGGGTGTGTATTAGATCATCTACTGGCTTCATATTAGTATTAAGTACATTGGATTCTTGCTTCTCAATTCTTGTGATACTTTACTGAGAAGAATGTGTTTCAACTCCACCCAGGTGAATACTAAAGATGTAAAGTCTCCATCTTTTTATGGCTGAATAGTATTCCATGATATACATATACCACAGCTTGTTAATCCACTCCTGGGTTGATGGGCATTTAGGTTGTTTCCACATTTTTGGCAATTGTAAATTGAGCTGTGCTACAAAATCTAGTGTAAATGTCCTTAAAATAAAATGATTTTTTTTTATTCTGGATAGATGCCTAGTAATAAGATTTCAGTATCAAATAGGAGGTCCAGTTTGATGTCTTTGAGGATCTCCATACTTCCTTCCAAAGATATTGTATTACTTTGGAGTCTTTCCAACAGTTTAAAAGGGTTCTCTTCTTACCACATCCACACCAGCATCTGCAGCTTTGAGACTTTGTGATGTAGACTATTCTTACTGGGGTTAGGTGATATATCAGGGTGGTTTTGATTTGCATTTCTCTGATGATAAGGGATGATGCTCATTTTTTCACATGTTTGTTAGCCATTCATCAGTCTTCTTCAGAGAAGGTTCTGTTCATATGTCTTGTCCAGTGGCAGATGGGATTGTTATCCATGCAAGAAAGATTTGTTGCTTGTGATGACTCTCTTACTGGTCTTAGTTTAGAGCCAAGTTTAGTACCACTGTATTTCTTCAGATTTTTGAGGGCTCCTCGGGGTATGTCAGACAGGTGATGTCAGACTCCCCTTTGCCCTTTATAGGGTAATTGTCCAAGAATCATCCAGATGAACAAGCCCTTCTTTCTAAGTCCTGGCAATCCACTCTTTCATAATCCAAAGAGTGATTTCATCCCAGAGTGTTTGCTTTAAACAATATAGGATGCTCCTCCTGAAAGTACCAGATATTTTCCCTAGTTATCTTTAGTTTATGGGACTATATTAAACTAACAAGCCTCTGCACAGCAAAGGACAGTATAAACAGAGTGAATAGATAATATGTTAAGTAGGATAAAATGTTTTCAAAGTATTTATCTGACAAGGGACTACTATCTAGAATATGCAAAGAATTCAAACAGATCAATAGGAAAAAAAATGTCCACATTGCCCATTAAAAAATGGGTTAAGGACCTGAATAGATAGTTCTCAAAAAAAGAAAAGACATACAGATGGCCAAGAAGTATATGAAAAATGCTCAGCATCACTAATTATCAAAGAAATAAAAATCAAAACCATCACGATTAGGATGAGTTATCATCTCTCATCAGTTGGAATGGCTATTATTAAAAAGACAGTGGCAAAACTATTCATAATAACCAAGATATGGAATAAACCTAATTGTCCATCAATGGATAAAGAAAATGTGGTACACAGTAGAATACTATTCAGCCATAGAAATGAAATCCTGTCATATGCAACAACATGGTTGGAAATGAATGTCATTATGTTCAATAAAATAATCCAGGCACCAAAGGAGAAATATAGCATGCTCTCACTCATTGGTGGGAGCTAAAGTAATTAAATATTATGGAGGTAGGGAGTAAAATTTTTTTTTCAAAGAGTAAATGGTGGGGATGAAATTGGTTAATGTGTATAAACATGCAGTTGAAGAAATAAATTCTAATGTTCAATAGTTGTATATTTCAAAATAGCTAGAAGTGAGGATCTGAAATCATTAGACATTATATGCGTGTACCAAAATATAACATATATACATAAATATTACAATCATGTAATAAAATAATAATGACAATCGATATCTTAGCAAGCCTTGATTAGTGCAGAAGACAGAGAAGACAGGGGAGAGGATCCTTTCATCAAGGAGTTATCTATGTATTTCAGGAATAGGCCAAGACAAATACATAAATACCTGTGTATGTTATGTATGGTAGAATGTGTTAGGTCTGGGAGAATAGTTTTTGATTCCTTCCTCTGACTCACTTCTGTTGGCAGTCAGCTACCAGTCTATTGATTTTATATTCTCACTTATCCCTTTATCTCCAGACCCCCACGAATGACTTGTTTCAGGCCCTGTTTACTTTTCTCCTGGATTGTTGCGATGTTTCTTAGCAAGTTTTCCTTCACATATCTATTCTCAATTTTGTCAATGTGAGGTGTGTAAATGAAATCTGTATGACTTTCCTGAGGTCATATACTGTGGAGCTAGCATTATAGCTGAGGCCTGTCCAACTCCAAGTCCAGTGTCCTTTGCATTATCCCAGTGATCCCCAAATAGCAATCATTTACATTTCATCTTCTTATTTTTTTCATATATGTGTAATACTTTTATCAGTTTTTTCTTGAATCTTTATTTTAAATAGTCTTATTTTTTAAAACAAAGAAGTGCTCAAACACTGCATTGAATTAGTGGAAATGTATAGAGCACACATCAAACAACAGTATCATTTTAAAACTCCTTGTTTTTCTTTAAATCAGTTCTGTGGATTGTATTTTACATTGATCCTGGATGAAATTTTAGATCCTTTTCAATATCAATTAATAAAAAGATATCTTGTCACAAAAAGAAAGACATTGACATTTGTTTTTTGGATCTTCTCTCTTATTTATATGGTTAGTATATAAATTGGTTTACCAATTTTATCATTTTTTATTTCATGTTAATATGATAGTACACATGATAAGTTTACATTATTTGCATTTGTAAGGTAAAGTCCAAAGTCTGAGTTGCAGTAGTCCTGCACCCAAGAAGTATGCCAAATACCCACACGTTGTACCTGTTAAATGGCAACATACCAAGCCCCCTAACCCCTTTCTTGAATTTAATTGTGGTTTTCTCTCATGTGGGCATGTAGTTGTTAATCTATTCTTTTAAGATTAGTACTGAGTTCATGGGGTGCTTGCTTTTCAATTCTTGAGATACTTAGGAGAATGTTCTCCAAATCTATCTTAATAAATACAAAAGATTCAAAGTCTTCACCTTTTTATGGTTGAATATTTTACATAGCATACATATGCCACAGTTTGTTAATCCATTCATGGATTAATGGGCACTTAGGTTGTTTCTACATAATTTGCAATTATGATATGCAAATGTTTATGTAATGCTTCTATAAGCATTCTGGTATAAATGTCCTTATTAAAAAATTATTTTTTTTCTTCTGGGTGGATAGCTAATAATGGGATTGTGGGATCAATTGGGAGGTCTAATTTTAGCTTTTTGAGGATTTTCCATTCTCTTTTCCAAAGAGACTGTATTAATTTGTAATCTCATGAACAGTGCATTAGTGCGTGCATCCCTCTCTCTGCACCCAGGCTAGCATCTTCACTATGGGGACCTTGTAATGTGGCCTATTCTTATTGGTTTTAGGTGATATCTCAAAGTGGTTTTAATTTTCTGATGATTAGGGATGATGGATATTTTTTCATGTATTTGTTAGCCATTTTTCTGTCTTTTTGGGAAAGGGTTCTGTTCATGTTGCTTGCCCATATATGGATGGGTATTTTTGTTCTTTTCTTATTGATTTGCTTGAGGTTTTTGTATATTCTTTTCATTAGTCCTTTGTCCAATTCAAAACCTGTGAATGTATTCTCCCATTCTGAAGGTTGTCTATATGCTTTGTTCATTATGTCCTAAGCTGTGCAGAAGCTTTTTAATTTTATTATGTACCTTTTATTTATTTTTATTGTTGCTTCAGTTGCCAATAAGGTTTTCTTCATGAATTATTTCTCTGGGCCAATATCATGAAAAGTTTTTCCCATGCTTTCCTCCAGGGTTTTTATTGTTTCATGTGTTAGATTTAAACCTCTTATCCAGTGTGAGCTAGTTTTTGTAAGTGGTGAGAGGTGTGGTTCCAGTTTAAGTGTTTTCATTTTCTTTCAGGGTAACAAAGAGATATTTTATTTACAAATAACAAACAGAAAGTTCAGAGCACTTCCAAAGAGACTTGGCAATGAGTCCCTCTGATGGAGGGGAGAAGTTGAGACAGGACCAAGTTTTAGTCTTTTACATGTGGCTAACTTATTTTCTATCTCTATTTATTAACCATGGATTCTTTCCCTCAGTGTAAGCTTCTGTTTGTTTTGTAGAAGGCCATATGGTGGCTCGGTGCCTGTAGCTCAGTGGCTGTATGCATTAGGGCTGGTGGGTTTGAACCTTCCAATCCTGCCGAACAACAATGACAACAACAACAAAATAGCCAGGCATTGTGGTGGGCACCTGTAGTCCCACTACTTGGGAGACTGAGATAAGAGAATCTCTTAAACCCAAGAGTTTGAGGATACTGTGAGCTGTGATGCCATAGCACTCTACTGAGAGTGATATAGTAAGACTCTGTCTCAAAAAAAAAAAAAAAGAAAAGGTCAGATGGTAATATATGGCTGATTTCATTCTTCTCTAGGTTCTCAATTATGTCCCATAGATCTGTGTGTCTATTTTTTATGATAGGAAAATGCTGTTTTGATCACTATATAATTGTAGTATAACATGAAACCTTGTAACATGAAGCCTCAAGATTTTTTTTTTTTTTATGTAGTATTGCATTGGCTGTAGGGGGTTTCTTCTAGTTTACTATGAATCTAAGGGCTATTTTTTCAAGTTCTTCAAAGTATGATGGTGGCCTTAAAAATACATTAAATCTACAGATCGCATTGGGTAATATAGACATTTTAACAATACTGATTCTTCCTGACCATGGAAGGTAGTGTGATCATGAGAATGGAATGCTCTTCCATTTGTTAACATCTTCTGCTATTTCTTTTGTCAGAGTTTCCTACTTCTCTCTATATTGATCCTTCACATTTCTTTCTTTCTTTTTTTTTGAAACAGAGCCTCACTTTGTCACCCTGGGTAGAGTGCCATAGTGTCCTAGCTCACAGCAACCTCAAATTCTTGACCTCAAGCAATTATCTTGCCTCAGCCCCTCAAGTAGCTTGGACTACAGGAACCTGCCACAAGATTGGCTATGTCTAGAGGTGGGGTCTTCCTCTTGCTCAGGCTTGTCTCCAACCTGTGAGTTCAGGCAATTCACCTGCATCAGATTCTCTGAGTGCTAGTATTACAGGTGTGAGCCACGGGGCCCTGCCTTAGGTATTTCATTTTCTTTGAAGCTACTGAGAAGGGTATTGTGATTTTGATTTGATTTTCAGATTGAATGTTGCTGGCATATATGTATGAAGGCTACTGACTTGTGAATATTGATTTTATATCCCAAAATGTTATTGTATTTCTTGATCACTTCCAGTAGTCTCACAGTTGATTCCCTGGGGTTTCCTAAGTATAAGAAAGGGGTAGAGTTTTATGATGTTTTACACTCATATCATCAGAAAAGAGTGAATGTTTGGCCTCCTCTCTCTTGATTAGGAAACTTTTTATTTATCTTTCCTTTCATTTCTTGTCATATTGGATTGGAAAGGACTTACAGCACTAGACTGAATAGTAGTGGTGAGAGTTGACATCCTTGTCTGACTACACCTCTAAGTGGAAATGCTTTAAGCTTTATTCCATTCAGTATGAAAATCACTGTGGGTTTGTCATAGATAGTTTCTGAAGTTTAGGAAATATCTTATCTGTCCCTATTTTTCTTTATTTATTTTATAAAGATCTTTAATGAGCAACTATTCTTTTTTAAATTTCAGGTTAATGCGAGGGTACAAACAACTAGGTTACAGTATTTGCATTTGTTATGTAGAGTCTCTCATGTACTTGTGTCCCAAACCCAAAGGTGTGCTATATACTCTTACATTGTGTCCATTAAGTGGAAGCACACCAATCCCCTCCCCTCTTCATGTCACCCTTCTCCCCCTCCCTTGTTCTCTTTTCTATCCAACTTGAATTGAAATTAATTTTACTTTTATGTGAGCATGTGTTAGATCATATACTAGCTTCATATTAGTATTGAGTACATTGGATATTTAGTTGTCCTTTCTTGTAATACTTTAATGAGGGGAATGTGTTTCAACTCCATCCAAGTTAATACAAATGATGTAAAGTCTCCTCTTTTATATGGCTGAATAGTATTCAATGGTATACATATACTACAGTTTGTTAATCTATTTCTGGGTTGATGGACATTTAGGTTGTTTCCACATCTTAATAATTGTAAACTGATTTGCGATAAATAGTCTAGTGCAAATGTCTTTAAGATAGAATGTTTATTTTTCTTCTGGGTAGATGCCTAGTAGTGGGATTGCAGGATTGAATGGGATTACTAATTTGAGTTCATTGAGAATTCTCCATACTTCTCACCAAAGAGACTGTAATACTTTGCAGTCCCACCAACAGTGTAAAACTCTAACCCTCTTATCACTTCTGCACCAGCATTTGCAAGTTTGGGACTTTGTAATATGGGTTATTCTCACTGGGGTTAGGTGATATCTCAGGTGGTTTTGATCGCATTTCTCCAATGATTACGAATGACAAGCATTTTTTAAATTTTTGTTAGCAATTCATCAGTCTTTCTCAGAGAATGTTCTGTACATGTCTCTTGTCCAGTGATATATGGGATCGTTTTTTTGGGGGGGATGTTGATTAATTTGAGTTGTCTATAGATTCTAGTTATCAAGCCTTTGTCAGGATTGTAACATGCAAATACCTTTTTGCATCCTGAAAGTTGTCTGCTTGTTTTAATTGTGGCCTTAGCTGTTCGGAAGCTTTTTAGCTTAATTAAGTCTTGTTGGTTTATGTTAGTTGTTATTGTGATTGCCATGGAAGTCTTATTCATAAAATCTTTTCCCAGGCTGACATCCTCAAGAATTTTGCCCGCACTTTCTTCTAGGACTTTTGTCATTTCATGTCTTAAATTTAAGTATTTTATCCATCTTGAATTAATTTTTGTAAGTGGTGAAAAGTGGGCGACCAATTTCAGTCTTTTACATGTGATTATCCATTTTTCCCAGCACAATTTATTGAATAGGGATTCTTTTCCCAAGTATATGCTTTTGTTTGTTTATCAAAGATTAGATGGCTATAAGAGACCGGATTCATCCCTTGGTTTTCTAATAGGTACCATATGTCTATACCTCTATTTTTGTGCTGATACCACGATGGTTTCAACACTTTGGACTTGTAATATAACCTGATGTCTGGCAGAGTGATGCGTTTGGCTTTGTTTTTATTACTAAGAATTGTGTTGGCTATACAGGTTTTATTCTGATTCCATACAAAATGAAGAACTATAATTGGGAGTTATTTAAAGTATGATGTTGGTATTTTAATGGGGATTGCATTGAATCTTAGATTATTTTGGGTAGTATGAACATTTTAACAATGATCATTCTTCTCAGCCACGAGCATGGTATGCTCTTCCATTTCTTAATGTCTTCTGCTATTTCTTTCTGTAGGATTTCATAATTCTCTTTTAAAGCTCTTTCACCTCTTTTCTTAGGTATATCCCTAGGTATTTCATTTTCTTTGAAGCTACTATGAAGGTAATTGTCTCCTTGATTAGCTTCTGATCTTTGTTTTGGTTGTTGTCTCCTTAGCTGTACAGAAGCTATTCTGTTTAATTAAGTCCTATTTGTTTATTTTTGCTGCTGTTGCAATTGCCACTGGAGTCTTCTTCATAAAGTCTTTCCACAGGCTGATACCTTCAAGTGATTTCCCTATACTTTCTTCTAGAATTTTTATTGTTTTGTGCCTTAGATTTAGATCTTACATTCATCTTGAATCAATTTTAGTGAGTGGCAAAAGGTTCAGGAGCAGTTTTAGTCTTTTACATGTGGTTATCCGGTTCTCCCAGCATGATTAATTGAGTAGGGATTCTTTTTCCAAGTGTATACTTTTGTTTGGTTTATAAAATGTCAGATGACTATAAGAGATTGTTTCCATCTCTTGGTTTTCTATTCAGTTCCAAATGTCTATGTCTCTATTTTTGTTCCAATCCCATGTTGTTTTGATCACTTGTAATATAGCCCAAAGTCTTGTAGAGTGATGCCTCTGGCTTTGTTTTAATGAATAAGAATTGCCTTGGCTATATGGTTTTGTTTGTTGCTGTTGTTTCCATACAAAACAAAGAACTAATTTTTCCAGTTTTTCAAATTGCGGTGTTGATATTTTGATGGGGATGGCATTGAATCTGTGAATTACTTTGGGAAGTATAGACATTTCAACAATGTTGATTCTTAACCAGCAAGGAGCATAGTACGCTCTTCCATTTGTTAATGTCTTTTGCTATTTCTCTTCTTAGGGTTTCATAATTCTCCTTAAGAAGTGCTTCACCTCTTTTGTTAGGTATATTTCTAGGTATGTTATTTTCTTTGCAGGTATTGTGAAGGGAATTGTGTCTTTGATTAGTTTTTCAACTTGGCTGTTATTGGCATATACAGAGGCTACTGATTTATAGACATTGACTTTATATCCTGAGACATTACTGTATTTCATGATCACTTCCAGGAGTCTTGTGATTGAGTCTGTGGTGTTATCTAAGTATAAGATCAAGAGCAAAAGTTTGACCACTTCTGCTCCCATTTGGATGCCTTTTATATCCCTCTCTTGCCTGATTGTATTGGCTACAACTTACAGCACTATATTGAATAGTAGTGGCTATAGAGCAGGGGTCCTCAAACTTTTTAAACAGGGAGCCAGTTCACTATCCCTCAGACTGTTGGAGGGCAGAACTATAGTTAAAAAAAAAAAAAAAAACTATGAACAAATTCCTATGTATACTGCACATATCTTATTTTGAAGTAAAAAAAAGGGGGGGGGACAAATACAATATTTAAAATAAAGAACAAGTAAAGTTAAATCAACAAACTTACCAGTATTTCAATGGGAACTATGGGCCTGCTTTTGGCTAATGAGATGGTCAATGTCCTGTTCCATATTTGTCACTGCTAGTCATAACAAGTGATGCAAGTGTGCATCAGTTAGTCTAGATCTGGTTGGAGATTTCAGATGTTTAATTCTGGAAAAAGTCTGTTCACAGACATAAGTGCTGCCAAAGATGGTTGCCATTTTGAGTGCATGGTTCCTGAGATTAGGATATGTCTCAGAGGGGAGAGATGCATAGAAATTAGGAAGGCTGCTTGACTTGAATGCATCTTTCAGAGAGTCACAATTCTGAAGTTCAGCCAGTTCCATTTGGTAAAGTGTATCCACATTTTCAACGTCGATAGAAAATGGATTACAGAAAAGCTGTATGTCTTGTTCATGGAGCTGAAGCTCTTTAAATCTAAATTGGAACTCCTTTTGCAACTTTTCCAGTGAAGCCACACATGTTTTGTTTGGGAATGCAACCAATGGTTTTTCTGCTAACAGATTTTGCATTGTGGACAGATGGAAGAAATTTTCCTCCTTCACTTGTTTGATGAGGAGGCCTAATTTTACTTCAAATGATTTCACATGTGATTGCATATCACAGATGAGCTTCCCCTTTCCTTGAAGTTGCACATTGAAACTGTTGAGTAGCTCTGTTACATCTGTCAGAAAGGCAATGTGCCATTTCCATTCTGCATCACTGAGCTCTGGTACTTCTTTGTTTTTTGAAAGCAGAAAAGCTGTAATCTGTGGAAGTAAGTCATAGAAGTGTTTCATTACTCTCCCTGGACTCAGCCAACAGACTTGTACGTGGTACAGAACATCTTCATAGGCAACAGTTAGCTCAGACAGAAATTCCTGAAATTGTCTGTGATTTAGTGCATTATCTCTAATGAAGTTAACACAAGATACCACAATTTTCATAAAAGAGTCCCACTTCAGTGATTTACTACACAGCGCTTGTTGGTGGATGAGGCATTGTATGGCTACTGGATGAGAATGGTTATGTTTGTCCATCTCTTGGTTAATGTGAGAAATTACTCCTTTCTTACACCCGACCATGCTAGGAGCACCATCAGTTGTCACACTGGCTAGTTTAGCCCTGTCCAGCTTCAAACCATTCACAGTTTGGCAAACCTTTTCATAGATATCCTCTCCTGTAGTTGTTACTTTGATGCTTTGCAGTGCAGCAAGCTCTTCTGTGACTTCAAAATAGTAATTCATCCCACGAATAAAAATTAGAAGTTGTGCAGAATCACAAACATCATTACTTTCATCGAGTGCCAAAGAAAAATAGGAATTTTTTTTGTGGAATTTTGCAAATGCTGATGCAAATTGTCTCCCATTTCTTCAATCCTTCATGTAATTGAGGGTCCTGAAAGACTCACTATACTAAATAAATTGGCCTACTCTGGACACATCTCTTTGACAACAGAAAGAAGGCATTCTTTAACAAATTCTCCCTCTACAAATGGTCTGCCAGTGCACGCTATTAGCTTGGCAACTTGAAAACTTGCTCACAGTGATGAAATATTTAGCTGCTTCTGCTTAACAAAAGTATTTTGCTGAGTTGCCAATGTATTTTTCAGTTTTAATATTTTATCTTTTTTCACTTCTCTGACCAAACAAACATATTTATCTTTGTGTTGAGTTTGATATTATTGACACAAATTATATTCTTTGAACACAGACACTATAATCTGGCATATCAAATACACAACTCTTTCCTTGTACTGCATGAAAAAGTAATCATAAGTCCAGTGTTATTTGAATAGCCTACACTATGACACAATTTTTCTCTTTCTTGATATCATTGTTTCCTAGGGATTCCAAATTGCTATTAGTAAAATACCAATATACATATACAGTGCTACAAAAACAATAGGCCAGAAATAACTTTGCCCACACAGAGACATATAGACTGCACTGCCCATCATTGCATTCTCATCAGTGTCCATCAATGCAGCCTTGCCAGTCCACATCATTTCAGCCTCACCAGTGCCCATATTGGTGGAAGTCCACTTTTACCTCAGGCTCACACTGGTGTGGTGTGGGAATTGGCACAATTACAGAGCCGGTTCCTCTACCAACTTTCCAGTTCACACTACCCTGTATGAACTGCACTGTGATCTGTGAATTCTCACAGGAATCTGATCACATGGGTGACAAGACCCATGCAATTCAGATTCCACTGCAGGAAAAAAGAAGGTATGCATGCCTTTTTTCTTCTGAATCTAATGCAAGTTTAGCATTAGAACAAGCAAATGGCTGAACTCACACTGTTCAGAGATCGCAACATTGCGAACTAGGGCTTACACAGCACACAACATATAACATCATACACAACTGAATAGCAATCAGAATATAAATGCACTTACTGTCAATTAAATTGAGTTTCCTATTCCTCGGCTATCTGCAGAGCTGGATTAGGTTTCCATGGGGCCCTAGGCAGATTACCAGTTTGGGGATGTGATAACACTGAGCATTGACCATTTGCATTAACACTGACCACTGACAATTTGCATTTTTTTCTCTTTTTTTAATTAAGTATTTTGTACATAGATCATAAATACATTTATGCCATTTTCAGTGTGTTGATTATTTGTAGAAATTGGAGTGCTTACATCATACTAATCAACATAGCTTTCATCTAATTTACCCAGTTATAGCATTAGGACATTTGTGTTCTACACATAATAGATCCAACTTGTACTTGCAATGTGCTATATACTGAGTGCTGACCATTTGCATTAACACTAAGCACTTACAATTATCATTACCTCTGAGCACTGACAATTTGCATTAGCACCGAGCACTGACAATTTGTGTTATCACTGTGATGCAACCCCTCTAGAAACCACCCCAACTAACTAACCATCTTTAAAATAAAAGGCGCCCCTACTGCAAAAAAATAATGACTTCCTAACTTCCGAAAAAAAGGGCCCTCTTAACTGCCAGAAAAAGGCCCTACTAACTGCAAAATAAAAATAAAAACATAGATGTCCTAACTTCAAAAAAAATAAATAAATAAATCCTAACTTGTTCTTGCCTCGGTCCTCAGGCAGCTACATGTTCTGAATAGGCAAGCTCATGACTTGTCCAATCACACCTGAGACTGAGAGGAGGAGTGGAGAGACAAAGAGAAGGAGGGGAGTCAGAGAGTGCGGCGCACATTCCACACATGCACACTGCAAGCCCGGGACAAGTCAGCTGCTAAGCAGGACAGGCAGCAGCGGCAAAAACACATGGTGGCTGGATGAATCTCCTCAGCAGGCTGCATGTGGCCTGTGGGCCATAGTTTGAAGACCCCTGCTATAGAGTGTCTGGTTCCAGTTCTAAGTGGAAAAGCTTTCAGTTTTAAAGCATTCAAGATATTAGCTGTGGATTTTTCATAGATGGCTTCATTCAACAGACCACCTACACCTATATTTTTAAGTGTTTTTGTTAAAAAAGGATACTGAATTTTGTCAAATGCTTTTTCTGATTCTGTTGAGAGGATCATATGATCTTTATTTTTGTTCCTATTGGTATGGTGAATTGCATTAATGAAATTTTGTTTCTTAAACCAACCTTGCATTTATGGGATATGGGATGAAGCCTACTTGATCTTATAAATAAATAAGATATATATATATATGTAGCTGTAATGTATTGGCTAAGATTTTATTGTGTATTTTTGCATCAATATTTATTAGTGAAATTTGTCTGTAGTTCTCCTTTTCAGTTGGGTCTTTTCCTGGTTTGGGAATCAGGGTGATATTTGCTTCAAATAATTTGTCAGGGAAGGTTCCTTCCTCCTTAATGTTTTGAAATAGGTTCTTCAGTATAAATACATGCTCATCTTTAAAGTTGTGACATAATTCTGGTGTTAAGCCGTAGGGTCCTGGCCTTTTTTTGTTGGAATTTTTTTTTAATTATTTCTGCAATCTCAGTGCTTTGTGTTGGTATATTCAAGAGTTTTATTTTTTCCTGTTTAAGTATAGAGAGATGGTATGATTCCAGTTATTGGTCCATTTCCTCCATATTGTCAAATTTCTGGGTATGAAGGTTTAGTAGTAGTTGGAGATAATCTCCATTATCTCTGTGGTATCTGTTGTTATTTCCTTTTTTAATTTCTATTTGAGGTTATTAGAGATTTTAATTTTCTGTTGCCAGTAAATCTGGGCAAAGACTTATGACTTTATTTATCTTTGCAAATAACCAACTTTTTGTTTCATTAATTTTCTGAAATAGTCTTTGGTTTTCAATTTAATTTATTTATGATTTAATTTTGGTTGTTTCTTTTCTTCTGCTAGGTTTAAAATTGTATTGATCTTCCTTTTCTGTTTCCTTGAGATGGTTCTAGATTGCCAATTACTTCTGTTTCTCTTTTTTAGATGAAGGCATCTAATGCAATAACTTTTTCTCTTAGTATTGCTTTTGTAGTATCCCTCAGGTTTTCATAGTTGTGGCTTTATTTTTATCTTTGAGGAAATTAATAATTTTCTCCTTTATCTCTTGTTAGATCAGAATGTCATTTGGCATAAGGTAGTTTATTTGCCATGCCTTTTTGTGACTATGAAAATTTTGTTGAAGTTGAGTTCCGCCTTTGTTGCCTTATGGTCTGAGAAGATACAAGGTATAATTTCAATTCTTTTAATTTGGTTGAAGTTTTATTTGTGACCTAGTGTATTATCTATTTGGAGTAAGTTTTATGGTCTGATGAAAAGAATGGATATTCATTAGCTTTGGGGTGATATTTTCTGTAAATGTCTATTAAGCCCATTTTTTCTAGGGTCATATTTATGTTCATTGTTTCTTTGTTTAGTTTCTGTTTACAGGATATTTCCAGTTATGTCAGAGGATGTAGGGTATTAAAGTGCCACACTCTTATGGTTTTATAGGATATCATATTGCTCAGACAAATTAATGATTGTTTCATAAATCTGGGATCATTTAGGTTGGGTAAATAAATACTCAGAATTGAAATGTCTACTTGTGGTATTGTTCCCTTGACCAGAAAGAAGTAGATAATCTTTGTATTTCTGAACCTTAGTTGCATTCCATCCACTTGTGTCTGAAAATAAGATTACAAACTCTCCTTTTTTCTGATTTCCCATTGGCTGAAGTATTCCTTCCCAACCCTTTGTTCTGAGTCTAGATTTGTCCTTCAAGGTTAGATGTGTTTCTTGGAGACATAATATATATGGGTAGTGCTTTTTTTTTTTTTTTATCCAATCAGCCAGCCTGTGTCTTTTACATTTATTCAATAGTATTTCAAGCCATTTACACTTCTTAAGATAATTGATCATTGTGGTGGAGTACTTTTATCTTATTTTCTGAAAGTCTGTTGCTTAGTTTTGTCGTTTGTACCACATGGATGCTAGGTTTTGCACTTTAGTTTTTGTGTGTTCATTTTTGTGATGGTCTATTATGATGGTCAGCAGGAGGAATAGGTCTACATATTTCCTGTAGAGCTGGTCTTATTGTCATGAATTTCCTCAGTGTATGCATTAGTACAATATTTAATTTCTCCATCAGTTTTAAAGCTTAGTTTAGTAGGAAACAGAATTTTGCTCTGAAAATTGTTTTGTTTAA
The DNA here is from genome assembly GCF_027406575.1 of Nycticebus coucang. Classification (NCBI taxonomy): domain Eukaryota; kingdom Metazoa; phylum Chordata; class Mammalia; order Primates; family Lorisidae; genus Nycticebus; species Nycticebus coucang. The sequence goes on from NC_069804.1 coordinate 91,731,502, forward strand.
GAAGGTTAAAGTTAGATGATCACTGTCTTCTAGCTTGGAAAGTTTCAGCTGAAAAATCTGCTGTCATCCTGAGGGATATTCTCCTGTAGGTCAATTGGCACTCACTCCTGGTGGCTTACAGAATTTTCTCTTACTGATATTGGACAGATTCATTACAATGTGTCTTGGAGATCCTCTGCTTGTCTTGAGATAGCTCAACGTTCAATATCCCTCTGAAAAGAGTGTGCTGGAATTTTTAGTGAAGCATGGACAATTTTCATTTTTGATATCCTCCATTAAGGCTTCAATTCCTTTGATATCTTCTTCTTGCCCATCAGGAATTCCTATAATTAATATGTTTGAATGCTTCTTGAAGTCCCATAATTCTCTGAAGAAATATTCTGCTTTCTCTCTCTTCTTTTCTGCTTCTATAACTACCTGAGTTAGCTCAAGAACATTACCTGAGATTGTTTCTTCCACATGGTCTAATCTGTTATTGGTACTTTCTACTACATCTTTAATTTTCCTGATTGTCTCCTTTAAATCCTTAAGCTCTGTTATTTCTTTTCTATATACTTTATATCTTTCGTCCATTTTTTGGTTCTGCTTTTCCACTTTCTTGTCAATTCCCCTTATTGGTTTTTCCATCTACCTTTTAAATCCCATTTCTGTCACTTTCATTAATTCTTTATAGGTGGAACCCTCTGCAATAACAACTTCATGATCCCTTGGGGGTGTTTCTCTGTTCTGGTTTTCCCTGTTGCCAGGATTTTTCTCATGGTTCATCCTCATGTGTGTTTTCTTCTTTTTCATTTTCTTCCCCTGCTTTTTTCTCTCACTACCCTCATCTCTTTAAATTACTTCATCTCTGAGTTTAGGTCTTAGAGTGGCATTTGGGAAGACCAAAAGGAAGAGATGGGCAAAAAGCAAGAAGGGAGAAAGGAATGTAAAGATAAAGAAGAAAATAATATGATAATTAAGAAAAAAAGAAAAAAGAAAAAATAAGGAAAGTTTAAAAGGAATGTAATGAAGAAAGGGAGAGAAGGACCAAAGTAGAGAGAGGGTGACAGGAAAAATGGTGGTGTTCAACAGCGTGCTTTAACCCACCCCCATATCTATACGATTTTGGGGGGGTGAAGCTGGGTTAGTCCCTTGAAATGAAGAGCTCCTTGACAGCCTGTGAAAAAGCAAGACCCCACCTCCACCAAATATAGAAGAAAATCATTAATATGTTGCAAATGGGGGCCTACCAATGCCATTGTTCTAAACGCCAAATTTAGAAGGGCACTCTAGGTCATGATCTCCTGGTCTCCTTAAGCAGAACACTATCATGACCCCCTCAGGCCTCAGAGAAAAGGGGTAAAAAAAATAGGTAAACAAAAATAAATATAATTATATAATATTAAGAAAAAAAGATACCTTAGTTGTTGTATGAGTATTTATATGGGAAAGATGATATAAGATGTGAGTTAAATCCATTTCCAATCTTTTCCTGGATATTTACCCTATGTTTGTACATCTGAGTGAGCTAAATGGTGGTATTTTTAAAGTTGGTTTGGACCAGTTTAGCGTATTTTGCTCTTCCCAACTGTCCTTCAGCAGCCCATACTTCTGGTTTAATATTTGTCTCTAATAAGAAATAATTAATATAGGTTATTGTTCCATATTCATATAAATGGTTGTTCCTGTTTTAGTTAGTATGTCCTTTCCTAAACAGGGAATAGAATTTCAGGCATGATTAGGGAGGTATGAGAGAATAGCCAGTCTCCCCAATTTCAGCTTAAAGGCTGAGAGAAGTATTTGGTAACCAGATTTCCAGACACCCGCTGTATAGTGACAGATTGGGGATAGAAGATTGGGATTAGGAAGGAGTAAAGAGAAGGTGATTCTAGTGTCCAGGAAAAATTCTATCTTCTATTTCTCCATGAACAGGCGCATCTGCTCTTGAAGGCTGATGACACAAGCTATAGCCATAAGACATTGCCCTTGGCACCCTCAGTCCAGTTCAGGGGCTTACAGAATCATTATCCCTGGAGGCCTTTGCCTCTGAGGACAGGTTACCATCCAGTGGTCATCCTTGCATTCTTCATAGTAACCCAGTAGCTCACCTGGCAGGTAGTGTTGCCGGACAATTTCTTCTTATGTAGCCAATATGACCACATTGAAAGCACTTGTTCTTAGCTCCTCTGGCTTCCCCCTGCCCCTGAACAACAGTACATGCTTGCTGAAGTGCCAACACTAGAGCAATCATCTTTTTTTTTTTTTTTGTCCCTTCTTTCTTTCCTTTTTCTCCTCTTCCTTCTGATCTTGAATGTGGTCATGTTAAGGGGGTCCTCTGGGTTATCATTGGCCATAGAGCCAATTTGTGGAGTTTTTTCTTTCTTTTTTTCTCTAATGTCTGGGGCTGCATGAATGATGAATTTATCATTTGGTCCTCTGAGAAGTCTGGTGTCAACTGAGTGTATTTTATTTATTTTTATTTTTTTTTGAGTGTATTTTCTAATTGCCTCCCTAAGTTACTCAAGAAAGGCTTGGGGGGGGGGAGACAAGATGGCTGACTGAAGCCAGCTTTCCACAGAGGATCCCATCCAGTAGGAGAGTTAAAGGACAAAAATTCAGCAAGTAACCTGGTAGATTTGAGCTGCACTAAGAGAGAAGGTTGAAGAACGCACGTCAACCCCACTGAGGGGAGCTGCGACCACAAGGATACAAACAAAAGTTACAAAATCCATCACCAAGTAGACAGAAGTCCCCTCCCCCATGAGAACGGCTCAGAGTGCCCCACAAACAACCAGGCAGAGTTCAAAGATCCTCCCACTACACTCCATGGGACAGACCCTCTAAAAACTGGACCTACCTCCCCTACTAGGGTGCCATGGCGTCCGCCTGCCAGGCATAAAACTGTATAAACTGTATATAGTCTCTACCTGGAATTCTGAGCTCCAAGCACTACCCTTAACTCACACTGAGGTCTCGAGGACAGTCCCAGTCAGGGGAGAGGGGACTGCACCGGAGTGGCAGTTCCCTGAGGCACAGTGCGACAGCCGTCATTTGGTGACAATACGGTCAGGCATAAAACTGTGTAAAGCTGTGTGTGTTCTCTGCCCACAATCCCAGGCTCCCAGAGCTCCCCGTGCTCCCCTATGCTCTCACTCCAAGGTCTGGAGGCCTGTCTCCCAGGGGTCCAGACACTTGGGCAATTGCTCAAGGGGTGTAGACAGTGCAGGGCTGTAGCCGGTTGGTGCAGATTCTGGGGTACAGGAGCAGAGAGAGGATGGTTGGCCAGAAGGGAGCCACACGGGAGCAGCAGTTGCCTGAGCCATAGAACAGCAGCCCTCTTTTGCTAGCGATACGGCTCACTACTGAATATTCTGAAGCCACATGCACTGTCTCCCTGGGCAACCAGAGACACTGAGTATAGGATTTGCTTGAGGCAACTCCAACTTGCAAACCAGGGAAACTCCCAGGGCGGGGCTGAACCAGAGATCTGCTTTACTAAACCTAACATGCACCTGGCCCTTGGGGGAACATCAGCCTGTAGACAATACAAGAGCAAAGACAAGCTGATTTGGAACTCAATTCAGCTTCCCTTCCGCAGGGGAACCGCAGAGTTGTTCTGTTCTGTTCTATTCTGTCAGTAACATTAATCAGGGGTGAGACTGGACCTGAGTGAAAACACCCCAACCTACATCAAGTGCCCGAAGTTGTCAGGCCTCACCTCCTCCTGCTAGAGAGAGGCAGAGATCAGTGGCCTGGCAGACTTCCTTGTTATTCAGGCAGGTGCAAACACCTGGAGTACCGATTCACTACAGGAAATTGGGTCAGCCAACTGCAGGGCTATCAGTGACTGGGTGTGACAGTGGTGCAAGGTGGGGAAGGAGACAGCAACCTTCCCAGACTGATCTATTGGCTGGTGGCTCCTCCTGACTCAACGCAGCACTGGAGCAAGCCACACCAGAGTAGTCACCAGACCCCTGTGATCCAGTTCCCAGAGACCTCTTAAACTCTCTCACCCAAGACAGGTGCAGACTGAGACAATTGATTTGGAATTTTTGAACTGAACCAATCACCTGAGGACAAATCAGGTGGTGCCCTGGGTGCACGGTGGTAGGAAGGTTTGACTTTTCTTTTCCAATTGTTTGCCAGTGGGGGGTGGGGTGACTTAATTGCTGATATTTCCCCACAGCTGAGACTTCAATCCAGAGCATCTGTTTCACTAGGGTGGAACAGAAACCAGCTGAAAACAACACAGAAACACTTAGCCCCACCACACCAAACAGGGACCCAGTCTCTCAGGCCACAACACTGTACAGGACCTAGACAAAGCCCCAGGGGAAAAAAATCAAAGGGAGTAAAACAGTCACGGGGCGGAATCAGTGGAAAAACTCTGGTAACATGAATAACCAGAATAGATCAACCCCCCCCCAAGGAAAGATATGGAAGATGTATTTGAAGATCCTATTCATAAACAACTGGCTGAGATGTCAGAAATCGAATTCAGAATTTGGATTGCAGAGAAGATAAACAAAGTGGATTTAGGAATCGGAGGAGAAATTCAAAAGTTGTCTCAAGAATTTAACGAATTTAAAGACAAAACCACCAAAGACTTAGACACACTGAAGCAAGAATTTGCAGCCCTCAAGGATATGAAAAACACACTAGAATACCTCAGCAACAGAATGGAGCAAGCAGAAGAAAGGATTTCTGACATTGAAGATAAAGCCATTGAACACTCCCAAACTCTCAAACAGGAAGAGAAATGGAGAGCAAAAACAGATCATTCTCTCCGAGAGCTCTGAGATAACTCAAAGAAGGCGAATATCCTAATCATAAGGATTCCAGAAACAGATGAAGTGGCCTTGCTGGGCACAGAGGCCGTTCTGCATGAAATTATGAAAGATAATTTTCAAGACATGCCTAGAGATACTGAAATTCAGATAGCAGACAGCTTCAGAACCCCAGCACGACTCAACCCCAATAAGACATCCCCCAGGCATATCATAATTAACTTCACTAAAGTTAATATGAAGGAGAAAATTCTCAAAGCTGCCAGGAGAAAGAAAACCATAACCTTCAAAGGGAAGAATATTAGAATGACTGCAGATCTCTCTGCTGAAATTTTTCAAGCCAGAAGAGGGTGGTCACCAACTTTTAATCTCCTAAAGCAAAATACTTTCAACCCCGTATCTTGTATCCAGCTAAACTGAGTTTCACTTATGATGGAGAAATTAAATACTTCAATGACATTCATATGTTGAAGAAATTTGCCATACCAAACCAGCTCCTCAGGATATTCTCAGACCTATCCTCCATAATGACCAACCCAATTCTATACTACAAAAGTAAACTCACTCAGAAACTTCGGATCAAACTCCAATTTCCACACTGGCGAAAGGATTAAAAATGCCCACTGGACTTTTGAAAAACTCGATATCCAAAACTTCACCAGACTTATCAATATTCTCCATTAATGTGAATGGCTTAAACTGTCCTCTAAAGAGGCATAGGTTAGCTGACTGGATACAAAAACTCAGGCCAGATATTTGTTGCATACAAGAGTCACATCTTAATTTAAAAGACAAATACAGACTCAGGGTGAAAGGATGGTCATCCATATTTCAGGCAAATGGTAATCAGAAAAAAGTAGGTGTTGCAATTTTATTTGCAGATACAATAGGCTTTAAACCAACAAAATTAAGGAGGGATAAGAATGGTCACTTCATATTTGTTAAGGGTAAGACTCAATATGATGAGATTTCAATTATTAATATCTATGCACCCAACCAGAATGCAGCTCAATTTATAAGAGAGACTCTAAAAGACATGAGCAACTTGATTTCCTCCAGCTCCATAATAGTCGGAGGTTTCAACACTCCTTTGGCAGTGTTGGATGGATCCTCCAACAAGGACCTGAGCAAAGAAATCTTAGATTTAAATCTAACCATCCATTTGGATGTAGCAGACATCTACAGGACATTTCATCCAAACAAAAGTGAATACACATACTTCTCATCAGCCCACGGAACTTACTCCAAAATTGATCACATCTTAGGTCACAGGTCTAACTTCAGTAAATTTAAAGGAATAGAAATTATTCCATGCATCTTCTCGGGCCACCATGGAATAAAACTTGAGCTGAGTAACAATAGGAATCTGCATACACATACAGAAACATGGAAGTTAAATTACCTTATGCTGAATGATAGCTGGGTCAGAGATGAGATTAAGAACGAAATCGCTAATTTTTTGGAACAAAACAACAATGTAGACACAAACTATCAGAACCTCTGGGACACTGCAAAGGCAGTTCTAAGAGGGAAATTTATAGCACTGCAAGCCTTCCTCAAGAGAATGGAGGGAGAGGAAGTTAACAACTTAATGGGACATCTCAAGCAACTGGAAAAGAAAGAACATTCCAACCCCAAACCCCGTAGAAGAAAAGAAATAACCAAAATTAGAGCAGAATTAAATGAAATTGAAAACAAAATAATAATACAACAGATCAACAAATCAAAAAGCTGGTTTTTTGAAAAGGTCAATAAAATAGATAAACCTTTGGCCAACCTAATCAGGAAAAAAAAAAAGTAAAATCTCTAATCTCATCAATCAGAAACAACAAAGACAAAATAACAACGGACTCCTCAGAAATCCAAAAAATCCTTAATGAATATTACAAGAAACTGTATTCTAAGAAATATGAAAATCTGAAGGAAATTGACCGATACTTGGAAGCACGTCACCTTAACCAGACTTAACCAGAATCAAGTGGAAATGTTGAACAGGCCCATATCAAGTATGGAAATAGCATCAATCATACAAAACCTTCCTAAAAAGAAAATCCCGGGACCAGATGGTTTCACATCAGAATTCTACCAAACTTTTAAAGAGGAATTAGTACCTTTATTACTCAACCTGTTCCAAAAAAGTAGAAAAAGAAGGAAGACTACCTAACACGTTCTATGAAGAAAACATCACCCTGATCCCCAAACCAGGAAAAGACCCAACAAAAAAAGAAAATTATACACCAATATCACTAATGAATATACATGCAAAAATATTCAACAAGATCCTAACAAACAGTATCCACCAACACATCAAACAAATTATACATCATGATCAAGTCGGTTTTATCCCAGGGACTCAAGGCTGGTTCAATATACGTAAATCTATAAATGTAATTCAGCACATAAACAAATTAAAAAACAAAGACCATATGATTCTCTCAATCGATGCAGAAAAAGCTTTTGATAATATCCAGCATCCCTTCATGATCAGAACACGTAAGAAAATTGGTATAGAAGGGACATTTCTTAAACTGATAGCGATCACCTACAGCAAACCCACAGCCAATATCATATTGAGTGGAGTTCAATTGGAATCATTTCCACTCAGATCAGGAACCAGGAAAGGCTGCCCATTGTCTCCATTGCTTTTGAACATTGTAATGGAAGTTTTAGCCACCGCAATTAGGGAAGAAAAAGCGATCAAGCGTATCCAAGGGTATCCATTACACCAGCGGTGCATCTTACAAGGGTATATGTGAAACTTGGAAGTTTGAAGAGATCAAACTTTCGCTCTTCACAGATGATATGATAGTATATGTGGAAAACACTAGGGACTCTACTACAAAACTCTTAGAAGTGATCAAGGAATACAGCAGCATCTCAGGTTACAAAATCAACATTCGTAAATTGGTAGCTTTTATATATACCAACAATAGTCAAGTTGAAATAACAGTTAAGGACTCTATCCCATTCACAGTAGTGCCAACGAAGATGAAATATTTGGGAGTTTATCTAACAATGGAAGTGAAAGATCTCTATAAAGAGAACTATGGAACTCTAAGAAAAGAAATAGCTGAAAATATTAACAAATGGAAAAACATACCATGCTCATGGCTGGGAAGAATCAACATTGTTAAAATGTCCATACTACCCAAAGCAATACATAATTTCAATGCAATCCCTATTAAAGCTCCACTATCATACTTTAAAGATCTTGAAAAAACAATACTTTGTTTTATATGGAATCAGAAAAAACCTCGAATAGCCAAGGCATAACTCAGAAATAAAAACAAAGCAGGAGGAATTACACTACCAGACCTCAGACTATACTGCAAATCGATAGTGATCAAAACAGCATGGTAGTGGCACAAAAACAGAGAAGTAGATGTCTGGAACAGAATAGAGAACCAAGAGATAAATCCAGCTAATTACCGTTATTTAATCTTTGACAAGCCAATTAAAAACATTCAGTGGGGAAGATTCCCTATTTAACAAATGATGCTGGGTGAACTGGCTGGCAACCTGTAGAAGACTGAAACTGGACCCACACCTTTCACCATTAACTAAGATACACTCTCACTGTATCAAAGATTTAAACTTAAGACATGAAACTATAAAAACACTAGAGGAGAGTGCAGGGAAAACCCTTGAAGAAATCCATCTGGGTGAGTATTTTATGAGGAGGACCTCCCTGGGTAATTGACGCAGCTTCAAAAATAGACTACTGGGACTTGATCGAACTAAGAAGCTTCTGCACAGCCAAGAACACAGTAAGTAAAGCAAGCAAACAGCCCTCAGAATTGGAGAAGATATTTTCAGGTTATGTCTCTGACAAAGGTTTAATAACCATAACCCACAGAGAACTCAAACGCATCAGCAAGAAAAGAACAAGGGATCCCATCGCATGCTGGGCAAGGGATTTGAAGAGAAACTTCTCTGAAGAAGACAGGCGCGTGGCCTTCAGACGTATGAAAAAATGCTCATCTTCTTTAATCATCAGAGAAATGCAAATCAAAACTACTTTGAGATACCATCTAACTCCAGTGAGACTAGCCTATATCACAAAATCCCAAGAGCAGAGATGTTGGTGCGGATGTGGAGAAAGGGAACACTTTTGCACTGCTGGTGAGAATACAGATTAATACATTCCTTTTGGAAAGAGATATGGAGAACACTTAGAGATCTAAAAATAGATCTGCCATTCGATCCTGTAATCCCTCTACTGGGCATATATCCAGAAGACCAAAAATCACATCATAACAAAGATATTTGTACCAGAATGTTTATTGTAGCCCAATTCATAATTGCTAAGTCATGGAAGAAGCCCATGTGCCCATCGATCCACGAATGGATTAATAAATTGTGGTATATGTACACCATGGAATATTATGCAGCTTTAAAGAAAGATGGAGACTTTACCTCTTTCATGTTTACATGGATGGAGCTGGAACATATTCTTCTTAGTAAAGTATCTCAAGAATGGAAGAAAAAGTACCCAATGTACTCAGCCCTACTATGAAACTAATTTAGGGTTTTCACATGAAAGCTATAACCCTGTTACAACCTAAGAATAGGGAGAAGGGAGAAAGGGAGGGGAGGGAGGGGGGAGGGAGTTGGGAGGTGGGGGGAGGGAAGGGGATTGGTGTGATTACACCAGCGGTGCATCTTACAAGGGTATATGTGAAACTTGGAAAACGGTCTGTGAAGCTAGTGAATGATGCCCCATGATTATATCAATGTACACAGCTATGATTTAATTAAAAAAAAAGAAAGACTGAGGGACTTTCATTTAATTCATAGTCTTTCTACTGGATCTATGTAAACCTTCCATGATACATGTTAGAAAATTTTTACATCACCAGTCACCTTGTTTCTCAGGGTCCCTTTCAGGATCCTCATGGGAACTGCTTGTCTTTGGTAGAGTATCTGTCCTTTTCAGCAGAGGACATACTGCTATGTGTATGTGATATGAACCACAAATCATCTTACTTTTTAGTCTCATTTAAGACATCATTGTTTTCATTTAAAGTTGGATTTTGATCTAGTAGTAGCAGTACATCTCTCTAAGAGAAGTGAAAGCTTTGTCCCAACCTTTGTAGAACATCTGTATACTTATCTGGGTCATTAGAAAATTTCCCTAAATCACCCTTGATTTGTTTTAAATCAGACAATGAAAATGGAGCAAATACATATTTTCCCTTTCACCACCTTCAGCCTCGACCAAGGGACACAAAGAAGGATACCGCTGTTTTCTGGTGGTCCCAATAGGACAAGAAGAAATTCCTGGAACAGAATTTGTCTAAAATTTTCTTAAATTCACACAGGAATGTATGGGAGAATTGAAAAGCATGTTTGAATGAGGTGGTGACAGCACCTCTCTCCGGAACCCCTGGATTTTGGGGGAAGTTACTACATCCAGTTGAGCTGGATATATATGACAGACTTTACATAGTTGGAGGTTTTCTCTGAGATAAAAGAAAGAAAAAAGCTTATACATAGGCACTTCTGACCATTTCCCCTCTTGTTTTCCAAAAACATTTTTACATTTTTTTCTCAACAATTGGGGATCAAATTTGTCTTAGTGTTTCAGAATACAGTCTAGCAGGGTCTCTTGGAAAGAATTTATTTTCCATCTGAGAGAAAGAACAAATGTCCAGTATCTTTATCAATCCCACTCTCTGTGTTCCTGGGTTGCCAAATCACCCTCTGCCTAACTCAGGAAGACTTCCTGACAAACCAAAGGAGATGTGCTTCTGATGCTTAAAGAAGAATTCCTGAGGAGCATGGCATCCCCAGCCCACAGGCTTGTCTGGATTTAGCCTTTATTACCAGGGTAGCATTTTGCACCTGCATGTTCCTCTGTGCTTATTACAGCTGGCAGTGCAGACTGAAAAATCAGGTATGTAGAAGCCATAATTTTGAACCTGAAGTGGTCTAACTTGATACAAGTTCTGTCCCTTTTTGCACCTTCCATTGGATATATACTTGTCAAAGTGGGGATGATCCTCACTCTGGAAAAAATGGCTGGGCAGTGCTATCATGCATAACCTTTATGTTTTATTGATAATTTTTACAAACTTTTTCTAAATTCTCAATTATGTAGGAAAATAGAATTTTTTTTTTTATCATGAGCAGGTCTTAAATGTTATGTTTTGTGTCCTCCTTTCTTCCCCAAAAGTTAGCAAGGCAGCAATAATTAAACTCAGTAATAAATCAAGGTTGTGAGAAATGGGCTTGAGACATTAAAAAAAAAAAAAAATTTCAGGGGGCGGCGCCTGTGGCTCAGTCGGTAGGGCGCCGGCCCCATATGCCGAGGGTGGCGGGTTCAAACCCGGCCCCGGCCAAACTGCAGCCAAAAAATAGCCGGGCGTTGTGGCGGGCACCTGTAGTCCCAGCTACTCGGGAGGCTGAGGCAAGAGAATCGCTTGGGCCCAGGAGTTGGAGGTTGCTGTGAGCTGTGTGAGGCCATGGCACTCTACTGAGGGCCATAAAGTGAGACTCTGTCTCTACAAAAAAAAAAAAAAAAAAAATTTCGTTGGCTGTTTGCCTGAGTGAGCTTTCAGCCTTCCTTATTCTCCCACATTTAATCCCAGGCTTAATCTCTGTGGCATCGCCCATGCAAGAATCATTCACACAACAGAATTTGAATTCAAACACATTCTCTATCTGGGAAAAATAAAAGGGGAAAAGTACAAAAATATTTTTATTACAGAGTGTCAGGGGATCATTCTCTGGTTTCCTCTCAAGGGAAATGTTCACAGTAGGAAAATATCATTTGAACACACTGCCACACCAGGAAAAAAAATTCCTTGGGGCCATGATGTGTTATTAGATCAAGAAATGTGTGAGTTTAATATGCTTCACAAGGCCCCAGGCTCATAACTAGCATATGCTAAATGCGAGTCACATAGTAGTTAATGTGTTACAAATGCCTTTCATGGGGGGCTGTGCATGATGGCAGGTGGGAAGGACATTTAGTGGAGCCGTTGTAGAGCAAAGGGACAAAGGGGCAAAGGGAGAGGGCTGGATCAGTCCCAGTGTGGCATATCGAGTACAGTGGTGGCTGGGAATGTGCAGCGTGGAAGCAGACAGCTGGGCAAGTTTTAGCAGGTTCCCCCATTCTGCAGTGCCTCTGGGAGGGAAGACGACCGGGGCTATTGTGGCCAGATTGAATTTCTGGCTGGAGCCACTCTGACGAGGGTGGCAACCCATGGGTCATACACAGGGGATGGGTTCCCAGATAGAGGAGAGCCACAGAAGCGAGTGTGAGCTGACATGTTGCTGGGCGCCCATCGGGAAGTGAACATGTGCCTTTATCAGGCTCAGGGATTCTGAAAGGAATGAAGAAGTAGGCACTCCCAAGCTGAATTTGGGGACCAGTTTGCGGTCCTGTCTGGTGCAGCCTTGCTGTGGTTTGGCAGTGGGGGAGACATCGTATGGGGAGACAGTTTCCTATCAGGTTCATACCATTGTTGGAAACACTGTGCCATGGTGCTGATGGGCTTCTTGCTGGGGACATAGGGCAAGGTTGACAGCATCCTGCCTGCTGGAGTGATCCTTCACTCGAGACAGGCACAGGGACCCCTGCTCCCCACGTAGAGGATTGCAGAGGCTGTGGCTGAGGAACTGTTGAGAACTGTGGAATCCCAGATCTTTGGTTGCTGTTGCTTTTTTCTTTTCTCTTTTTTTTTCTTCTCTTTTGTCTGTAATTTAGCTTCCTCAATTGGTTGCTGAGAGTGCTTATATCATATTATCTTAGCTTTTTAAAAATTTTACTTTGTTTTTCTTTTCTAATATTTCTAATATTAGAATATTTCTAATATTTTCTTTCAATGCGTGTTGCTTTTTAAGTTTGGATTTTTCTTCTAGATCCCATTTTTTACATTCAACAAGAGCAAGGACATATATATTCTTTTATTTTTTTCTTTTGTTTCTGGCTTTGGTTGCAGAATTTTAGCTTGAACTACTCCCTCACCCTAGTACTCCCCATGGCATTCTCTCAGTTGATAGAGTCCCTTCTACTCACTCCATCTCTCCCACATAAAGTACTTCAGCATCAGCCAAGGTATGAACCCCCTCCCCGTTTCTAGTATTACCTTTCTCTTTTCTTGGTTTGTTGCCTTTCTGTTTTCTTTCTTTATGCTTCCTCCCTCCCTCCCCTTAATTTGATCCAACAGCACATTTAATTTTCCTTGATCTATGCATATATATATATATATATATATATATATAGTCTCCTCTTTTTTTTTCTTCTTTCTCTTTTCACCCTTTCCTTGCTGAGACAAAGTGGGACACAGTGGTGGCCTAGGAGGTTGACCATGGCAGTAGCCTGGCTCAAAGAAGCCAGAAGAACTTTCTAATCTTGGCCCTAGGAAGAGAGTAGTAGGAAGATCACAGTACAGATCTTTTCTACTTTCTTCTTCTTCTTCTTTTTTTTTTTTTTTCCCTTACCTTCTTCCTTACCCAACTATTCCTTCTTGGGTTTTGTGTCTGCTTTTCTTCTTCTCTTCTTATTTATTTATTTGGCAAAGGAAGAGTCTGGCTGTGGTCAGACAAGTAAGGTGGGCCTATCTTTGAGAAACCCACCCAGCTCAGCTCGTCACAACCCTCGAGCTATAGGAGTGGCCGTAGGACAGAGCTGAACAACATCTCTTCCATCACTCTCATCCTCCCTTCCTGTCCTCCATCTCACCTGCTCCTCAATTTTCTTCTATTAGCCTCCCTTCTCCCCTTGTTTTTACTTTTCTTTTTCTTCCTTTTGCTTTTCCCCTACACTTACCCCTTTTATTTTTTATTTCCTTTTTCTCTTCTTCACTTTCTCTTTTACCCTCACTTCTCTTTGCTTGCTATACCCTTCTTTCCCTTCTGACCCTATACCAAGAGGCCTCTTCCTCACAAAAAAAAAAAAAAAAAAAAAAAAAAAAAAAATTGCATTAAAATTAGTTACAACAAGATGATGTCTTTCAAAAACCTAGCATACCAGGGGCGGCGCCTGTGGCTCAGTCGGTAAGGTGCCGGCCCCATATACCGAGGGTGGCGGGTTCAAACCCGGCCCCGGCCAAACTGCAACCAAAAAATAGCCGGGTGTTGTGCGGGCGCCTGTAGTCCCAGCTACTCGGGAGGCTGAGGCAAGAGAATCGCTTAAGCCCAGGAGTTGGAGGTTGCTGAGCTGTGTGAGGCCATGGTACTCTACGGAGGGCCATAAAGTGAGACTCTGTCTCTACAAAAAAAAAAACCTAGCATACCTTTGAACCTTTCTATTCACACCAATAGACCAGAAGAGACAATAGGGCTGCCAAGGTCATTTTCTTTCTTTTTTTTTTTCTTCTTTTGTGTTTTTATATAATTTATACAAGCATTTGTTTATCTAAGCCCATCTCAATAGAATTTTTGTAAGGGATTTATGTCTGACTATGCCATATTTTATCATGCAGACACAATGTAAAACATAATATTAAATACATGTACATATGTATAAACATACTTAAATATATACATACAAAAATTTTTATAGCTTTCATTTTTAGATTTTAGTATGAGATTGTAATACATGTACGAATTCACCAGTTTAAAAAACATAGTTGGATCCAAATTGTATTTCTGACAAAATTGGGACCTGTTCATGTGACTAAACTGTATTTGCCATGACAGGTAATCTGATTGAAAATTATAGACCAAAATTTTGGAAAGCAGTTTCCATAGCTGTTTGATTTTTTAAAAGCTCCTTCACTTCCTTTTATTTCTTTTAGTTTCAAAGAAGTTTAGGGTTAAATTTTCAATGTTTACAGTTTTAGATAGAACTGACTAAAATCGGTTCAGAAGCCTTCTAACATTCCCTTTGGCTCCTTTCTTTTGTAGCCAAGGGGAATTAGAATCCTATGGTCTTTGTATTTGATTTTATTTATGTGGTCAATTACATTTATTGGTTTGTGTATGAGGAACCAACCTTGCATCCCTGGGATAAACCTACCTGATCATAATATATATATATTTGATCCACCATCTTTTCAGAGGGTTTTAGAGCAGCTCGGCTGCCAGATCTGGTGGGCTGGTACCAGATTCAAAATCCCCATAGTCACAGCTCTCTACATCTATTCTAAAACCTGCTGACGTAACCTGGCTACTTGTTCTTCCACCCACTCAGTAGATTTTAGTGCTCTATGGATGCCTAATATGAGGTGTTAATGTCAATTTCAGAGGCCCCATTATGTGGTGCTTTCTCTACCCATTCCAGGTCTTGCTATAATAAAGCAGAAGCTTCCTGCACTACTGGCATATTCAGAAGGGATTTATGGATGTTTGGATACTGAAACAAGCAGGCTCATGTCAGTTTCAAGGGCCCCAGGACAAGTAGTTCACCATGTGTTCACCAGAGCCTATCAAAGCAATATGACATCTTGTTTTTCCACTGACCCACTTAGTAGTGTTCTTTGTTTGTTTTGTTTTGTTGTTTGTTTTTAGTTTTATTCATTTTATTTATATATATCAAAATACATTTTTATTTCCAAAATAGTGGATTTTGCAACTAGTTTCGTGCAGAAACAAGATATGCTGAATACTACCAATAAAATCAATATAGTATATTAACTGTTCAGTTTTAGATACAAAGAATAAATAACCTAAATATAAAACACTAAAATATTAGGAACATGTATTTAATCATTCTTCACAGGCATCCAAACTTCACATATATAAAGCATAGAATGCCTAACTGTTGTACAATCAGAACATGTTGTAGTCACTCAAAGTTATCAGTTATCTGTATACTTTACCTCCACATAAAACCATGACAATCTCAATATCCAGACCCACCATTCATACAGTTCAAATATAATCAAAAATAAAATTCCCACAACTATCCTTGTACCTTTAAAATCAGGAATCCTGAGCTTGGTAGTTGCAGCATAACCTTAACCAGTTAAGAGAGAGAGGACTGGGCAGTGCCTGTGGCTCAAAGGAGTAGGGTGCTGGCACCATATACCAGAGGTGGCAAATTCAAACCCAGCCCCAACCAAAAACTGAAAAAGAGAGAGAGAGAGGACTTAAAATCTTGCTTGCCAAAACACCCTTCCCAAACCCCAAAGGAATCTAAAATAGGCAGTAGAACACAATGACCTTTTAAAATGAATAGGTACAAATTCACATTTAATATAGTATACAATACAATCAATAATACAATCAGTTACTATAAGCTTTACAATATACAATTTATTCAAATGATTGAATTGTTCAGTGGTTAAGGAGTCAGATGTGTGCCAAAAAGATGTAATAATTTTTGCATGGTTTAATGAAAATATAAAACTATTTGTCCAAATAAAAGCCATCTTCACTACATACTTGATTTTGTTTTTTTCTTTTTTCCCTTACAAAAAGGCCACTGAAATGTATAAAATGGTCTGAACATGATAGTGGTATCAAAGTTAATGACCCTTAACATGGCAATAACAAAGCATTTAAAAGTAAATCACAGGTTAAGTCTGCAAATGATTTCATAGCATGACTTTGGCTAGTACAACAGTTTTAGATGGCACTCTGATAAATATAGATATGTGAAATATGAAGCAATTATCTTATACAACTTTATGGTTGAATGCTATCAATGAAAACTGAAGATAAATGTAAAAGCACTTTACAGTAAAAAAAAAGACTTGTTAAAAATTGGGCTCCACATAATGCGTAACTTTAAAAATCTTTATATCGTATTGTTAGCAAATTTTGTTTTTAACACTATCGTAGAGTAGCTTACTTTGCAATAACAGACATTTGAAATAAGAAAATAGTCAAGTATGCCATGTGGTGGTCTAAAAATCAAAAAAATACACTTATTTGTTTATACAGCATCACTCAGTACCTGCTAAAATGAATGAAAAGATTACAGAATCAAACATCTTATACTACAATTGTAGAAAAACAAAACCCAAAAAAGTGACCAATGAAGGCAGGACATGGGATTTTAAATATCTAATCTGAAATGACTTTAAAGCATTCATATAAGAAATGAATGCATATTACACAAACAGTGAAAGCAGATGTTCTACTGAGCAATTCAGTTCAGGGTGGGAGACAAGATAGCATTTGTCTAATACATGACAGTAATGACAGAAGAGCAAGTGGAAACAGAAGACTGTGCCATATGAAGAGTCAGAAGGGAAAAATATAAACCCAAATTTAGATGTTATGCCAAGACAATTAAATATCAAAAAATTGGAAACTGTGGCACATCCAAAAAATGTTAAGTAACTGTATTCTATTAAAGCTAAAAGTTTTTGTTGACACAAAAGTATTTATGTACAACTAAGGCTTACTGGTTAAATATCTAAAGCATATCTCGCCTTGAACACTTTCCTTATACCATGGAGCTATAAACAAGTTTTTGTAGTCATTTTTTTAAAAAATCTTCTCAACTGCTGCATTAACACGAAACAATGGTCTTGATTAAAAAAAAAAAAACTGAGAAAATTAAACAAAATGAAACAAAAATATTCTAGATAAGAGGGCATTTGGCAGGATATCCAAAATGACAGTCTCAAAGGATTCTTCCCAGGCTTCTGGTGACTGCCAATTATGGTCCACTGGGTTACTAATAATGTTCAATTCCATTACTTGTTGCTTTTTTTTTTTTAATTTGGAAAGTTTGCTTACAACTCTGTTGAAGGTTCCATTTTCATCCTTTAGCTTCTCGTTGTGTGCTTTTAGGTCTGCTAACTTTTTGATGTCTTCTTCCATTTCAGATATTCTTCTTTCTAGAGCTCTTAATTCCCTTTTTTCCATTTCTAATAGTGACATATCAGCAAATCTTTCTTGTGTCTGGGTGGCCTTTTCCAATTGCAATTTAAGATCTGTTAGTTTCATATTTGTACCACGTAGCTGTGCCTTCAGCTTTTCATTTTCAGCTGGAATTTGTTCATAAACCTTTTTAAAGTCAGTTGAGTCATCCTTTTCTAGCCTGCTACTATAAGGTTTTCTTTCTTCTAAGTAACTGATCCAACAAGGAATCATACCGATAACTAGCTGATGTGGAAGTGGTTTCATATCTAGAAATGGAATCCATCTGAGTTTCTTTCTTATTAGTTCCCTCTTGTGTATTTGATTGTTGTTCTTGTTCATTTTCATCACTATCTTGTCTCCAGAATGAAACTCCTGTAAATCTTCTTTTCTCTCTTAGTCATCATCCTCTGATTGATTTACATGGTGATTTATCTTCTCCTTCTTTTCCCTCTTCTTTTTTTTCTCCCTCTTATTTTTTTTTCTAATCCTCTGGAATAAGCGGAAGTTATACCTACAAGACTTTTTGGCCTGTTTAGTTGACTTGAAGCATAAAGCGAATTGCTCATGTAGAAAGGGAAGAGGATGAAGTGGTTGAATTTGAAATTGATATTGGCCTATAATGCTGGTAAGCCTCATCATATGTTCTAGAGCACTTTTGTTTATATTCACCTTCTCTAGATGTTTCTGACTCTTTCTTCTCTTCCTGCTTCTCTTTATCCTATTTTTTTTTCTTCTTCTTCTTTATCTTTTTCTTTATTTTCTTGTTCTCTGGTTTGGGCAGTACAACTTCTTCCTATTGTTTTTTCAGCTCCCTGAAGATCAATCAATGTCGTTCCCTAGGCTGATCTTTTAGACTGTCTTGCTTGTCTACTTTGGGATTCATATTCTTCATCCCTAACAAGAGTGAGGTATAATGTGCATCTTTCCCTGACCTCTGATGTGGAGGAGACAGTGCCAGCAGTAGTTGTAATCAGCATTTACAACAGTTAAGGCAACAGGAATGGTCACTGCCGTAGGAACACTGTCATTTTCTTTTTCAGTACTATCCTCATCCAATAAATGATTTAAGGTACTTTTATGGTTTGATGATCATTAATTAATTAATTAATTTTCTTATAGTGTAAGAACTATTTGGTTGCAAACTTGAAGAGTGCTTTCTTTATCTTCAATGTCAAAGGTACTAGCTAGTCATCTTGGTATTGGAAGTGCAACATAGGCAAGCCTAGTTCCTTTACTATCTTTCTTCTTTCCTTTATTATAAAGAGAAGAAAAGTCTGAAACTGGAAGCTGAACACATAATACCTGCGGTGTCTTTTTCATTCTGAGCCTCTTTAGATGCAGTGACCTTAGAAAGTGCACCATAGCTGCGAGTCTTTCTAAGTCCTAATCTCCAAGATGCAGGAGACTCAAATTTTCTCTATTTTTGGGAGAAATTTTTGTAGTTGAAGTTGGTGATGTAGGTGTTGCCTGACTTGATGACACAGTAGGTATTGTAAAAGCTACCAGAGATGTTTGTGTACTGGAAGTATAGCATTAGTTACAGACGCTACAGGTTTTGTCTTCTCTGTTTCAGCTTCTGATTCTGAATCATCTTCCTCATCTTCACTAGAGCAGTTAGATTCATCTTTCTTTCCTTCTTCTTCTTCATCAATCTTTTCTTGTTCCAGAGATTCAATATGTGATGCATTTTTCTCTGGCTCAATAACCAATGTCTTTTTGTTTTTAAAGGTCTTCCGTGATTGATTATTGTCCATATTTTCTGTTGATTCAATTAGTGGAGATTTCTTATTCCGCTTTTCATTATTGAGCAGATTTTGTTTCTGTTGCAACTCTTCTAAATATCCTAAAATATCTTCATCTGCTACATCAAAGGTTGTTTGGCTAACTTTGATGACCATCTCCACATCACACAGATTGTCCACTAAAATTCGAGATGCTTGTGCTTTACCACAATGAGCTGCAGCATGAAGAGGTATACAGCCATCATAATCTTTAATTTTAACATCATAGCCTGACTGTATTAAACGTTTTAAAACTTCTGTATAGCCTTTAGTGGCTGCAACATGAAGAGCTGTACCTCCAGATTTTGCATACCAGACATCACTGATATGACCACTATTTAGCAATTGCCTTGCACCTCTGAGCATTATCTGTTCTTCTTCATTTCGAGCTGCTTCTATATCAACCCCTTGCTGATTAGCTTCATTTTGAAATAGCTCTTCCATTGCTTTCTCCTCAGCAATGTGTACAGGTGCATGTCTTTCACTGTTGACAGCTCCAATGTGTGCTCCCTGATCAATTAAAAATTCTGCAATATCAAGATATCCACCAGAAGCAGCTGTGTGTAGTGGTATCCAGCATTCATTATCAGTTTGATTAATATTTGCTTCATTTTCCACCAGAAACTTTCCTGCATCAACATTTTCATCAATGCAAGCCTGGTTCAGGGCAGTAAGTCTGTCCATATTGGTGCAATTGATGTTGGCGCCATGATGCAGCAGCATGAGGACCTCATCCTCATCCATGTTGCTGCTGGAGCAAGCAGCAGGAAGATGAAACCATTGTCCAACTTCACCTTGGTCTTCTGGTGCTTCACTACTGGAGGTTCAAGGTCTGTCTCAGAGCTGATCCAGCACTTCAGCTGCTCATTTGGCTTCTGTTTCTTGTCTGCTATCTTCATCTCCTATCCAGCACCACATCTTCTTATCATGAGGGAGGAAAGGAGGGAGGAAAGAGATGGAGCGGGATGTGGGGCAGGGGGTGTGTATCTGTTTCTATGAGTGTGGGCCAGAGGAGAGCTGGGAATCAGACTTCCAGTATCCCACAGAGCACCGAAGCAGCACACCAGGCCAAGCAGACCCCCCTTCCTACCCCAGAAGCCTACCCCAGAACCCCCAGCATGGCCACCCATCCCCGGCAGCTAATCTAACATAACTTCCCCCACTTAATAGTGTTTTTAAGTGGTTTAGATACAAAATTGGAAGGCTGAACTCAGATCCAAAAACTCCAGGATGTGGAGCTCTTGATTATCCTTTGCTACTGACCATTTAAATGAGCTGCTGCTTTCTCATTTGACCCTTCCAACTCAAAGCTTGCCAAAAGGTTTCAGGGCCACACAGAGCAGGGTTCCATGAGGACCAGCCTTATTTCCTGTAAGCTGGGAGGGGTGACATTGAGGAAAGGGCATCAGGTGAAGCTCCTTGGACAGAGGCAGTATGCAAATGGCAGGCCAAACAATCCCAAAATATGGAGTCAGCATCAGCCATGTGAAAACCAGGCACAGCCAAAATGCGAACACCACCAAGAGCATATTTAGAAAGCCATGGTTTCACTTCCTGTGGTCAGAGGAGAGTAATCCACAGCTCACAATCTGCCTCTCCGTGTTTCCCAGAGCAAGGTCACCTTAGGCAGTAGGGCCACACAATGCAGAGATGTCCTGTGGTCACACCAGATAGGATAGGGAGGCAAGGCCTGTCTCCCTTCACTTCTTCTGTACCCTGCCCTCTCCCCAACTGGTCATTCCTGCCAGATGCTGGTAAGAGAGAAGCTGGCCTCCAGAACCCTTGCTTATATGGTTGCTATGGGGGTAAGTCAGGGTACAGACTTCCTTCACTGCTCCAGCACCTGTTTTGTGCCAGCCCATATAGTTTGTCTGAGCCAAGCTGATGTTCCTCACATATAAGCTCAGAGAAAAATAGACCTCAGCAAGGGGTTGTCTGTCTGGTTGCTAAAGAAGCGGATAGATGGGCTATGGCTACATGCACTGGAGCTGAAATTACTTTTTTTTTTTTCTGTCAGGCAAAAAGGGAATTCAGAGGAGGTAATGTCTAGATGCAGGAAAGCTGAGTCTCTGTTCTCTCTTGGCACTCTCCCTAGGGTTGAGAGTTCTTATGGTTTTCTGATTTGAGAGAACCCTAGTTGAGGTGAGGGGTCCCCCTTACCCTTCTATTTGGCTCCAGGCTCCTTCAGATCAGGTCCACTCTATGACTGTTGTCTCCTCTCTTTCTTCCCCTGTCTCATCTTTGTCCTCAGAGTTCTCAGTGGGGTCAGTGAAAACCTGTTACCTCTCCCTGTGATTTATCCCCCAATTTTAATTGTTCGAAGTTCACTTCAATCTAAATTTTCTTTCTTCTAACGGGGACAGTCTGATGAGAGCTGCCTTTAGTTGGCCATCTTGCTCTTCCCTCCCTATTTTATCTTTTGAAAAAAAAAAAAAAAAACTTCTCATTTTGTCCATCATTTGTATTACTTTTATACTTTCTATTTTATTTATTTCTGATCTTATTGTTATTTATTTCTTTCTACTAATTTTAGGTTTCATTTGTTCTAGCTTTTCTACTTCCTTTAGGTGCATTATCAGATTGCTTATGAGAAATCTTCTCACTTTTTGATTTATAAAATTCCTTCTTAGCACTGCTTTTGTCATATTTCATAGTTTTGGTATGTTGTGTTTCAATATTCATTTATTTCAAGAAATGTTTTTATTTCTTTCTTATTTTTTTCCTAGACCCAGCACTCATTCAGGAGCATGTTGTTTAATTTTTATGTATATGTACATTTTCTACTGTTCTTCTTATTATTGATTTCAGATATTATACCATTGTGTTTAAGAAGATACTTGATATCATTTAATTTTTTTTAATTTGTTGAGACTATTTTTGTGTACTAAAATATGGTCTAACCTGAAGATAGCTTCATGTGCTAATGAAAAAATGTGTATTCTCTTGTTAAACTTAGTAAATTTTCTTGTATAATTTCATTAAATAGGTTTCCTAAAACTTCCATTTTCTCTTTTTCTGGGGTCCCACTTTGGGGGCAGGGTCCTTTAAGACCTGTGGAGCTGGCGGGGGTCGACTAAAGAAAAGTAAAGATAGAAGCAGGAGAGACAAAGAGACAGGACACACCTAATAGAATTTTTCGAAGCTGGGAAACACAGGGACCATTGCTCATTAGTGGGGTTCCAGCAAATGGCCCTGAGTATTTGTCCCACTCAACTTTTATTAAAGGTTATTTCTTCATTAGCCCAGAGGGTAAGCTAAGAAAGGGAACAAAAATCCCAGAAGTTTCTTTGAGTAAGCATGTCAGCTCCTATTGTTTCTATGATTACCTTCAAGGGTCAGAGCAGCCTTGAGAAATCCAAAACCTGAGCCTTGTGCAGGGGCAGCTTCCTGTCTGTGGTCACATACACAGATTCCTTAGGGGGATTTTAATCCCCACTAGTTCACTGTGGGTAAAATGCCACCATCAGTCTCCTTTGAATAATTGGGAAAGAGAAACTTTCCTCTCATCCCCAACCCAGAGACATCTTCCTCTGTTATAAGGGCACACAAGTCCTCCTGCTCATATTTCAGGGCTCGGGATTTTCCCTTGATTTCTGCCACCACCATAATACAAATCTCTACAATAGATATTTGCTTTGACTTCTAACTGGGCAGGAAATGGCCTAGTTAATGTTTCTTGCCAGGCCTTGAATGCAGGTTCCTCTGCAGCTATTGTTTCTTCAGTGTTCACAGACCCAGAGCAGGGGTGTTTGCAAGCTGTATCCCCTACAGGCCAGGCTTCTAGGAAAAGCAGTAACTGCTTAGATAAAGAATTTAGTAGCTGATTTAAAAGTAAACTAGCTAACCTGTTTTTCTTCCACGTTGCTCAGCTCATTCTCTGCTTTTCCCTTTTTCTGGGGGTGTTTTCCCTTGCTGTAAATAGGTCTTTGATCCCCATTATTCCTGCACTCTTTGACTCTGGCACATCAAAAATTTGAATACTTGGTTGGTTTATGTCATAACACATATCACCTAGACTTTGTTCATTTTTAAAAATTATTATTTTTTATTTTTATCTGACTAAGTTACTTCAAATACCTGTCTTAAAGTTCTGAAATTCTTTATTCTGTTTAGGATTTAGTCTATTGTTGAAGCTTTTGAATGTATTTTGTATTTTATTTAATGAATCCTTTAATTACAGACTTTCTATTTGGTTCTTTTTCACAGTATCTATCTCCTTGGTAAATTTCTCAGTTGTATCCTCAATTTTTAAATTTATTTGTATCGTTTTTCTGTATGCTGTTGTTTCTCATTGAGGTACTTTAATTCCATTATTTTGAAATCTTTATTTAAGATTTCACAAATTTGAATTACGTAGGATGCATACTTCTCCACTCCTCTGATGTTTTACTAAGGATAATATGTTCCACCTCCATCCAGGTTAGTACAAACACTGCAAAATCTCCATTTTTTAAAATAGCTGAATAATATTCCATGGTATGCATACACCATGCCAATCCATTCCTTGGTTGAAGGGCATTTAGGCTATTTCCACATTTTAGCGATTAGAAATTGGGCTGCAATAAACAGCCTAGTACAAGTATCTTTATAATAAAAGGCT
This sequence comes from Nycticebus coucang, assembly GCF_027406575.1. Classification (NCBI taxonomy): domain Eukaryota; kingdom Metazoa; phylum Chordata; class Mammalia; order Primates; family Lorisidae; genus Nycticebus; species Nycticebus coucang. Next base: position 91,755,414 of record NC_069804.1, read on the forward strand.
TTTTTCCCCTTCTGAATACATGCCCAGTAATGGGATTTCAGGATCAAATGGGAGGTCTAGGTTGAATTCTTTGAGGTTTCTCCATACTTCCTTCCAAATGGTTGTATTAGTTTACAGTCCGACCAGCAGTGTAAAAGTGTTCCTTTCTCTACATTCATGCCAACATCTCCAGTTTTGAGATTTTGTGATATAGGCCATTCTTGCTGGGATTACATGGTATCTCAGGGTGGTTTTAATCTGCATTTCTCTAATAATTAGGGATAAAGAGCATTTTTTCATGTGTTTTCTGGCCATTCGTTTATCTTCTTTAAAGAAGGTTCTTTTCATCTCTCTTCCCCATTGATGTATGGGATTGCTGTTTTTTTTCTTTTGGATTAATTGAAGTTCTGTATAGATTCTAGTTACTAAGCTTTTGTCTGATTCAAAATATGCAAATATTATTTTCCATTGGGTATGTTGTCTATTTGCTTTGGTTGTCTCCTTGGCTGTACAGAAGCTTTTCAACTTAATTAAATCCCATTTGTTTATTGTTGCTGTTGTTGCTACTGCCATGGCAGTCTTCTTTATAAAGTCTTTCCCCAGGCCGATATCTTCTAGTGTTTTTCCTGTTCTTTCTTTGAGGATTTTTATTGTTTAATGCCTTAAATGTAAGTCCTTTATCTATCTTGAATCAATTTTTGTGAGTGGAGAAAGGTGTGGGTCCAGTTTCACTCTTTTACATGTGGATATCCAATTCTCCCAGCACCATTTGTTGAATAGGGAGTCTTTCCCCCAGTGGACATTCTTGTTAGATTTATTGAAGATTAGGTGGCTGTAAGTGTCTGGTTTCATTTCCTGGTTTTCTGTTCAATTCCAAATGTCTATGTCTCTATTTTTGTGCCAGTACCATGCTGTCTTGACCACTATGGCCTTGTAGTACAGCCTAAAATCTGGTATCGTGATACCCCCGGCTTTGTTTTTATTACTAAGAGCTGCCTTAGCTATACATTTTTTTTCTGGTTCCATACAAAACGCAGAATCATTTTTTCCAAGTCTTGAAAATAGGATGTTGGTATTTTAATAGGGATGGCGTTGAATTGGTAAATTGCTCTGGGAAGTATAGACATTTTAACAATGTTGATTCTTCCCAGCCATGAGCATGGTATGTTCTTCCATTTGTGAAAGTCCTCTGCTATTTCTTTTCTTAAGTTTTCATAATTTTCTTTATAGAGGTCCTTCACCTCTTTTGTTAGGTATATTCCTAAGTATTTCATTTTCTTTGGGGCTATGGTGAAGGGAGTTGTGTCTTTAATTAAGCTCCCAACTTGGCTGTTGTTGGCATATACAAAAGCAACTCACTTGTGGACATTGATTTTATATCTTGAAACATTTAACTTTGATTTGAGGACAATTAATGACAATCAATGCCATTGTGGTGCATGGGGGAAGAGGTGATCAGACAGAGAAAGACAGAGCGGGTGACGGTAAGGAAAAGAAAAAGAAAAGAAGAAAGAAAATAGTGACTAATTCTCAAATAAATTGGATTTGATTTTGACTAAAGTACATTACTTAAACATTACTTTTTACTTTAACTTGTTAATATCTTGTTTAGGATACAAAATACTGCATCCTCATTTATAAGTGAATTATGTTTGTAATTTCTCATTTATAATATATTTTTTTTCTGCTTTTAATAACAGGTGTATCCAGATTAAGTAGAATGATTTTGAAGTATTTCTTCTTTTTCTATTGTCTATAAGATTTGGCATGATCTATTGTTTGAAATTATCTTTTATCTTTATTTATAAATATTAGTTGTCTATTCTTTGATAATTTGGGGAAAAAATAAGAAGTAGCTAATTGATAACTCCATACTGAATCTCAGAGTCAAAGCATTCTATAATAGACATACTCTTCTTTGACAATGTGAATGTTACTTTCTTTGCAGTACTATTATTATTATTGCATAATACTTTGTTGCAGCAATCATCTGATTTCTTTTCTGAATGTATTTTTCTTCGTTCATTCTTTGTGAGGTTTTGTTTCTGGTCCCTATCTTAAACATTGTTAGTATTGTTAAAGTTTAAGCCTTTTTAATTTTTTGAAGGCAAAAAGTGGAAGCCTAATGAACACATGTATATGTGAAAATAATAAATAAATAATTAAATAAATAAAAATTTCACAAATTTCCTTTTCATTGGAATCTTTTGCTGAATAATTATTGTATACTTTTGGAGGTGTTATGCTTCCCTGCTTGTTCATATTTCCTTTGTCCTTATGTTGTTATCTATGAATTTAATGTAATAGTTGCTTCTTTCTATGTTTCAAATTTACTTTCATAAGGGAAGTATTTTTTTTTCTGAATATGTATGTATGGTGTTCTTTGGGTACGACACTTTGGCTTTGATTCTGAGTGTGTGCAGTAATGTAGTCTCTGTATGGTTTCTTCAGCTATAAATTGTTCTATATGATTTCCTCAATGTGTTAGGATGTGGTTGTTAGTGATGGTTGGGGTGAAGTTTTCCTAAGAAAACAAACACCAGATGAATCTCCCATCAGGCTTCGGTAGTGGCAACAGTAGCTGAGTATACCAGTTCTTGGACTTTGAGTCTAGCAGATGCTGGAATTGGTGTTAGTGATTCCAGACAGGTCAATTCTTGGGCCTCCATGTGGTTTGTTTGGTTCAGGGAATGACAGTGGTGGGCAAGTGAGCTATCAGTTTCATGGTCCCCTGGATCAGACATACATGGCAGTAGCAGTTGTAAGTAGAGGTGGTAAGACTAACTTCTGCCTTACAAGCAGTTCACAGTGGTGCAGTGGCTGAGGTCAGTCCCTAAGGTCATCAATAGGGCATGGTGGTATGTGCCTACAGTGATGGTAGCAATAGGTTTGGTAGGACTGACCTCAGGTCCTCAGGAGAAGTGCTCAGGTGCCATTAGTGTCCTCAGGTCCTCAGGAGGAGTGCTCAGGTTCCCCAGGCCCCTGTATGGTATATATGCTTGAGCACTGGGGAAGTGAAGCTGGGGCAGGCAGAGCTGTTCTTAGAATCTTTGGTGTTTTATTCAGGCACTGGCTGTGATAGGTAGAGGCAAGTTGATCTTTAGACCCAAGGAAAAATGTTTGGGTTGGAATAGCAGTCACTACAACCCTGCTACCTGGAAGAGTAGGGTTGCTTTCAGTAGCAGCAACCAAATGCAGGATGGTGGCATCATTCACTTTGCTTGTGCTTCAGTCTGGCAGTGGTAGCCCAGGGTGGTGGCTGATGTGTGCCAGGAAGTTTGTCCCCAGTGTGTGTAAAATGTGTCTTAGCTTTAAGTGTGTGTAAAATGTGTCTTAGCTTTATGCTTCTTATCTGGAGGCAATAGCCAATTATATCGGGGGCAGAAGGTAGGGAATGTCATCAGGGCTTCAGAGATGTGAAGATAAAGGGTGTGTTGATTCCCTGGCAGGATGCAGTTTGGTTAAGGCTGGGCTTTCAATATGGCACCATTATTTAGCTGCTTAGGATTCAGATGTGTGTGGGACTCAGCCTGAGCTCCCATTCCCGAGCAGCACCTTTGCATGCTTTCCAGGAACCTGCCTTTATTATCTCAGGGTCATGACGTTCTAGGGGATTTCCTTTGGTTAGGATCACAGAAGTCCCTGGTGACAAAGTGGACCGTTGGTGGTCATTCACTTACACTTTCTTTGTACTAGGGAGCCCCTCCTGGCTCCCAGATGATTTTGGCCAACCAGGATGCCTTATTACCTTATCCTTCCTTCATTTAGGTGTTTCCTGTCACTTTAGTGTTGTATTCTAGTATTGTCTCTTAAAAGATATATTCAAAATGTGATTATCTACTCTATATTGTGGTTTATCTTTGTAAAGGAAATAAATACTAGATGTCTCTAGTCAGCCACTTTGAAGTCCCTCCTCCACAGCAATAGTCTTTAAACTTGTTTCTGCATGTCAAATATCATTTTTATTCAATCCTTTAATTTCACTAAACTCAGATCTAATCATTCCACTTCCTTACTTCTGTTTTTAAACTCCTAATTGTCTATTCAAGTCCAAATGTTTTACATGCCACAAAAGCCCTTACAACTTGACTCATGCTTATCTTTCCAGATTCCAATTTGATTATCGTATATTTTTTCCATAATCATACTCTATAGCTGTATGAGACTACTTGAGTTTCCTGAATGTACCATTTACTGTGTACCTCGTTCATTAGATTCCATTTACCTAGAAGGCCCTCTCTCACCTTTGTCTTCCTGAAAAACTCATACTTTGAAGCCCAGCTCAAAATGTCACCTTCTCTGTTAGTTTTCTCTAATACCATCTTTTGATCTTTAACCTCGCTGTACCTTTCTAATTAATACACAAATAATACAGCATTAATTGTTTTCTTCACTGTGTTTTTCTGGTTTTTAACATATTTTACAATGCATATGAATGAATAGCAAAATTTTCTGTCTTTCTAAATACATCAGAAGCTTTTGGGGTTTAGGCATAAAATAATTCACAAATATACCCCAAGATTTCTATGTTAGATTTGTCTTGTATAAGTGATTAATTTCAGTTGAAGGAAGTTTTATGAGTCCTTGCCATGTGAAAACTATTTGCTTGGAGAAATACAAAATTAAGACACACAATATTTGCCACCAAGCAACTAAGAATTTCCAAGATGGGAGTGGAAGACAGGTTTGTCAGTAGCTATTACATGGCTGAATGTAGAAACTTGTGTCAGTCACACAGGGTTAGAAGTCGATTATTTAAAAATCCATTCAGTCCATGAAAAGTTTAAAATGACAGGGTTAATCTTCATAAAAGGTAGTACTGTTCTATATGTGGTGCTTGAATTCTACTAGAGATCTGCCAACATTCTATCACTTAACTATAATCATGTGTAAAAAGGAGTTCTTCATTATTTTAATGAAGAGGTATATCATTACTTAATTTTTTCCATGTTTTACTTCCACTACCAACTCCACTTAATCAATTACACACATTAGAGCAAACTGATCTTTGTAACACCTAAGGATGACCATGTGGCTTCTCTTTTTAAAGCTATAATAAGTTGTTACTGTCTAAAAGATAAAGTCCAACATTTTACATGGCCTCCAGGGTATATCACTTGCCTACTTATATCTAGCTTTTCTTTAGTTTTTTTTTATATCAGGCCTCTACATTCCACCAAAAATGACTTATTTCTTATTACCCCAAACTGATTCAGATAATTATGTCTAATTTGTGTGCCTTTGAATTGTCTTCCTTTTGGGTGAACCTCATTTCTAATATCCTCTTGTTTGCCTAGAAAAGACGATTTATTCTTCAAGTTTTTGCTTAATTGTAACAACTTCTGTGAAATCTTCTCAGGCACAAGTAGAATTAGGCATTCTTTCTCCATACTGACATGATGTATCAGTGCCATGTGATTACTTTCATGTTTTTTTCCTGTTATCTCTTTAAAAGAGGGGTCCTGAATTTTCATTTTTATATGCCCAGCACCTCAAGAACACTGGGAAAAAGAGAATAGTGTAAAATGTAGAATATCAACATTAATGTCATGAAGGTTTGAGTTTTACTACTGCTTCACAACTTATCCCCTCTGACTTCACACTGTTTCATCTGAAAAAATGGGAATAATATTAATACCTACTTGAAAAGTTGTTGTGATTATTAAAGGAGATAAAGTAAATTATCTATTGTAATACCCAGTACATAGTAGAAACTTGGTAAATGTGTTTTATTTTATTTTTTTTTTTGCAACATTTAACATTAGGGAGATTTTCTTTTTTTTTTTTTTTGGCCAGGGCTGGGTTTGAACCCACCACCTCCGGCATATGGGACCGGCGCCCTACTCCTTGAGCCACAGGCGCCGCCCTACATTAGGGAGATTTTCAATAAATGTTTATTATATATGTTTTGATCACAAAAGTCTTTATTTAGTTCCAAAATGTGAAAACAAATACTTCATTTAAAAATTAATATTGTTTGTCTTAATTTCTTTGGTTTGCCATAGTTATTTCTTTTTTAAAAAATTAATTGTTTCAGATTCATTGAGGGTACAAATAATTAGGTTACACTGTTCGCATTTGTTAGAGAAAGTCCCTCTTATAATTGTGTCCTGTTCCCAAGAGGTGTGCCATATACTGTAACCCTCTATTCCCCCTCCCCCTCCTCCTCTAACCATTCTTTTCCCACCCCCATCTTAAATTGATTTGAGATTTTCTCTTATGTATTAGATTGTCTATAAGCTTCATATTAGAATTGAGTACATTGGATTCTTGCTTCTCCATGCTTGCAATACTTTACTAAAAAGAATGTGTTTCAACTCTATCCAGATTAGTAAAAAAGATATAAAGTATCCTTTTTTTAATGACCGAATAGTATTCTGTGGTATACACATACCACAGCTTGTTAATACATTCTTGGATTAGTGGGCATTTAGGCTATTTCCACATTTGGGCGATTGTAAATTGAGCTGTGATAAACAGTCAAGTGCAAATGTCCTTATGATAAATGATTTTTTTTCTTCTTATTGGATGCCTAGTAATGAGATTGCAAGATTAAATGGGAGGTCTAATTTGAATTCCTTGGAGATTTACCATACTTACTTCCAAAAATGTTGTATTAGTTTCCAGTCCCACCAAAAATGTAACAGTGTTCCCTTTTTACCACATCCACACCAGCATCTGCAGCTTTGAGACTTTGTGATGTGGGCTATTCTCACTGGGTTTGAAGTTATATCTCAGGGTGGTTTTGATTTACATTTCTTTGATGACCAGGGATGATCAGCATTTTTTTAACACCATTTGTTTTCATCAGAGAAGGTTCTGTTCATATCTCTCGTGCAGTTGTAGATGGGATTATTTGCTCATTTTTTATTGATTAATTTGACCTGTCTGTAAATTCTAGTTATCAACCCTTTGTCAGATTCATAACTTGAAAATATCTTTTCCCATTCTGAAGGTTGTCTTTTTGGTTTACTTTTTGTGTCCTTATCTGTTTTTTTTATTTTTTATTTATTTTTTACTTTTTTTTATTTTTTTTTTAGGGATTTTTTTTTTTTATTAAATCATAACTGTATACAATGATATGATTATGGGGCATCATACACTCACTTCATAAACCATTTGACACATTTTTATCACAGTGGTTAACATAGCCTTTCTGGCGTTATCTCAGTTACTGTGCCAAAACATTTACATTCTACATTTACCAAGTTTCGCAAATACCCCTGTAATATGCACCACAGGTGTGATCCCACCGATTCCCCTCCCTCTACCCACCACCCTTTCCCACTTCCCCCTATTGTTAAGTTGTAGCTGGGTTATAGCTTTCATGTGAGAGTCCCAAATTAGTTTCATAGTAGGGCTGTGTAAATTGGGTATTTTTTCTTCCATTCTTGGGATACTTTACTAAGAAGAATATGTTCCAGCTCCATCAATGTAAACATGAAAGAGGTAAAGTCTCCATCTTTCTTTAAGGCTGCATAGTATTCCATGGTATACATATACCACAATTTATTAATCCATTCGTGGATCGATGGGCACTTGGGCTTTCTCCATGACTTAGCTATTATGAATTGGGATGAAATAAACATTCTGGTACAAATATCTTTGTTATGTTGTGATTTTTGGTCTTCTAGGTATATGCCCAGCAGAGGAATTACAGGATTGAATGGCAGATCTATTTTTAGATCTCTGAGTGTTCTCCATATATCTTTCCAAAAGGAATGTATTAATTTGCATTCCCACCAGCAGTGCAGAAGTGTTCCCTTCTCTCCGCATCCACGCCAACATCTCTGGTCTTGGGATTTTGTGATATAGGCTAGTCTCATTGGAGTTAGATGATATCTCAAAGTAGTTTTGATTTGCATTTCTCTGATGATTAAAGATGATGAGCATTTTTTCATATGTCTGAAGGCCGTGCGCCTGTCTTCTTCAGAGAAGTTTCTCTTCAAATCCCTTGCCCAGCCTGCGATGGGATACCTTGTTTTTTTCTTGCTGATGCGTTTGAGTTCTCTGTGGATTCTGGTTATTAAACCTTTGTCAGAGATATACCCTGCAAATATCTTCTCCCATTCTGAGGGCTGTCTGCTTGCTCTACTTACTGTGTTCTTAGCTGTGCAGAAGCTTTTTAGTTTGATCAAGTCCCAGTAGTGTATTTTTGAAGCTGCTTCAATTGCCCGGGGGGTTCTCCTCATGAAATACTCACCCAGACCAATTTCTTCAAGGGTTTTCCCTGCATTCTCCTCTAGTATTTTTATAGTTTCATGTCTTAAGTTTAAATCTTTAATCCAATGAGAGTCTATCTTAGTTAATGGTGAAAGGTGTGGGTCCAATTTCAGTCTTCTGCAGGTTGCCAGCCAGTTCACCCAGCACCATTTGTTAAATAGGGAATCTTTTCCCCACTGAATGTTTTTAATTGGCTTGTCAAAAATCAAATAGCGGAAAGTAGCTGGATTCATCTCTTGGTTCTCTATTCTGTTCCAGATATCTACTTCTCTGTTTTTGTGCCAATACCATGCTGTTTTGATCACTATCGATTTGTAGTAAAGTCTGAGGTCTGGTACTGTGATTCCTCCTGTTTTGTTTTTATTTCTGAGTAATGTCTTGGCTATTCGAGACTTTTTCTGATTCCATATAAAACAAAGTAATGTTTTTTCAAGATCTTTAAAATATGACAGTGGAGCTTTAATAGGGAGTGCGTTGAAATTATATATTGCTTTGGGTAGTATGGACATTTTGATAATGTTGATTCTTCCCAGCCATGAGCATGGTATGTTTTTCCATTTGTTAACATTTTCAGCTATTTCTTTTCTTAGAGTTTCATAGTTCTCTTTATAGAGATCTTTCACGTCTTTTGTTAGGTAAATTCCCAAATATTTCATCTTCTTTGGCACTACTGTGAATGGGATAGAGTCCTTAACTGCTTTTTCAATTTGACTGTTGTTGGTGTATATAAAGGCTACCGATTTATGAATGTTGATTTTGTAACCTGAGACGCTGCTGTATTCCTTGATCACTTCTAGGAGTTTTGTAGTAGAGTCCCTAGTGTTTTCCAGATACACAATCATATCATCTGCGAAGAGCGAGAGTTTGATCTCTTCTGACCCTATATGGATACCCTTGATCGCCTTTTCTTCCCTAATTGCGGTGGCTAAAACTTCCATTACAATGTTGAAAAGCAATGGAGATAATGGGCAGCCTTGTCTGGTTCCTGATCTGAGTGGAAATGATTCCAATTTAACTCCATTCAATATGATATTGGCTGTGGGTTTGCTGTAGATAGCCTCTATCAGTTTAAGAAAAGTCCCTTCTAGACCAATTTTCTTGAGTGTTCTGATCATGAAGGGATGCTGGATATTATCAAAAGCTTTTTCTGCATCAATTGAGAGAATCATATGGTCTTTGTTTTTTAATTTGTTTATGTGCTGAATTACATTTATAGATTTACGTATATTGAACCAGCCTTGAGACACTGGGATAAAACCAACTTGGTCATGATGTAGAATTTGTTTGATGTGTTGCTGGATTCTGTTTGTTAGGATCTTGTTGAATATTTTTGCATCTATATTCATTAGTGATATTGGTCTATAATTTTCTTTTCTTGTTGAGTCTTTTCCTGGTTTGGTGATCAGGGTGATGTTTGCTTCATAGAACGTGTTGGGTAGTCTTCCTTCTTTTTCTACATTTTGGAACAGGTTGAGTAATATAGGTACTAATTCCTCTTTAAAGGTTTGGTAGAATTCTGACGTGAAACCATCTGGTCCCGGGCTTTTCTTTTTAGGGAGGTTTTGAATAGTTGATGCTATTTCTGAACTTTATATGGGTCTGTTCAACATTTCCACTTGATTCTGGTTAAGTCTTGGAAGGTGGCGTGCTTCCAAGTATCGGTCTATTTCCTTCAGATTTTCATATTTCTGAGAATAAAGTTTCTTGTAATATTCATTAAGGATTTTTTGGATTTCTGATGAGTCTGTGGTTATTTCGTCTTTGTTGTTTCTAATTGATGATATTAGAGATTTTACTCTTTTTTTCCTGATTAGGTTGGCCGGAGGTTTATCTATTTTATTGACCTTTTCAAAAAACCAGCTTTTTGATTTATTGATCTGTTGTATTATTCTTTTGTTTTCAATTTCATTTAATTCTGCTCTAATTTTGGTTATTTCTTTTCTTCTACTGGGTTTGGGGTTGGAATGCTTTTCCTTTTCCAGTTGCGTGAGATGTCCCATTAAGTTGTTAACTTCCTCTCTTTCCGTTCTCTTGAGGAAGGCTTGCAGTGCTATAAATTTCCCTCTTAGAACTGCCTTTGCAGTGTCCCAGAGGTTCTGATAGTTTGTGTCTTCATTGTCGTTTTGTTCCAAAAAATTGGTGATTTCTTTCTTAATCTCATCTCTGACCCAGCTATCATTCAGCATAAGGTTATTTAACTTCCATGTTTTTGTATGGGTATGCAGATTCCTGTTGTTACTCAATTCAAGTTTTATTCCATGATGGTCCGAGAAGATGCATGGAATAATTTCTATTCCTTTAAATTTACTGAGGTTAGACTTGTGACCTAAAATGTGATCAATTTTGGAGTAAGTTCCGTGGGCTGATGAGAAGTATGTGTATTCAGTTTTATTGGTATGAAATGTTCTGTAGATGTCTGCTAAATCTAAATATTGGATGGTTAGGTTTAAATCTAAGATTTCTTTGCTCAGCTTCTTTCTGGAGGATCGATCCAACTCTGCCAAGGAAGTGTTGAAATCTCCAACGATTATGGAGCTGGAGGAAATCAAGTTACTCATGTCTGTTAGAGTTTCTCTTATAAATTGAGGTGCATTCTGGTTGTGTGCATAGATATTAATAATTGAGATCTCGTCATATTGAGTATTACCCTTAACAAATATGAAGTGACCTTTCTTGTCCTTCCTTAATTTTGATGGTTTAAAGCCTACTGTACCTGCAAATAAAATTGCAACACCTGCTTTTTTCTGATTACCATTTGCCTGAAATATGGATGACCATCCTTTCGCCCTGAGTCTGTATTTGTCTTTTAAGTTGAGATGTGACTCTTGTATGCAACAAATATCTGGCTTGAGTTTTTGTATCCAGTCAGCTAACCTATGCCTCTTTAGAGGACAGTTTAAGCCATTCACATTGATGGAGAGTATTGATAAGTCTGGTGGAATTTTGGGTATCGAGTTTTTCAAAGGTCCAGTGGACATTTTTAATCCTTTCGCCAGTGTGGAAGTTGGAGTTTGATCCGAAGTTTCTGAGTGAGTTTACTTTTGTGGTATAGGATTGGGTTGGTCATTGTGGAGGATAGGTCTGAGAACATCCTGAAGAGCTGGTTTACTTATGGCAAATTTTTTCAACATATGAATGTCATTGAAGTATTTAATTTCTCCATCATAGATGAAACTCAGTTTAGCTGGATACAAGATCCTGGGTTGAAAGTTTTTTTGCTTTAGGAGATTAAAAGTTGATGACCAGCCTCTTCTTGCTTGAAAAGTTTCAGCAGAGAGATCTGCAGTTATTCTAATATTCTTACCTTTGTACGTTCTAGTTTTCTTTCGCCGGGCTGCTTTGAGAATCTTCTCTTTCATGTTAACTTTAGTGAAGCTAATTATGAGATGTCTGGGAGATGGCTTATTGGGGTTGAATCGTGCTGGGGTTCTGAAGCTGTCTGCTATCTGAATTTCAGATTCTCTAGGCATGTCTGGAAAATTTTCTTTCATAATTTCATGTAGAAGGGCCTCTGTGCCCTTGGCAGCCACTTCATCGTTCTCCGAAATTCCTATAACCCTTCTGTTCTTTTTTTTCGAATTATCTGAGAGCTCTCTGAGTGAGTGATCCGTTTTTGCTCTCCATTTCTCTTCCTCTTTGAGAGATTGGGAGCGTTCGAAGACTTTATCTTCAGTGTCAGAAATCCTTTCTTCTACTTGCTCCATTCTGTTACTGAGGGATTCTACTGTATTTTTCATATCTTTGAGGGCTGTAAGTTCTTGCTTCAGTGTGTCTAAGTCTTTGGTGGTTTTGTCTTTAAATTCGTTAAATTCTTGAGACAATTTTTGAATTTCTCCTCGAATTTCTAATTCCATTTTATTAATCTTGTCTGCAAACCAAATTCTGAATTCGACTTCTGACATCTCAGCCAGTTGTTTATGAATGGGATCTTCAATCACATCTGCCGTATCTTTTCTTGGGGGGGTTGATCTATTCTGGTTATTCATGTTACCAGAGTTTTTCCGCTGATTCCACCCCATGGTTTACTCCTTTTGGTTTTTCCCCTGGGGTTTTATCGAGGGCCCGTACAGTGTTGTGGCCTGAGAAACTGGGGCCCTGTCTGGTGTGGTGGAGCAAAGTGGTTCTGTCTTGTTTTCAGCTGGTTTCTGTTCGATCCTATTGCAACTTCTACTCTGGCTTGAAGTCTCAGCTGTGTGGAAAAATCAGCAATTAAGTCACCCCGCCTGCCCACCTCTGGCCCCTTGGAAAAGGAGAATCAAACCTTCCTACAATCACACACCCAGGGCACCGCCTGAAAAGTCCTCAGTCTATTAGCCCAGTTCAAAAGGTCCGAATCAACTGTCTCAATCGGCACTTGTCTCGGGTGGAAGGGTTCAAGAGGTCTCTGGGAACTGGATCACAGGGGCCTGGTGACCCCTCTGACACAGCTCACCCCAGTGCAGCGTGGAGTCAGGAGGAGCCACCCAGCAAACAGAGCAGTCTGGGAAGGTTGACGTCTCCTTCCCCACTTTGCCCCTCCATCGGACCCAGTCACTGGTATCTCTGCAGATGGCTAACCCAGTTGCCTGCAGTGAACAGACACTCCAGGGGTTTGCACCTGCCTGAATTGCAAGGAAGTCTGCCAGGCCCCCGCAGACTGCCGCTATCTAGCAGGAGGAGATGGGGCCTGACATCTTTGAGTGTTTGATGCAGGTGATGGGAAGGAGGTGTTCACTCAGGCTTAGCCCCATCCCTGATGGATGCTGCTAACAGAACAGAACAGAACAGAAAACTTTGTGAGGTTCTGTCTCTGTTCCTGTCGTCGCCTACAGAAGACGGGCTGTTTTGAGTTCAAACATCTTTGCTGTTGGAGAATTGCGTCTGAATACCTATCTGGGTCGGCCCCGCCCTGGAAGCTTCCCGGGTTTGTGAGCCGTGTCACCGGTGGCCTCCTCTGGTTGCCCAGGGAGACAGGGGGTGTGGCCTCAGAATATCCAGAAGTGAGCGTTCTGCCGTTAAAGAAAAAACGGCTGTTGATCTACCTCCAGGGAACTGCTGCTCTGGTGTGGGCACTCAGGCGACCCTTTTCTCTTCTGTCCCGCGCCCCAGAGTCAGCACTGAGAGGCCGCAGTTTGTGCTGGGTCCACACCCCTTAAGAGATCCCCCAAGAATCAGAACTCTTGGGGGATGGGCCCCCAGACCCCGATTGGGAGTGGGGGGGAAGTTAGAGTTTCATTCAGTTTTACACACTACTACGGTCCGGGGAGGGCTCCTGCACTGCACCGCAGGGAAGTGCCGCCAAGGCTTGATTTCCCCTCAGCAGAGTGCCCTCTCCTTGCTCACGTATCCCAGAGTCAGCGCTGACCTGACGCAGCTGAGGCACTGTGCACTCCCCTCGAGAAATCACCCAAGGAGCCGAACTCCTGGGGGATAGGCCGTCAGACCCCGAGTGAGAGTAGGGGTTCTCAGCTCTCAGCGGGGAGGCCAGAGTCTTATTCAGTCTTGGGCCCCCGTATGCCCGGGGAGGGTTGGTGCACTGCACCGCAGGGAAGTGCTGCGAGGCGTGACTCCCCCTCAGCCCGGTGCCCTCTCCTCACTTGCGCGCCTCAGAGTCAATGCTGACCAGTCGCAACTCGGGGACTGTCCACTCCCCTTGAGAAATCACCCAAGGATCCGAAGTCCTGGGGGACAGGCCTCCAGACCTCGGTGGGTGGGAGGGGAGCGCCGGGGATTCAGGGTTGCCGGCAAAGGATTCCCAAAGTTTTATTCAGCCCTATGTCCGGCAGGAGAACGCCACGGCACCCCAGTAGGGGAGGTAGGTCCAGTTTTTAGAAGGTCTGTCCCGTGGAGTGTAGTGGGAGGGCCTTTAATTTCTGCCCGCTTGTTCAATTGTGGGGCTCTTGAGCCGGTCTCATGGGGGAGGGGGACTCCCGTCCGCTTGGTGGTGGATTTTGTACCTTTTGTTTGCATCCTTGTGATCACAACTTGCCTCAGCGGTGTTGATGTGCGTTCTTCAGCCTTCTCTCTTGGTGAGGCTCAAGTCCACCAGGATACTTACTAAATTCCTGTCCCTTAAGTCTCCTTCTGGACGGGAGCCTTTGTTGAAAGCTGGCTTCAGTCCGCCATCTTGTCCCCCCTCCTTGTGTCCTTATCTGTTCAGATGCTTTTCAGCTTAATTAAGTCCCATTTGTTAATTTTTGTTGTTGTTGTGATGGCTACTGATGTCTTTGTCAAAATTTCTTTCCCCAGTCCAACATCCTCAAGAATTTTTTCCACAATTTCTTCTCAGATTTTTATCATTTTGTGTTTTACATTTAAATATTTTATACATCTTGAGTCAATTCTTGTAAGTGGTGAAAGATGGGGGTCCAGTTTCAGTCTTTTACATGTGGTTATTCAGTTTTCTCAGAACCATTCGTTGATTGGGGATTCTTTACCCCACTCTAGGTTTTTGTTTGGTTTATCAATGATCAGATTGCAAGTAGAGACTGGTTTCATCTCTTGGTTTTCTACTCTGTTCCACATGTCTACATCTCCATTTTCATGCCAATATCATGCTGTTTTGATTACTTTGGACTTGTAACATAAACTGAACTCTGGTAGAGTGATGCTTCTGATTTTGTTTTTGTTACTAAGAATAGTTTGGGTATATGGTTTTTTTGTTTGTTTGTTTGTTTTTTGTTTTTTCTGGTTCCATGAAAAACGAAGTACTATTTTTTCCAGTTCTTCAAATATTATGTTGGTATTTTAATGGGGATTGCATTGAATCTGTAGATTGCTTTGGGTAGATTAGACATTTTGAAAATGTTGATTCTTTCCAACCAAAAACATGGTATGTTCTTCAATGTCTTCTACTGTTTTTCTTTACTTAGCATTTCATAATTCTCTTTGTAATGATCCTTCAGCTCTTTTGTTAGGTATATTCCCAAGTATTTCATTTTCTTGGAAGCTACTATGAAGGGAATTGTGTCCTTTAACTGTGTCTCAACTTGGCTGTTATTGGCATATGCAAAGGATACTGATTGATGATATAGATTTTAAACCTGAGACATTAATGTAGTTCCTGATCACTTCTAGCAGTTTGGTAGTTGAATCTCTAGGGATTTCTGGGTAATCTGACCAATAGTTTATCAAATGTATTTATCTTTTCAAAGAACCAAATTTTTGTTTCATTAGTTTTCTGAGTGATTCTTTTATTTTCAATTTCATTTATTTCTGATTTAATTTTAGTTATTTCTTTTCTTCTTCTAGGTTTGGGATTGAATTCCTCTTCCTTTTCCATTTCCTTAAGATGATTCATTAGATTGTTTATGTGCTATCTTTCTGTTTTTCAGATATAGGCATCGAATGCAGTAAGTTGCCATCTTAGGAGTGCTTTTACAATATCTCACAGGTTTGAGTAACTCGTGTCTTCACTGTTGTTATGTTCAAAGAAGTTAATGATTTCCTAGTTTATCTCATCCTTGACCCAACTATCATTCGGCATAAGGGTGTTTAGTTTCCATGCCTTTCTGTGAAATGAAAATTTTTGTTGGAGTTGAGTTCTACTTTTATTGCCTTGTAGTCTGAGAAGATACAGGCATTTCAATTATTTTTATTTTTTATTTTATAATTATTTTTATTTTCTTTTATTTTTGTCCTAGGATACAATCTAGTTTTGAGAATATTCCATGTACTGGCAAGAAGAATGTATATTTCTTAGCTTTGGGATGGTGTGTTCTGTATACATCTATTAAGCACAGTTGTTCTAGGGTCACGTTTAATTCCCATGTATCTTTGCTTAGTTTCTGCTTAGAGTATTTGTTAGTTCTGAAAAAGGAGTTTTAAAGTCACCTGCTATTATGTTGTTATAAAATATTACATTGCTCAGACTAATTAAGGTCTGTTCCAAATATCCTGGAACATTTATGTTAGGTGCACAAATATTTAGAATCAAAATACCTTCTTGTTGTATTTTTCCTTTCACCAATATGAAGTGTACTTTTTTGTCTTTAGTTGCTTTAAATCCACTTGTATCTGAAAATAACATTGCAACGTTTCCTTTCTTCTTATTTATATTTCCTGACCTATTGTTTTCCATCCCTTCACCCTGAACCTTACCATGTCCTTCGAGGCTAGGTGTGTTTTCTGCAGATAGGATATGACTGGCTTGTGCTTTTTTATCCAATCAGCTCTCCCCATGCCTCTTCAGTGGGGAATTCAAACCATTAACATTTATTTATTTATTTATTTATTTTTTTAACCTGTTTGATGAAAATATTTCTTTATTTTTTTTTTAATGTTGGGGATTCATTGAGGGTACAATAAGCCAGGTTACACTGATTGCAATTGTTAGGGAAAGTCCCTCTTGCAATCATGTCTTGCCCCCATAAAGTGTGACACACACGACGGCCCCACCCACCTTCCTCATTCCCTCTTTCTGTTTCCCCCCATAACCATAATTGTCATTAATTGTCCTCATATCGAAATTGAGTACATAGGATTCATGCTTCTCCATTCTTGTGATGCTTTACTAAGAATAATGTCTTCCACGTCCATCCAGGTTAATACGAAGGATGTAAAGTCTCCATTTTTTTTAATGGCTGAATAGTATTCCATGGTATACATATACCACAGCTTGTTAATCCATTCCTGGGTTGGTGGTCATTTAGGCTGTTTCAACATTTTGGCGATTGTAAATTGAGCTGAAATAAAAAGTTTAGTACAAGTGTCCTTAGGATAAAAGGATTTCTTTCCTTCTGGGTAGATGCCCAGTAACGGGATTGCAGGATCAAATAGGAGGTCTAGCTTGAGTGCTTTGAGGTTTCTCCATACTTCCTTCCAGAAAGGTTGTACTAGTTTGCAGTCCCACCAGCAGTGTAAAAGTGTTCCCTTCTCTCCACATCCACGCCAGCATCTTCAGTTTTGAGATTTTGTGATGTGGACCATTCTCACTGGGGTTAGATGATATCTCAGGGTTGTTTTGATTTGCATTTCTCTAATATATAGAGATGATGAACATTTTTTCATGTGTTTGTTAGCCATTTGTCTGTCGTCTTCAGAGAAAGTTCTATTCATGTCTCTTGCCCATTGATATAAGTGATTGTTGGCTTTTTTCATGTGGATTAATTTGAGTTCTCTATAGATCCTAGTTATCAAGCTTTTGTCTGATTGAAAATATGCAAATATCCTTTCCCATTGTGTAGGTTGTCTCTTTGCTTTGGTTATTGTCTCCTTAGCTGTACAGAAGCTTTTCAGTTTAATGAAGTCCCATTTGTTTATTTTTGTTGTTGTTGCAATTGCCATGGCAGTCTTCTTCATGAAGTCTTTCCCCAGGCCAATATCTTCCAGTGTTTTTCCTATGCTTTCTTGGAGGATTTTTATTGTTTCATGCCTTAAGTTTAAGTCCTTTATCCATCTTGAATCAATTTTTGTGAGTGGGGAAAGGTGTGGGTGCAGTTTCAGTCTTTTACATGTAGACATCCAGTTCTCCCAACACCATTTATTGAATAGGGAGTCTTTCCTCCAAGGTATGTTCTTGTTTGGTTTATCAAAGATTAGGTGGTTGTAAAATGTTAGTTTCATTTCTTGGTTTTCAAGTCGATTCCAAGTGTCTATGTCTCTGTTTTTGTGCAAGTACCATACTGTCTTGAGCACTATGGCTTTGTAGTACAGACTAAAATCTGGTATGCTGATGCACCCAGCTTTATTTTTGTTACAGAGAACTGTCTTAGCTATACGGGGTTTTTTCCGGTTCCATACAAAATGCAGAATCATTTTTTCCAAATCTTGAAAGTACGATGTTGGTATTTTGATAGGAGTGGCATTGAATAGGTAGATTGCTTTGGGAAGTATAGACATTGTAACAATGTTGATTCTTCCAATCCATGAGCATGGTATGTTCTTCCATTTGTTAATATCCTCTGCTATTTCCTTTCTGAGGATTTCATAGTTTTCTTTACAGAGGTCCTTCACCTCCTTCGTTAGGTATATTCCTAGGTATTTCATTTTCTTTGAAACTAGGGTGAAGGGAGTTGTGTCCTTAATTAGCTTCTCATCTTGACTGTTATTGGTGTACACAAAGGCTACTGACTTGTGGACATTGATTTTATATCCTGAAACATTACTGTATTTTTTGATGACTTCTCGGAGTCTTGTGGTTGAGTGTTTCGGGTTCTCTGAGTATAAGATCATGTCGACAGCAAAGAGGGAGAGTTTGACCTCCTCTGCTCCCCTTTGGATTCCCTTTATTTCCTTGTCTTCCCTAATTGTATTGGCTAGAACTTCCAGCACTACGTTGAATAGTAAAGGTGACAGAGGACAGCCTTTTCTGGTTCCAGTTCTAAGAGGAAAAGCTTTGAGTTATACTCCATTCAGTAAAATATTGGCTGTGGGTTTGTCATAGACAGCGTCAATCAGCTTTAGAAATGTGCCACCTATGCCTATATTCTTCAGTGTTCTAATTAGAAAAGGATGCTGGATTTTATCAAATGCTTTTCCTGCATCTATTGAGAGGATCATGTGATCTTTATTTTTGCCTCTGTTAATATGGTGGATAACGTTTATAGACTTGCGTATGTTAAACCAGCCTTGCATCCTGGGGATGAAGCCTACTTGATCATGATGAATGACTTTTTTGCTGATAAGCTGTAATCTATTGCCTAGGATTTTGTTGAGAATTTTTGTGTCTATGTTCATGAGTGAGATTGGTCTGAAATTCTCATTTTTGTTTGGGTCTTTTCCTCGTTTTGGTATCAGGCTGATGTTTGCTTCATAGAATGTGTTGGGGAAGATTCCTTCTTCCTCAACTTTTTGGAATAATTTCTGCAGTACAGGAATAAGCTCTTCCTTGAAGTTTTGATAGAATTCTGGTGTGAAGCCATCTGGACCAGGGCATTTTTTGGTTGGAAGATTTTTTATTGTTTCTTTGATCTCAGTGCTTGAAATTGGTCTGTTCAGGAGCTCTATTTCTTCCTGGCTGAGTCTAGGGAGAGGGTGTGATTCCAAATATTGATCCATTACTTTCACATTGTCAAATTTCTGGGCATAGAGTTTCTGGTAGTATTCAGAGATGATCTCTTGTATCTCTGTGGGATCAGTTGTTATTTCCCCTTTATCATTTCTGATTGAGGTTACTAGAGACTTTACTTTTCTATTCCTCGTTAGTCTGGCCATTGGTATATCTATTTTATTTATTTTTTCAAAAAACCAACACCTTGTTTCATTAATTTTCTGAATGATTCTTTTGTTTTCAATTTCATTGATCTCTGATTTGATTTTGGATATTTCTTTTCTTCTACTGAGTTTGGGCTTAGATTATTCTTCTTTTTCCAATTCCATAAGATCTCTTGTGAGATTTTTGATGTGCTCTCTTTCTGTTTTTCAAATGTAGGCATCTAAAGCGATGAATTTTCCTCTCAAAACTGCTTTTGCAGTATCCCACAGGTTTTGGTAGCTTGTGTGTTCCTTGTTGTTATGCTCAAGGAAGTTAATGATTTCCTGTTTTATTTCTTCCTGCACCCATCTGTTATTCAACAGAAGATTGTTTAATTTCCATGCCTTTGGGTGGGGTCGAGCATTTTTGTTAGAGTTGAGTTCCACCTTTAGTGCCTTATGGTCTGAGAAGATATAAGGTAAAATTTCAATTCTTTTGATTCTGTTGATATTTGTTTTGTGTCCCAGGATATGATCAATTTTGGAGAATGTTCCATGGGGTGATGAGAAGAATGTATATTCTTTATCTTTGGGATGGAGTGTTCTATATGCGTCTATCAAGCACAGTTGTTCTAGTGTCTCATTTAAGTCTCTTATATCCTTGTTTAATTTCTGTTTAGAGGATCTGTCCAGCTCTGTAAGAGGAGTGTTAAGGTCCCCTGTTATTATGGTATTATCAGATATCATATTGCTCAGACTGAGTAAGGTCTGTTTCAAGAATCTGGGAGCATTTAAATTGGTTGCATAGATATTTAGAATTGAAATGTCTTCTTGTTGTATTTTTCCCTTGACCAATATAAAGTCACCATCTTTGTCTTTTTTGACTTTAGTTGCTTTAAATCCACATGTATCTGAAAATAAGATTGCAACTCCTCTTTTCTTCTGAATTCCATTTGCCTGAAAAATTGTCTTCCAACCCTTGACTCGGAGCTTTAATTTGTCTTTTGAAGCCAGGTGTGTTTCTTGCAGACAGCAAATGGATGGCTTGTGTTTTTTAATCCAGTCAACCAATCTATGTCTCTTCAGTGGGGAATTCAAGCCATTAACATTTATTGAGATAATTGATATGTGTGGTAGTATTCTATTCATCTTATTTTGTGAGAGTCCATTGCTTAGTTTTATCTTTTGCATCAGTGTGGAGGTTTGGCTCTGTCCTTTAATTTCTGAGTTCTTACTTTGCTGCTGATCCATTGTGGTGGTCAGTGTACAGAACAGGTTGAAGTATTTCCTGTAGAGCTGGTCTTGTTGTGGTGAATTTCCTCAATGTTTGTATATCCGTAAATGATTTGATTTCTCCGTCAATGTTGAAGCTTAGCTTAGCAGGGTACAGAATTCTGGGCTGGAAATTGTTCTGTTTAAGTAGATTAAAGGTAGATGACCATTGTCTTCTTGCTTGGAAAGTTTCATTAGAGAAGTTTGCAGTCACTCTGATGGATTTGCCCCTGTAGGTCAACTGGCGCTTACTCCTGGCAGCTTGCAGAATCTTTTCTTTTGTCTTGACTTTGGACAGGTTCATCACAATGTGTCTTGGAGAAGCTTGGTTAGAGTTGAGGCGACCTGGGGTCCGATAGCCCTCTGAAAGCAGTGCGTCAGAATCTTTGGTGATATTTGGGAAATTTTCTTTTATAATATTCTCTAGTATGGCTTCCATTCCTCTGGGGCATTCTTCTTCCCCTTCTGGAATTCCTATAACTCGTATGTTGGAACGCTTCATAAAGTCCCATAATTCTGACAGTGAACATTCTGCTTTCTCTCTCTTCTTTTCTGCCTCTTTTACTATCTGAGTTATCTCAAGAACTTTGTCTTCTACCTCTGAAATTCTTTCTTCTGCATGGTCTAACCTGTTGCTGATACTTTCCATTGCATCTTTAAGTTCCCTGATTGACTGTTTCATTTCCTTCAGCTCTGCTATATCCTTTTCATATTCTTCTTATCGTTCATCTCTGATTTGATTCTGTTTTTGGATTTCCTTTTGGTTATTTTCCACTTTATTAGCAGTTTCCTTCATTGTTTCCATCATTTCTTTCATTGTTTTCAACATGTGTATTCTAAATTCCCTTTCTGTCATTCCTAACATTTCTTTATAGGTGGAATCCTCTGCAGTAGCTACCTCATGGTCCCTTGGCTGGGTTGTTCTGGACTGGTTCTTCATGTTGCCTGGAGTTTTCTGCTTATTCTTCCTCATGGGTGATTTCTTTTATCTGTTTACTTGCCCTAATTTTCCTTTCACTTCCTCTTGCTCTTTAAGTTCTCGTGCCTGTGGACTAAGAGTTACAGGACCAGAAGGGTGAGAAGGTTTAAGAGCTAAAAGGGGATGAAAGAAAGGAGGACCAAGTGATAAGAAAAAAAAAAAAGAAGAAAAATAGAGATAGTAGAGGGGGTGGGTAAAAGGAATATTGACAAAAAGAAGAGAGGCACAGAAAGAGGGAGACAGAGCAATATAGGTGTACAGTAGGGTACTTTGATACAACCTTAAAAAAAAACCACCTTCTGGGTGTGCCTAGTGGGGTGGTTCCCTTGAGGTCAGTAGTTCTTTGCTAACCTGATCAGACACAGTACCGCACCTCCACCAAGTACAGAGGAAAGACAAAAATGCTATAAATCAAACCAAAACAAGCAAACAGAAAACTTTACGGGATAAAATTGGCTGGAAAAACCAAATAATAATGGTAGAAACACTAACAAAAATGAAGTTCTAATTATTGAAATAGGCAGCAATGGGAAATTATAATTAAACTAGAAAAATTGAGAAAGAAAAAGGATCTGTATGGAAAAGGTTGAACTTAAAAAACAAAACAACAATCCACAACATCGTAATAAACAAAAAAAACAACCAAACTAAAAGAAAAAAAAAAAAGACAACCAAAAACTAAGCAGTATGTATATGTTATTGAATATTGTCTGGGCAACAAGTGGTCTTCTGGGATATGAGATGTTAATCACAGTTCTGATACGACTGGAGGCTGCTAGTTTCTCAAACCCCAGCAGGTAGACACCCTAAATCTCTCTTCAGCCCACTTAAAAGTCACTTTGAACTTGTTCACTTACTGAGAAGAAGCTTTCTCAGGGAAGTGCTTGTCGCTGGAATCACTGCTGAAGTGGCTATCCGCTTACCCTGTGTGTCAAAACTGGTCTCCCTCTGCCCCCGAGGGTTAGGGCTGCAAGGCGGCTCAGACCCCGCCCTTAGGCTACTTGGTCGCTGGGTTACCAGCTCCCACCCAATTCCTGCTCTGCGACCCTGAGGGTGGAGCTTGCTGGGGCAGATCGCTCACAATGTCTGCCTGTGACCCAGAGCCAAACACTATTAGCTCCGTCTGGCTCAGTGGCTCAGACTGGGGCCCTAGACAACGGCCAAAGTTCTCCGCACTCCCACTCAGGCTCTCCCCAAGGCAGTTCAGCTGAGTGCCAAGTCCAAAGACACCAAAACAGTTCACAGGTAAGGCCTTTCTGGTTTGCAGTCTCGCTGCTACTGAACTTACAGTTGTGGGCGGGTTTAGACGGATTGAACACACGCGACCACTTGCCGGTTTTCCACTGTTTTAGTCCTCCTCTTGGGGTCCAGAAGTCTCTCGCTGACTCCCTGTATCCTCTCAGGGGTAAAGATAGGCAGATCCCACCAGCCAGAGATGCCTGGAGTCCTATATCCCCAGACTCACGGTGCCCAGATGCAAGGAAGCTGTTACTCGGCTGCCATTTTGCTCCGCCTCCTCACCATTAACATTTATTGAGAGAATTAATAAGTATGGTGGAGTTCTATTCATCTCATTTTGTGAAAGTCCATTAGTTAGATAATTATTTTCTTCTGACTTGGGACGTTTCGCCTGAGAAGTCCACTGTCATCCTGATGTATTTTCTCCTGTAGGTCAATTGTTGCTTACTTCTGGCTGTTTGCAGAATTTTTTATTTCATATTGACTTTGGACAGGTTCATGAAAATGTATCTTGGAAAAGCTCTGAGTTGAGGTGACCTGGGGCTTGATATCCCTCTGAAGGAAGTGTCTGAATCTTTTGTGAGGAAATGTTCATTAATGATATTCTCTAGTATTGCTTCCATTCCTCTGGGGCATCCTTCTTACCCTTCTGAGATACCATATATTGCCTAGGCAAAAGGTGATCTTCTAAGGTATGAGATGCTAATCATGATGCTGATATAGCTGTATAAGTTTGAAGTTGGAAGCCTCTGTCTTGACAAGGAGATCTGGTCCCATCTTCCTGATTTCTTTGCCTTAACTCCCCACAGGTTTTGGAGCCTGAAGCTCTTCTCAGCCTACTTACTAGGTACACCTTGACTTTTCCAAAATCTTTCCCATGATCACACAGTGGCTTTTCCAGGAAAGCAAATATTCACTCAAATTTCCCCATAGGTGGCTTCCCTGCCTATTAGGTGAACCAGTACCCACCTCTCACTAACACCTCGAGGGCTAATCTTGCAAGGCAGCTTTCCCACAATGGTTGCACCTGGCCAGCAGCCAAACAAGAGAGCTCTGCTCTTCCTGCCTTATAGAGCATTTCTGGCCCCTTGGCACTGTTCAAAATCACTAGCTCAACTTGCCAAGCTCTCCCAATGTAACTCATCCAAGTGCCCAGGTTAAAAAAAAAGATAAAAAAAAAAAAACTACATAGGGCAGTGCCTTTTCTGCCTGTAAACTGCTGCCACTGTTACACCGGACAGCCTATGCTGGCACACATGTACTTACCCTTGTGCCCATTCTTCACTGTTTCTGACCTCCTCGTGGGATCTTCTGCTGCCTCCCTGTGCCTGCAAAGGATGTTTCTGGGCAGAGCCTGGTGTTCTTTCTTCCTGATATCACCATAGGAAGCCACAAAGAAGCTGTTTCTCCTCTGCTATTTTGCTCCACCTCTTAATAAATGTTTCTTAAATGAACACATACATTTCATGAAGCTAACCTAGAAGTCAGGAGGATGAGCAAGTTAACTTTTTAGTATAGGTGATTTTAGTCCAAGTTGATTACCAAAGAAGAGAAGACAGAACACTTTACACACACACACACACACACACACACACACACACACACACACACCTTAGGAGGAAAATTGGGATGCAGTTGAAAGTGGAAGGGGAAATAGTCCTTTTAGAGGAAGAAAGAAGTTAAGATTAGAGCTTTTAATAGCCCACATAGTGCACTTGTGAATTAATAAAAATATTTTTGTTTTCTTAAGATGTTTTACTAATTTCTACTAAAAAATTACCTTAATAATTGTGTAGCTTTATGATGATTTTAATATGAATGATAATTCTAGCTATGTAGAGTGAAAAACCATATGTGGAGCCTAATACACTCATTTTTTCCCCCTCAGGAACTTGTAATATATTGTATTTTCTCATAGCTAGCACACAGTGATAATTTGTCAATATTTGTAAATAGCTTGCCAACCAATTGTGTCTAGCTGTGGAGAAGATAACAGAAAGGGATAGTGGATAAAGGAATAGCAATTTCTACTCAAAAGTCTTATTGAGGCAAGCCATAAAAGACTGTAACCCCTTCCATCACCTTAACAAATAGCTTGGAAATTGAAGGAATTAAATCATTAAGTTATAGTGAATAGATATCTTAGTCCATTCAGGCTGCAATTAAAGAATATCATAGACTAGGTGGTTTATAAACAACAGAATTTTATTTATCATAGTTCTGGAGGCTGAGAAGTTGAAGACGATGGCACTGGAAAATTTGTTGTTTTGAGTGGGATTGTCTCCTTGTTCATAGGTAATTATCTTCTTGCTGTGTCCTCACATAGCAAAAGGGTCAAGGGAGCTTTCCATATTGTCTTTTATAAGGTTACTAATCTAATATATGACTGCACTGCCCTTTTGACCTAATCATCTCTCAAAAAGTGTACCTCCTAACACCATTACATGGAAGATTGGGCTTCAACATGTGAATTGTGGGAAGAGAGGACACATATTCAATATATGGTAGAAGAGTATGTTTATAATTTTTTTGGCAACAATTAGAAGGGTTATTTTTATGAGTTTGTTTATTGGTTTGGTTTAAACCATGTAGGTAATATGGCTTGTGATAGTGAAAGAACTTCAGGAACATCTCTCTATATTCACTGGTTTATTAGGTAACAAATATAATTCGTATATTAAAAATTAAATAAAATGGGTGTACAATGTGAAAATGGTATAGATATAAACCAGAGATTGAGCTATGAATTTAGCTCCCTTTCACCAAATACATAAAATCTAAACAAAAATGTAACCCAGAAACATTTTATTTTATTTTATTTTATTTTTTTTTTTTTGGTACAATTTTCAAAGTTCTAACGACAATCAATTAAGTCTGCTGTCTCTTACCATTTTGGCTTTCCCTTGATCACATTTCTCTTCGTATTGAGTGTAATTATATGTCTACCCACTATAAAGCTGTTCAATCTTTGCAGGGGTTAAAACACGAGTTCAGTGACATTCAAGTACTCTAAATTATATTTTCTTAGACTCAGAAGAGAAATACGATTCCAGATGACATGTAAAACATTTAATTAAAAAAGTAAAAGTTTGTAAAAGCTAAATAATTTTTATTGCAATTTGGAAAAGTATTTCCGTGTATTTCAATACAGCAAATAAGAACTTACAGACTCCTAATTGGATGCACATGAAGATATTTATTTATAATATTTGAGATTATATGTTAAGTAACTATGAGAACATTCAAATAAAAGTTAATGGAAGAGTAAATTAAAGCAGTAAAAATAAACACTGATATCCACGGAAATTATTCTGAGATCAAAAGAAATTATAACAAATTTTTATCAGGTCATATCTAAAACAATCATTTTTAAGAAGAAAGGATAGATTTCAAATAGAAGTAGTATATAAATCAGGGTATTATTTTATAATATTATTAAGAAGGTAAAATCATGCAAATACATTGAAAAATTATTTAACTTTTTTCTGATTTGACATGAAATACTAACATTAACAACAATAATATAAAATGTATAGTATACTACTACAATAAAAACTTCAATGATAAAATTGTTAGTGAATGGTATTAATTCAAATATCTAAGATTTATGTCCCATGAAATATTCTAGAATATTCCAGTATATAGATGAAAAATGATAGTGTTTTTTCAAAAATTTACAACAATCTTAAACCTTTTCTTTTCTTTTTTTTTATTAAATCATAGCTGTGTACATTGATATAATCATGGGGCATCATTCACTAGCTTCACAGACCGTTTACCAAGTTTCACATATACCCTTGTAAGATGCACCGCTGGTGTAATCACACCAATCCCCTTCCTTCTACCCACCTTCCCCTCCCTCCTCTCCCTTTCCCTCTTCCCCCTATTATTAGGTTGTAACTGGGTTATAGCTTTCATGTGAAAACCCTAAATTAGTTTCGTAGTAGGGCTGAGTACATTGGGTACTTTTTCTTCCTTTCCTGAGATACTTTACTAAGAAGAATATGTTCCAGCTCCATCCATGTAAACATGAAAGAGGTAAAGTCTCCATCTTTCTTTAAGGCTGCATAATATTCCTTGGTGTACATATACCACAGTTTATTAATCCATTTGTGGATCGATGGGCACTTGGGCTTCTTCTATGACTTAGCAATTATGAATTGGGCTGCAATAAACATTCAGGTACAAATATCTTTGTTATGATGTGATTTTTGGTCTTCTGGGTATATGCCCAGACCTCAGACTATACCACAAATCAATAGTGATCAAAACAGCATGGTATTGACACAAAAACAGAGAAGTAGATGTCTGGAACAGAATAGAGAACCAAGAGATGAATCCAGCTACTTACCGTTATTTAATCTTTGACAAGGCAATTAAAAACATTCAGTGGGGAAAAGATTCCCTATTTAACAAATGGTGCTGGGTGAACTTGCTGGTAACCTGTAGAAGATTGAAACTGGACCCACACCTTTCACCATTAACTAAGATAGACTCTCACTGGATCAAAGACTTAAACTTAAGACATGAAACTATAAAAATACTAGAGGAGAATGCAGGGAAAACCCTTGAAGAAATAGGTCTGGACAAGTATTTTATGCGTAGGACCCCTCCGGGCAATTGAAGCAGCTTCAAAAATACACTACTGGGACTTGATCAAACTAAAAATCTTCTGCACAGCCAAGAACACAGTACGTAAAGCAAGCAAACAGCCCTCAGAATGGGAAAAGATATTTGCAGGTTATGTCTCCGACAAAGGTTTAATGACCGGAATCCTCAGAGAACTCAAACGCATTAGCAAGAATAGAGCAAGGGATCCCATCGCAGGCTGGGCAAGGGATTTGAAGAGAAACTTCTCTGAAGAAGACAGGTGTGTGGCCTTCAGAAATATGAAAAAATGCTCATCATCTTTAATCATCAGAGAAATGCAAATCAAAACTACTTCGAGATACCATCTAACTCCAGTGAGACTACCCTATATCACAAAATCCCAAGACCAGAGATGTTGGTGCGGATGTGGAGAAAAGGGAACACTTTTGCACTGCTGGTGGGAATGCAAATTAATACATTCCTTTTGGAAAGAGATATGGAGAACACTTAGAGATCTAAAAATAGATCTGCCATTCAACAATCTTAAAACTTTATATGATGTTGCCAATTATCAATTTTCCTGCTGAAATTAACTTTTGAATTCATCTGTTATTTAAAAATTTATAGGAGCTCTGATTATGTAGAGTAAATATTTATTTATCTTTATATTATCTGTATTAAAAATATTTAAGAATCATTGTTATTTGATAAGACAAAAAAACGTATAGAAAAAATGTAGGGGGAAATTATCATAAAAGTGTGCCAGGCATTTATTTAATAAAACATGCTACACTTTACAGATTTTATGATATTTCTGGCATTTATCAGATTTTAAAACTTGTAATTTATTACTTCCTCATTCTTAGTAATTATTCACTTTAGTGTCTAATTTCATATATACATTTTTTTAATTTAAAAATAAAACCAGACAAATCATGCCTCAGATCCCCCAAAACGAGGAACCACCCACTAAGCTGTGATTATAACAAGAATGGGAGTCTATGATGAAATTCTCCCATTTGTAGGATACTAGAGCCAACCATCTTTCATAAAGTATAGCATTTGGAATAACCATTCAGTCTCTAAAACAAGGACTAGAAAAAATTGCTAATCCTAGAGAGTTGCATAAAAATGTGTGACCACCCACTGTTCTGAATTGGAAAAGTCATAGTCAAGTATTTGGATCTCTACTGCAAGCCACCCTTTACTTCCAGGTCTTCACTATTTCACTTGCAGGATCTAAATTTGTCAGCAATGCATGTTGTACCAGAACCAGAACTTTCAGCTAATATAGGAACTTGTCCAGAATTAGTTGAATTCTTAAGTCTGATGAAGACTCAAACTATTCCTTGGGGCTTTTTCCACATCTCAAGACACAAGAGACATCCATGGAAAAGAGTTCTCACCTGAGAAGAGTTAACATACCCAATCAGAATTACAAAGCAAAGCAAAGCATTATAGCAAGTCACTATGGATGAAGGTACAAAAAAATTGAAGAATTTACATACAAACACTTTAGAAAATAGACTAAATTAAGGAACAGGTTTAAAATAAAATGTTGAAACAAATGTAAAATTAATAAAAACCATGTGAAAGTATAGCTTATTCCAGGTAGAAATAATAGATTAGGACAAAAGAAGTAGACTGCCTGAGAATAAAAAAAGTAATCACTGAAATTAAAAACTCAATGAATGGATAAGATAGCCAATGGCCTGCAGATGAATACATGGAAAATATACAAAAAAGTAATCATGTTGATTCATCTAAACTTTCATTAACTATACATATCAACATTAATAGTTGTGATTAACTATTTTGGAGGGCACATGCGGGGAAAATATAAGGTAGATCCAAAAAAGACCTATGTAAATAGGTAGGTGATGTTCTGTTACTCTAATCTCTTAAAATGGAACTGAAAATATGTCTGTAGAGTTTTAATTTAAAAAAAATAAATATTTTAAAAAGATTATGCTGATGTTAACAACTGCTAATGTTGGGAGATGTACATATTTTCTTATTGAATTATTCTTTTTCCTTTTCAGTAGATTTAATTTTTTCATAATGATTAAAAGGAAGCAAAACCAATGAATATATGATTCTGAGAATAAAAATATAGGAAATCCAATCAGTGTGAAGATATTTACACATAAAAGAGCATGGCTTTGAGGTGAAACTAGGAAAAAACTTCCTAAAATTTCATGACAGAAAGAAATTCATTCTCCACCAAGCAACCTTGCACTTCCTGGAGCGTAGAAGCATCTTGTGCTGTATGGAAAAGTTATGGAAAGCAGGGATAAATCCACCCTAAATTTGTGTCTTTGAGAAGTGGACAAACTAGCATTAAGTGGAAAGAAAAGAAGAAACGGGAGTTAAGTTATGAATACAACTTGTTTTTCTGTAAAGAAATATAAACAGGTAGATGAGATGTAAGTAGACAGGGAAATAGATAGATATGTAGATATTAAAAAAATAACTATTCCAGAGAAGGTAAAAACTTAATGGAAATTCCCCAGGCTTCCCAGTGAGAAAATTGAATACTGGCCTTGAGATAGACTACATGCACTTAATTGTTAACATACTCTGAAAATTTACTGAAACAACTACATACAGAGCTTTGTGCAAGTAACCCCAAAATGTGCTCTCTTCCTGTGGCCCACATCTGGTATGTAAAGAGATGAATATGACTCATCATATGCTTTATGTGATCCATTTCTGCCACTTTATTAGCATATAAATGAACCTGTCAGAAGCCACTTTAGGAGAATTTTTAGGGATAATGAAATTTATTTACAGCAAGAAATATAAGAAGTTGAAGGAATGGATAGTGTTTTAATTTATTTCACCTATTAAAGACTATGATTATTTTAGAGAATGAAGAAACAAATTACAATTACGATATAAATAATTGGATTTTGGTGTCCTGAACATAGCTTAATATAATGGAATAGACTTAAAATACTGGTGTAGGTTCTTAGTAGGAAATAGAGTGAATCACATAAGTCTGTAGATGAATGATTTAGTCAGCTACTAGTTTACCAGAATAGGAAGACATTAACAGAATTCAGAGTAAAATGCAGAAAAAGGCTCTTACAAAGATGTGAAGTCTTTTACTTTCTAGGAGCTACTATCAGGCATGACATGAAAAGTGAACTAAGATTATAAGAAGTGCCTATAAATTTACATAATAAAATAATTGGGAAGAAATGGGAATTTATATTGATGACCGAAGAAGTCTATTTACTAATGAGCTCATAAACTTCCCTTGATATTATAACCAGGAAATTTTCAAGTCTTAGTGAAGTAGGACATATTATTGGAATAGTTTAGAACACTATCATTGCCAATTCTATCTACAAGAATCAAATCTGTTAAGATGGGAGATATAATACTATTTCTGGTCAATAATACAGACACCAGTGTAGAAATTAACGGATCTATGAATAGAAGCACATTGGGGAAACAGTTACATGAATATAAAAAATGGAGGAAAGGATGAAAGAATACTGTGAGTATACTAGAGAATTTCAGGTGTAGGAAATGGATGAGGTGGTCCTGAGACTAAGGATAAAACTCTGCAGAAAAATAATGGCTTGGCAGTTATAAAGGGTGGGATAAAGGAGGAGGTATCTTGATATATGTTGAAGCCTCCATCAGTAAAACACACTATTTAAAATAATCTGGATTTGATTTATCAATAATCTCATCATTTTGATAGTAACAAAATTGAAGTTGAGGGACTTCTAGTTTTGACTTGGTTTTGAACAGAAAGAAGATTTTAATTGATGATATCAAAGAGTCAGAAAAGTCCTTATAAAACACTCATTAATCTTATATATTGTAAGAATAATCAGAGAATAGTAAAAATTCAATCCTAGGTTAATAAATTGACTCCAAGAGTGCCAGACAGTAATTTGTTATTAAACTGTTGATAGTATTCTAGTGATTCCATGTTCCCATCTATAACCCTGATCCTGTTATATTCCATATTTTACAAATGGCATAGTTGGAGATATTTAAGGAGTGTTGATCAAATTTGAAAAAAGATATAAGCTGAAGACCTCATTCAATGACAGAATAAAAATCTAAGAAAAGTCTACTACAGAGGAAAGAAATTGCAGATGATGTAGTGAGGAAAAATACAATGTTTATGGATCTTCAAAATCAACATTGTTTAAAAGGGCTATACTACATAAAGTGATTAACAGATTCAATGCAATTCCCATTAATATACCAATACCATTTTTTTAATGATCTATAAAAAGTAGTGCTATATTTCATATGGAACCAGAATAGGCCCCCAAATAGTCAAGGCAACTTGATGAGCTAAAAATAGAGAGGGAGTCATCACTTTACCAGACTTCAAGCTATACTAAAAGGCTATAGTAACTAAAAGAGTATGGTTTTGGCACATAGTGATATAAACATATAGATTAGAAACAGAACAGAGAGATAAAATAATTCTCATATATTCATCTTATTTTTGACAAAACACTTAAAAACATACACTTGGGGAAAGAATCTCTGTTCAATAAATGGTGCTTGAAAAACTGGATAGCCACATGTAAAAGAATGAAACAGGATACATACCTCTTACCACTCACAAAAATTAACTCATAATGGATAAAATACTTAAACATAAGTCAAGAAACTGTAAGAATCTTAGAAGAAAGTGTTGAAGACACTATGATACCTATTGACCTGAACAAAAATTCATGAATACCCCCAAAACAATCATGGAAACAATAAAAATAAATAAATGGTACCTGATCAAATTAAAAAGTTTATGCACAAAGACACAATGAAATGATTAAATAGGCAACCTACAGAATGGGAGAAAATATTAGCATGCTATATGTGTGATAAAGGACTAATAACCAGAATCTACAAAAAACTCAAGCAAATTAGCAAGACGCACCAAAAAAAAAAAAAAAAAAAAAAAAGAAAGAAAAAGAAACATTAAAAAGTGGGCAAAAGATAGGAACAGAAACTTTGCAAATGAAAATAATAACCAAAAAACTCATGAAAAAAATGCCCAACAACTCTTCATTACAGAAATCCAAATCAAAACCTCAATGAGATATCATTTAACTCCAATGAGACTATCCCATATTATAAAGTCCCAAAACAACAGATGCTGATGTGGATGTGGAAAGACAGGAACTCTCATACATTGTTGGTGCAGCATCTATGGAAAATTGTATGGAGATAACTCAAAGAAATTAGACCTGACATTTGTCCATCAGTCCTACTGCTAGGGATATAGCAAAAGGAAAAAAAAAATCGCTAAAAAGGACATCTGCACTAAAATGTTCATAGCAGCCCAATTCACAGCTGCAAAGATATGAAAACCTAAGTGCCCACCAACACAGAAATGGATTAATAAAATGTGGTATGCGCATACTATGGAGTACTACCCAGCCACAGGAAATTACATCTAGTATCTTTTTGGACAAGCTAGAAGGAATTGGAAACCATTCCTCCAAGTAAAACATCACAAGAATGGAGAAACAAATACATGCACTCAGTACCAAATTGGAACTAATCAATGAACATGCAAGTGCACAGATGGAAGTAAATCTCAGTGACAATCAAGCTGGAGAGTGGAGGAAAAAGGGGATGGGTAAATTCACACCTATTGTGTATAGTGCACACTACCCTGTTTCCCTGAAAATAAGGCATCCTCTGAAAATAAGACCTACTTACAGAAAAGATAAGATGTTCCCTGAAATTAAGACCTAGCACATCTTTGGGAACAAACCTTAATAAAGGACACTGTCTTATTTTTGGGGAAACAGGGTATCTGGGTGAGGGGCACACTTACATGTATAAATTTAAACTCAACAAAAATAAAGTATGTAATTATATACTAATTTCATATTAGTATTGAAAACATTGGATACTTTTTGTCCCCATTCTTGAGATACTTTACTGAAAAGAATATGTTCCAGCTCCATCCAGGTAAACATAAAAGATGTGAAGTCTCCTTCTTTTTTGTGGCTGCATAGTATTCCATGGTGTACATATACCACAATTTGTTAATCCACACATGGGGAGATCCAACCTAATGTGCATAATACAATAATACATTTCTATACTGTTAAAAATAGAGTATGAATGTTTTTGCCACGACAAATAAGTAAACAAGGAGATGGTTATGTTAATCAGTTAGATGTAAGCATTCCACATTGTATATCAAATAAGCACATTGTACTCCATAAACACATTAATGTATACAATTATAATTTAATAAAGAATAAAAAAAAAGTAGGTAAACAAAACATCTGTAACTTTTAACATTTTGAAAAAATAAAAATAATCTACAACTTGAGCTTTCTTCAGAAATGAAAACAATGTAACTTAAACATTTGTATCCCCATATCATTCTGCAATGAAAAATCTAGAAGAAATTCTGATGAATTAAAATTATTTAAAAGAAATGTAATGTCCTGCAATAGGTTCTACAAATTCTACTGCACAAATACGCATTGGAGAGTTGTAACTTGTAGAAAATGCAGTAATCTTAGAATAAATCTGAAGTAGAATATTCTGTGAAAAAAGGAAATGCTACGGGGTGGTGCTTCAGAGGAGTAGGGCACTGGCCCCATATACCGAATGCGGCAGGATATCAAACCTGGCCCCAGCCAAAAACTGCAAAAAAAAAAAAGGAAATATTACTAATGACAGCATTAATGAAAATCCAGATCTTATAATAAATAGTTGATAGTTCTACACTGTATTGCAGAGGCCACAGCAGGGATATTGTTTTCAATACTTGTCATGGAGATTTAAGGAGCTACTTATAAACATATTCAAAGGTCAGTAACCAGGGTAGTCAGTGAAATTTAAATTGAGGAAGCTCTCATGAGGTTAGGCAACATTGAACTTGAAGGGGAAAAAATACACTCAGAGAGTACATAATTGTAGTTGCTACATAGTAATGAGAACTACAACACGAGTATTCCACTCAGCACTTTTCGTATATATTATATAATTCTCAAACAACCCAGGATACAGGTCTTATTATTTTCACTTTTCAAATAAGTACAGAAAGGTTAAATAGCTTGTCCTTGTTTATACAGTTTGTTAGTGGTAACTCTGAGATTGGATCCCAGGTTTTAACACCAGAAGACAAGATCCTTCCACCATCCTATATTTTCCTCCATCCCTTTTCTACTACTTCTATCTTCAAATAGCTCTAATAATATAAATATATATTATTACACCTTACCATTTGTTGAATCTGCAGGAACTCAAGGAATTTCCCCCAAAGAATGATTCCTTGATACTTAACAAATGCAAACAATGGAACATAATTGTAAGTACCCTTATATTAATCTGAAAATTTAAGAAAGACTATTTTGTTCTTTTTTATTAACTAATTAACTTTTTTTTTTTTTTTTTTGCAGTTTTGGCTGGGATTGGGTTTGAACCCACCACCTCCAGCATATGGGGCTGGCACCTTACTCCTTTGACCCACAGGTGCCACCCACTAATTAATTAATCTTTTAAACTTAATTTTCATTAAATAATAACTATACAATTCTGGGTATAATATCATGATTTGATATAAAATGTGGAATGTTTAAATCAAATTAACATAACCATCACAACTCACGTACTTATTTTGGTGATAATACATTTATAATATAATCTTAGTTGTTTTGAAATATACCCTTGCATTGTGTACATTAGGTGAGATATCAGCAAATACCCTCCCTCCTTTCACCATCCAACCTCCCCTCCATTCTGCCTTCTCTCCCCTCTTTCTTTATGGACTATCTTTGTCTTTCTTACACATGAATGTGTAAGTGCTTATATATTGGTTCAGTAGTAGTATTGAGTACATTAGATACCTTTTTCCAATTATTTATATACTTTATTGAGAATAATATGTTCCAAAGGAGGAGCAAGATGGCAGCTGACTAACAGCTTCCTTGCAACTGGGCATGGTGAGACTGGGGAGAGAAGACTCCAGGCATCTCTGGATGGTGGGATCTGCCCATAAATGTCCCTTTGGGGACACAGGGAGTCAGCAAGAGATTTCTGGACCCCATGAGGAGGATAAAAGCAGTGGAGAACTGGTAAGTGGTTGCTCTGCCCTCAGGGTTACAGAACAAGGATTGGGTGGAAGACCTTAGGTGAGTAATTTAGTGACTGAGCAGCCTAAAAGTGGGGAATGAGATGCCTTAAATCCTTGGCCTTCAGGGGCATTAATTCAGTCTAATCCTGCAGGCAGCTGTAAGTACAGCAGCAGTGAGATTGCAAACTGGAAATGCCTTACCTGCGAGCTGTTTCTTTTTCTTTCTTTTTTTTTTTTTTTTGACTTGGCACTCAGTTGAACTACCTTGGGAGAACTTGGGTGAGAGTGTGGAGGACTTTAAGCATTGTCTAGGGTCCTTGACTGAGCCACTGGGACAGACAGAGCTAATAGTGTTCAGCTGTGGGCCATGTGGAGTCATTGTGGGAGAACTGCCCCGGTAAGCTCCTCCCTTAGGGTCGCAGAGCAAGGAACAGGTGGGAGACCTTGGGTGAGTAATCTAGTGACTAAGCAGCCTAAAGTTGGAGAATGAGATGCCTTACATCCTTGGCCTTCAGGGGCATAGAGTAAGATCAGTTTGGGCACACTGGGACTCATTGAAACCCTAGTTCAGAGGCACTGTAATGTTAAGAGCAAGAGAAAGTTGAAGGAAAATTAGGGCATGGAAACAGGTAAAAGAAAACACTCATGAGAAAGAATCATCAGAAAAATCCTGGCAACATAAAAAACTAGTTCAGAGCATCCCCCATAAGGGACTGTGAGGTAGCTATTGCAGAGGATTCCACCTATGTGGAAGAAATGTTAGAAATGACAGAAAGGGAATTTAGAATACAGATAATGAAAACAATGAAGGAAATGATGGAAACAATGAAGGAAACTGCTGATAAAGTGGAAAATATCCAAAAGGAAATCCAAAAACAGAATCAAATAAGAGATGAATGATACAAAGAATATAGAAAGGATATTGCAGAGATGAAGGAACTGAAGCACTCAATTATGGAAGTTAAAGATACAATACAAAGTATCAACAACAGATTAAGCCATGCAGAAGAAAGAATCCCAGACCTAGAGGACAAAGCTCTTGAGATACCTCAGATAGTTAAAGAGGCAGAAAAGAAGAGAGAGAAAGCAGAACATTCACTGACAGAATTATGGGACTTAATGAAGTGTTCAAACATATAAGTTATAGGTATCCCAGAAGGGGAAGAAGAATGCCCCCGGGGAATGGAAGCTATACTAGAGGATATTATAAATGAAAAATTTTCAAATATCACCAAAGATTCTGACACACTCCTTTCAGGGGGATATTGGAACCCAAGTCACTTCAACTCTAACTGAGCTTCTCCAAGACACATTGTGATAAACCTGTCCAAAGTCAAGATAAAAATAAAAGATTTTTCAAGCTGCCAGGAATAAGCGCCAGTTGACATAAATCCATTCCATTATGGTGACTGCAGACTTCTCTAATGAAACTTTTCAAGACAGAAGACAATGATCATCTACCTTTAATCTACTTAAACAGAACAATTTCCAGCCCAGAATTCTATATTCTGCTAAGCTAAGCTTCAAAATTGACAGAGAAATCAAATCATTTACTGATATACCAATATTAAGGAAATTCACCAAAACAAGATCAGCTCTACAGTAAATACTTCTACTTGTTCTACATACTGACCATCACAATGGATCAACAGGAAAGTAAGAACTCAGAAATTAAAGGACAGAACCTAACTTGCAAGATGATGCAAAAGATGAAAGTAAGCAAAAGAGGAAACTCTCACAAAATAAGATGAATAGAATACTACCATACTTATCAATTATCTTAATAAATGTTAATGACTTGAATTCCCCACTGAAGAGGCATAGATTGGCTGACTGGATTAAAAAACACAAGCCATCCATTTGCTGTCTGCAGTAAACACACCTTGCTTCAAAAGACAAATTAAAACTCTGAGTTATGGGTTGGAAGACAATATTTCAGGCAAACTGAATTAGAAGAAAAGAAGAGTTGCAATCTTGTTTTCAGATAAATGTGGATTTAAAGCAACTAAAGTCAAAAAAGACAAAGATGGTCATTTTATATTGGTCAAGGGAAAAATAAAACAAGTAGACACTTCAATTCTAAATATGCACTTCAATTCTAAAATTCTAAATTTAACCCAAGTTAAATACTCCCAGATTCTTGAAACAGACCTTACTCAGTCTGAGCAATATATCTTATAACCATAATAACAGGGGACTTTAACACTCCTCTTACAGAGCTGGACAGATCCTCTAAACAGAAATTAAACAAAGATATAAAGGACTTAAATGAAACCCTAGAACAACTGTGGTTGATAGACACATAGAGAATACTCCATCCCAAAGATAAACAATATACATCCTTCTCATTGCCCCATGGAACATTCTCCAAAAGTGATCATATACTAGGATACAAGACATACCTCAACAGAATCAAAAGAAGTAAAATTTTACCTTGTACCTTCTCATACCAAAAGGCACTAAAGGTGGAACTGAACTCCAACAAAAATGTTCAACCCACACAAAGGCATGGAAATTAAACAACCTTCTGTTGAATGACAGTTGGGTGCAGGGAGAAATAAAAGAGGAAATCATTAACTTCCTTGAGCGTAACAACAATGAAGACACAGCCACAAAAACCTGTGGGATACTGCAACAGCAGTTCTGAGAGGAAAGTTTATCACTTTAGATGTCTGCAATTGTCTGGGCATGTTGAGACTGGAGAGAGAAGATTCCAGGAATCTCTGGCTGGTGGAGGTACAGATGTCTTGTGAGTGTGTTATGTTATCCTTCTGTTTTTCAAATGTAGGCTAGAAATGTGGAAAGAGAACACATCAACCCACTCACAAGCCATCTTATGGAATTGAAAAAAGAATAACAATCCCTATTCCTAACCCAGAAGAAGAAAATATCCAAAATTAAATCAAAGGTCAATGAAATTGAAAGCAAAAAAATCATTCAAAAAAATAATGAAACAAAGAGTTAGTTTTTTGGAAAAAAAAATTAAATAGATAAACATTGGCCAGACTAACTAGAAATAGAAAAGTAAACTGTCTAGTAACCTCAATCAGAGATGATAAAGGGAAAATAACAACTGATGCCACAGAGATACAAGATATCATCCCTGAATACAACCATAAACTCTATGCCCAGAGAGTTGACAATGTGAAGGAAATGGATCAATATTTGGAATCACACCCTCTCCCTAGACTTAGCCAGGAAGAAATTTTAGAGCTCCTGAACAGACCAATGTCAAGCATTGAAATTAAAGAAACAATAAAAAAATCTTCCAGCAAAAAAATGCCCTGGTCAAGATGTCTTCACACCAGAATTCTACCAAACCTTCAAGGAAGAGCTTATTCCCATACTGCAGAAATTATTCCAAAAATTGAGGAAGAAGGAATCTTCCCCAATACATTCTATGAAGCAAACATCACCCTGGTACCAAAACCAGGAAAAGGCCCAACTAAAAAGGAGAATTTCAGATCAATTTCACTAATGAATATAGATGCAAAAATTCTCAAAAACATCCTAGCCAATAGATTACAGCTCATCATCAAAAAAGACATACATCATGATCAAGTAGGTTTCATCCCAGGGATGCAAGGCTGCTTTAACATACACAAGTCCATAAAGGTTATCCACCTTATTAACAGAAGCAAAAACAAAGACCGTATGATCCTCTGAATAGATGCACAAAAAGCATTTGATAAAATCCAGCATCCTTTTCTACTTGGAACACGGAAAGGTATAGGCATAAGTGGCACATTTCTTAAAATGATCAAAGATATCTATGACAAACCCACAGCTAATATATTACTAACTGCAGTAAAACCGAAAACTTTTCCACTTAGAACTGGAACCAGACAAGGTTGTCCTCTGTCACCATTACTTATTGAACATAGTGCTGGAAATTCTAACCAATACAATTAGGCAGAAAAAGAAAAAAAAGGGCATCCAAATGGGAGCAAAGGAGGTCAAACGCTCCCTCTTTGCTGATGATATGTTCTTATACTTAGGGAACCCCAAACACTCAACCACAAGACTCCTGGAAGTCATCAAATAC
Source organism: Nycticebus coucang (assembly GCF_027406575.1). NCBI lineage: Eukaryota > Metazoa > Chordata > Mammalia > Primates > Lorisidae > Nycticebus > Nycticebus coucang. Next base: position 91,794,933 of record NC_069804.1, read on the forward strand.
AGTATTGTCTTAAGATATGAAATCAATATCCACAAGTCAGTAGCCTTTGTATACGCCAATAATAGGCAAAATGAGAGGCCAATTAATGACATAACTCCCTTCAACATAGCTTCAAAGAAAATGAAATACCTAGGAATATACCTAACAAAAAAGGTGAAGGACCTCTATAAAGAAAATTATGAAATCCTAAGAAAGGAAATAGCAGGGGATATTAACAAATGGAAGAACATACCATGGTCATGGCTTGGAAGAATCAACATTGTCAAAATGTCTATACTTCTGAAAGCAATCTACTGATTCAATGCCATCCCTATTAAAATACCAACATTGTACTTTCAAGACTTGGAAATAATGATTCTGAATTTTGTATGGAACCAGAAAATACCCCGTGTATCTAAGGCAGTTCTTAGTAATAAAAGCAAAACCCGTGGCATTAGCATACCAGATTTTGGGCCATACCACAAAGCCATCATGGTCAAGACAGCATGGTACTGGCAAAAAAATAGAGACATAGACATATGGAATCAAATAGAAAACCAGGAAATGAAACTAACATCTTACAACCACCTAATCTTTGATAAACAAAACAAGAACATACCTGGGGGAAAAGAGTCCCTATTCAATAAATTGTGCTGGGAGAACTGGATATCCACATTTAAAAGACTGAAACTGAATCCACACCTTTCTCCACTCACAGAAATTAATTCAAGATGGATAAAGGACTTAAATTTAAGGCATGAAACAATAAAAATACAAAAATATAAAATAGAAAAATAGAAAAATAGAAGGCATAGGAAAAACACGGGAAGATATCAACCTGGGGATAGACTTCATGAAGAAGACTGCTGTGGCAATTGCAACAACAGAAATAAACAAATGGGAATTACATGGGACTTAATTAAACTGAAAATCTTCTGTACAGCTAAGGAGACAACAACCAAAGCAAATAGACAACCTACACAATGGGAAAGGATATTTACTTATTTTGAATCAGACAAAAGCTTGATAACTAGGATTTATAGACAACTCAAATTAATCCACAGGAAAAAAACCAACAATCACATATATCAATGGGCATGAGACATGAATAGAATCTTCTCTAAAAGAGACAGATGAATGGCTAGCAAACATATGAAAAAAAAAAAAGCTCATCATCCCTTATTATTAAAGAAATGCAAATCAAAACTACCCTGAGATACAATAGAACCCCAGCAAGAATCTCAAAACTGCGGATGCTGGCATTAATAGAGAGAAAGGGACACTTTTACACTGCTGGTGTAACTGCAAACTAATACAACCTTATTGGAAGAAAGTATGAAGCACTCTCAAAGAACTCAAGCTATACATCATATTTGATTCTGCAATCCCATTACTGGGCATCTACCTAGAAGGAAAAAAGTTATTTTATCATGAGGACACTTGCACTAGACTGTTTATTGCAGCTCAATTTACAATCGCCAAAATGTGGAAACAGCCTAAATGCCCACCAACCCAGGAATGTATAGACAAGCTGTGGTATATGTACACAATGGAATGCCATTCAGACATTAAAAAATGGAGACTTTACAGCCTTTGTATTAACCTGGATGGAAGTGGAACACATTCTTCTTAGTAAAGCATCACAAGAATGGAGAAGCATGAATCCTGTGTACTCAATTTTGATAAAAGGACAGTTAGTGACAATGACATGTGGGGGTGGGGGAAGGGGAGAGAAGATAGAGAAAGAAGGAGGGTAGGGTGGGGGAAAGTAAGAGTGGAGAGAGGAAGGAGAGAGGGAGGTGGGGTCTTGGTGTGTGCCACACCTTTGGGGGCAAGACACTATTGTAAGAGGGACTTTACCTAACAAATGCAATCAATGTAACCTGGTTTCTAGTACCCTCAATGAATCCTCAACAATAGAATATGTTGAAGAATATGTCCCAGCTCCACCCAGGTAAACATAAACGATGTTAAGTCTCCCTCTTTATCATGGCTGCATAGTATTCCATGATATACATATATCAAAATTAGTTTATGCATTCATGGGTTGATGGGCACTTAGGCTGCTTCCACGATTTCACAATTATGAATTTGGCTGCAATAAACATTCTGGTGCAAATATCTTTTTTGTAAAATGATTTTTGGTCATTTGGATATATACCAAGTAGAGAAATTGTAGGATCCAATGGCAGGTCTACTTTTAGTTCCCTAAGTGTTCTCCAAACTTTTTTCTAAAAGGAACATATTAGCTTGCATTCCTACCAGCAGTGCAGAAGTGTTTCCTGCTCTCCACATCCACGCCATCATCAGTAGATTTTTAATTTTGTTATGTGGGTTACACTTACTGGAGTTAGATGATATCTCAAAGTCGTTTTTATTTGTATTTCTCTGATGATTAAAGAGGATGATCATTTTTTCATATGTTTGTTCGCCATATAGGTCAACTTTTAGTTCCTTGAGGATTTTCCATAGCTCTTTCTGAAAAGGCTGTATAACTTCACAATCCCACAAGTAGTGTAGAAGTGTTCCTTTCTATTCACACCCATGCCAACATTTGCAGGCTTGTGGATTTTGTGATACAGGATAATCTTAATGAAGTTAGGTTATCTCAAAGCGGTTTTGATTTGCATATCTCTGATGATTAAAGGTGATGAACTTTTTTTTTCTGTTTGTATGCCATACACCAGTCATCTTCAGAGAAGTTTCTGTTCAAGTCTCTTGCGCACATATAAATAGGGTTGCTTGTTATTTTCTTATTGGTTAGTTGAGTTCTCTGTGGATTCTAGTTATCAGACTTTTGTCAGAAATATACCTGCAAAAATCTTCTCCAATTCTGAAGGGTTTCTGGTTGCTTTACTTACAGTGTCCTTGGCTGTACAGAGGTTTTTAGCTTGATCAGATCCCAGTAATACATTTTTGGTATTGCTTCCATTGTTGTGGGGGGCTCCTCATAAAATTTTTTTCCAAGACAGTCTCTTCTAGTGTTTTTTATAGTTTCATGTCTTAAGTTTAAATTTTTTATCCAGTGAGAATCAATTTTTGTTAATGCTGAAAGGAGAGGGTCCAGTTTCAGTCTTCTACAAGTTGCTAGCCAGTTCTCCCAGCAATATTTGTTAAAAATGGAATCTTTTCCCCAATCTATGTTTTTGTTAGGCTTATCAATGATGAAATGACAATACATGCTTGAGTTCATCTCTACATTTTCTATTCTGTTCCATATATCTACATCTCTATTTTTGTGTCAGTACCAGACTGTTTTGATCAATATAGATTTATAGTATAATCTGAAGTCTGGTAATATGATACCTTCTGATTTATTTGTATTTCTAAGTAATGTATTGGCTATTCAAAGTTTTTTCAGATTCCATATAAAATGAAGTGCTTTTTTTTTATTTTCATGTTCTTTAAAGTATGATGTTGGTGCTTTGATAGGGATTGCACTAAATCTGTAAATTGCTTTGGGTAGTATGGACATTTTAACAATGTTGATTCTACCCAGCCATAAGCAAGGTATGGTTTTCCATTTGTTAACATATTTAGCTATTTCTTTTGCCAAAGTTTCATAATTCTCATTATAGAGATCTTTCATTTCCTTTGTTATATAAATTCGTAGGTATTCCATCTTGTTTGGTCCTACTGTAAAAGGAACACAGTCTTTCAGTATATTTTCAGCTTGACTGTTGTTGGCATATATAAAAGCTGCTTATTTGAGACACTGCTATATTCCTTAATCACTTCTAGGTTTTTTATGGCTGAGTCCCTGTGGTTTTCTAGGTATAAAATCATGTCATCTTCAAAGAATGAGAGTTTGATCTCCTCTGATCCCATTTGAATACTGTTGATCCCCTTCTTTTGCCTGATTGACATCCATTATCATGTTGAATAGCAGTGGTGACAATGGGTATTGTGTAGTGGTGTAGTAGCAGATCTGAGTGGAAATATTTTCAATTTTACTCCATTCAATATGATATTGGCTGTGGGTTTGTTGTAGATGGCTTCTATCAGTTTAAGCAATGTCCCATCTAAATGTATTTACTTAAGTGTTCTAATTACGAAAGGATGCTAAATATTATCAAAGGATTTTTCTGCATCAATTGATAGAATCATATGGTCTTTGTTTTTTATTTTATTTATGTGGCATATTATAATTATAGATTTAGGTATGGTGAACCATACTTGTAACCCTGGGATAAAACCAACTTGATCATGGTGTATATTGTTTTAGATGGGTTGTTGAATTGTGTTTGTCAACATCTTATTCAATAATTAAATATTTTTGTATCAATATTCATTAATGATGTAGGTGCATAGTTTTCTTTCTTTGTTGAGTCCTTTTCTGGTTTGGGAATCAAGGTGATATTTTCTTCAGAGAATGTGTTGGGAAGAATTCCTTCTTTTCTATGTTTTGGAAAAGGTTTCGTAATATTGGTACTAGTTCTTCTTTGAACATTTGGTAGAATTCTGAATTGAAGCCATATGGTCCCAGAATTTTCCTTTTGGGAGATTTTGTCTATTTGATGCTATTTTAGAGCTTGATAAAGGTTTACTAAAAATTTCTAATTCTTTCTGGTCAAGTCTATGAAGGTGGGGTGCTTCCAGGTATGTTTCCATTTCCTCAGGATTTTCATATTTCTGAGAATAAAGTTTTCTGTAGTAATCATTGAAAATTGCTTTAAATTTCTGTGGTATCTGTTGTTATTTCTCCTTTATTATTTCTGATTGACATTTTTTGACATTATTATTTTATATTTCTGGTGAGGTTAGCCAAAGGTTTATCAATTTTGTTAATATTTTCTTTCTTTTCTTTTTTTTTTTTTTTTGTAGAGACAGAGTCTCACTGTACTGCCCTCGGGTAGAGTGCCATGGCGTCACACGGATCACAGCAACCTCTAACTCATGGGCTTACGCGATTCTCTTGCCTCAGCCTCCTGAGCAGCTGGGACTACAGGTGCTCACCACAACACCCGGCTATTTTTTTGTTGCAGTTTGGTCGGGGCTGGGTTTGAGCCCACCACCCTTGGCATATGGGGCCAGCACCCTACTCACTGAGCCACAGGCACCGCCCTATTTTGTTAATATTTTCAAAGAACCTACTTTTTGTCTTGTTGATCTTCTAAATTATTGTTTTCTTTACAATTTCATTTAATTCTGCTCTTAATTTGATCATTTTCTTCTGCTAAGCTTGGGGTTGGATTGTTCTTCCTTTTCCAGTTGCTTGAGATGACCCATAAGGTTGTTGACTTCCTCTCTTTCTGTTTTTTTTTTTTTTTTTTAATGAAGGCTTCTAATGCTACAGATTTCCCTCTTAGGACTGCCTTTGCAGTATTCCACAGGCTTTGATAATTTGTCTTCATCATAATTTTGTTCCAGATCAGGATTCTGTATCCAGCTAAATTGATTTTCATTTGTGATGGAGAATCAAATACTTTACTGAAATACAGATGTTGAGGAAATTTACCATAACTGAACAGCTCTCTGGGAAATTCTCAGACTCATTTTCCATAATGACCAGCACAATGGTATACCACCAAAGTAAATTCACCCAAAATTTATCAAAGTCTAACTTCCATAATGGTGAAATAATTAAAAATATCCACACTAGTTTTTTTGAAAAATATGACAGCCAAAATACTACCATATCTATAAATGTTCTCAATTAATGTGAAGGGCTCTAAATGTCCCCTAAAGAGGCACAGGTTGTCTGACTGTGTACAAAATCTTAGGCCAGTCAGGTATCTACTGCCTACAAGAGAAACAATTTACTGCAAAGGATAAAAAAAAGACTCAGGGCGAAGAGATGGACATCTATAATACAGGCAAATGGAAATAAGAAAAAAAAAAAAAAAAGCCAGGGATTGCAATTCTATTTGAAGATACAATAGGATTTAAACCTACAAAGATAAGGAAATACAAGGATGGTCAATACATGTTTGTCAAGGGAAAGACTCAACTTGAAGAGATTTCAGTAATTAACATTTATGAGCCCCATTTTGAGCCATTATGAATTCTCCTCCATTTATAAAACAAACCATAATAGATATTAACAAATTTTATATCTTCCTACACTATAATGGTTATTTTAACATCCCTTTGTCAGCTATGCATAGATCCTCCAACAATAAATTAAACAAAGAAATAATAGACTTAAACTTGATCTTAGAACAAATGGACATAACAGACATCTACAGAATGTTTCATCCTAATAAAAGTGAATATACAATATTTTCATCAGCCATGAATTATCCTCCAATATCAACCATATCTTAGGACAGAAGTCTAATCTCAACAAATGTAAAAAAAAAAAAAAAAAAAAGAAAGTATTTCTTGTATATTGTCAGATCATCATGCAATAAAATTTGAACTTAACAACAGAAATCTTCATACTCAAACAAAGACATGAAAACTAAATAACCTTAGTATGAATGACAACTGGGTCAAAGATGACATCAAGAAGGGGAAAAAAAAATGTTTTTTTGAATTAAAGGCCCTTAGAGATCAACAGGCCCTTGGGAGGAGCTTTCCATCTATCTGAATAACCAGACAGACCTATCAAAAGAACAATGGACTTCCCTTCCATTCCCTTTTATCTCACTATATTTCAGGAAAGAAAATTAAGAATGCATTCTTCCCCATCGATCCACAAATGGATTAATAAATTGTGGTATATGTACACAATGGAATATTATGCAGCCTTAAAGAAAGATGGAGACTTTACCTCTTTCATGTTTACATGGATGGAGCTGGAACATATTCTTAGTAAAGTATCTCAAGAATGGAAGAAAAAGTATCCAATGTACTCAGCCCTACTATGAAACTAATTTATGGCTTTCACAGGAAAGCTATAACCCAGTTATAACCTAAGAATAGGGGAAAGAGGGAAAAGAAGGGGATGGAGGAGGGAGGGGGCGGAGGGAGGTTGATTGGTGGGATTACACCTGCAGTGCATCTTACAAGGGTATGTGTGAAACTTAGTAAATGTAGAATGTAAATGTCTTAACACAATAACTAAGAAAATGCCAGGAAGACTATGTTAACCAGTGTGATGAAAATATGTCAAACGGTCTATAAAACCAGTATAAGGTGCCCCATGATTGCATTAATGTACACAGTTATGATTTAATAAAAAAAAAATTAAAAAAAGAATGCATTCTTCTAGAGTTATAAATTTTTAACACCATTTCTCATGCTTTTGAACTTTGTCCTATGTTCTTCCAGGAAGGTGTTCTATAACTTATTCCAAAAATGTTTTCTTCCCTTCATGGTTTTTTTCTCACTTTTATAAATTTCTGGTGATAATAATTATCCCAGCCCCCTGGTTGCCCTCCTGTTTGCCACAGAATTTTTTCAAAATCTAGTACTTCTTCTTCAAGGATAGTTGGTGTTACTATACAGGAACTTTGCTTGAGATTGCTCTGAAAACACTTTTTTGTTTCTGAAATATTGAAAGCCAATGAGTTAATTTTTCTTATATGGCACTCATGTCATTGCTAGTTGTTTTCTCTTCTTTATTAAGCTATTCACGTATCAGTCTCTGCTCTTCTTTAAAAGTGTTAATTGCATTTTCAATTTCTCCTATCATTCCTCTGAGCTTTTGAACAAAGTCAGGTGTAGGTTTCTCATCTTTTAACTGATGCTGCAGTTTCTTCACATTGTTACGTATTTTGGGCAATTGTTAGTGGATTTTTTCTCTGATTTTTGAACTTTTCTGCTGTGTTTATGAATTTTGCTTTTTTACGTCAACTAACTTTCTGCTTCCAATTTTGAAGCTAAAAAGGATAATTCCAACTGGTATACTAAGACAACAAAGAGCCAATTTGGAATTGACAACTGAAAAGCAGCAAAAGGAAAAAAAAATGCAGTCATAAAATACAATGTATCTATGACTTTTCATAATAAACACGAAATTAATCAAAAATAAAAGAAGAACAAAGAAAGAAAAATTGGCAATTGAATTTTGGAAAAAGACAAAAAAGTAAAACAAAAAAAATCAATGAAATGTAGTTCCTAGTTAAAAGAGGAGGAACATAAAGAGAAAAAAAAAAAAAAAGAAAGAAAAACTGGGGAAAGACCACCAACACCAGTTTAAACTAAAATTATTACTAGAAATTTATATGTAGCAGATGAAGGAATGGGAAGAATTTTTGTGGCTTGAAAAGGAGAAAAGGAAAACTGCTGCTTATGTGATTTCTCGGTTTCAAGAAAGAGATTTAAATGAACTGGAATTCAGGATAGACAAGCAAAGGAGAATGAAAAGGCAGAAAAATAAAGAAGACTGGCAAAATTGAAAGGTTTAAAACAATACTAGTAGCGACCCCTCTAGGCTTCAAAAACCTATCAAAGGTTGGGAAGATTGAACAACAACAAAAAAATTCGACCAAAAGGCTCCGAGTCATTTTTGCACATTCTGCATTGGGCTATTCCAACCTGGTTATAAGGAGTATAGAGAAGAATATGAGATAATGAAGTGTTATTCATTTAGTGAAAGTGTTAGCAGTTGTGCCAGGAGAAAATGACTAACCATTTTCTTTAAATATAACTAGCCTAGCGTGATAGATTATTGTCCTGTAATTGAATTTAGAGGTATTAATTTTCATGAGACTTGTCATTAGTATTTCCTGTTTTTACTAAGGGTGAATATAATACATAGAGGTTAGCCTGTGTTTGATGTAAAAGTTACTTAAATAAGTTTATGTTACAAACATTCCATTCAAGTACACAAAATATTTCAAAGACCTTTTGTGTTTGTCATGTCATAGCAAAATAAATTAGGGCTAAGATGTTTTAAAGCAAAATTTATAACTTTTATTAAATGGAAGTAAGTTAGACTGAGTAACAAAAATATAAAATGTGTTTTTCATAGAGTTATGACATGTTAGTATTTTTCTAAGTTTAACGAATTCACAATTTATCAGTTATTAATTTTTGTGTAACAAATATTTTCTATATGTGTCAAAAAATAATGCAAGGATATCTGGTGCAAATCATTTTAAATTTAATATCTGTCTCTTGAGGTTAATTTAATTTGCAAAGAGAATCATGTACAAGTCAATCTGTTTCCCCCATTCATCCTTCCTCCCTAGCAACAATTTATTGTCCATAAAGGGAATTACCTATATTTCTGATCTCCCACTCTTCTCTTAAAGGAACATACAAAACTGTGTAGTTCCCACTGGACTACTGGGTGATCACTCTGTGATTCTCCCTTTATGCATGGTAAATAAGCTTTTCCTCTTATTAATCTGCCTTAATTGTGCATTGATATTTCAGAAAAATTTTAGGAGAAAGGAGAAGTTTTCACCTCGTCGCCACAAGCCTCTACAATGAATGGGGCACTATGCTAAGCAAGGTGAATAGTTTATCTGAACTACTTTTCATGAAAAGTCTATGAAGTATTTTTTGGGGAGAGTTGGAGTCCCAGTTTCTGAGCTCAGTTGATCTGATTTAATTACTATGCTGAGCTAGAAAGTTCAACAGAGGTGTGGTGGTAACCAAGCAAGAATGAGTGGAAACTGAAAATAAAATTGGATATATAATAAATCAAAGCATCCATCAATGGATGGATGGATAAAGAAATGTGCTATATATATTCATAATGAAATATTATTGGCCATAAAAAGTTAAATGAAATTCTGTCATTGCAACAATATGAATGGAACTGGAGGTCTTCATATTAAATAAAATATTAGGAAGACATATATAATGTGTTCTCACTCACATATGTAAGCTAAAACACGATCTCATAAAGGTAGTGAAGACAATTGTGTTTATTTGAAACTAGGAAGGGTAGAGATGAGGGGGCATAAGGCCGTGTTGATTAACGGATTCAAATATACAGTTGAATAGAGGGAATAATTTCTGGTATTTGATAACAGAATAGCACAACTATAGTTAATCATAATTTATTGTGTATTTAAATATAGCTAGAAGGCAGTATTTGGAATATTCCCAATACAAGTAAATGATAAATATTTGAAGTGATGGATATCCTTATTACCCAAACTTGATCATTAAACATTATATGTTATGTCAAGAAATTACATGCATCCCATACATATGTATAACTAATATGCATCAGTTACAATAAGAACAAAAGAAAAACCCTAGAGAAAATAAAAAATCAACCTTATATGTGGAAATATTTTCAAAACATGTATCCTTTATATCAAATGAATAAAAAGAACTCATAGTAATGATAACAAGAAAATAACACAATAATAATTAGCAAAATACGTGAACAAACACACTCAAAAGAAAAACACAAACAACCAGTAGGCACCTAAAATACGTTCAAAATCATCTTTTAAGTAATACAAATTAAAGCTTCAATGAGATATTAATACAATATCACACTCAACAAAATAGCTATAATTTAAAAAAAAACCATCAATAGCAATTGTTGAGGAGGAAATGGAGCAACTACAATGCTTATATATTATTTATAGGAACATAAAATCACACAGATCCTCTTGAAAAGAATTTGGCAGAAATGGGGCAAAAGGGCAGACTAGGTAACATGAATAACCAGAATAGATCAACCACCCCAAGGAAAGACACAGCAGATGTAATTGAAGATCCCATTCACAAACAACGGGCTGAGATGTCAGAAATCTAATCCAGAATTTGGATGGCAAACAAGATTAACAAAATGGAATTAGGAATTGGTGGAGAAATTCAAAATCTCTCTCAAGAATTTAACGAATTTAAAGACAAAAACCACCAAAGACTTAGACACAATGAAACAAGAATTTGCATCCCTCAAAGATATGAAAAATACAGAAGAATCCCTTAGCAACAGAATGGACCAAGCAGAAGAAAGGATCTCCGACATCAAAGATAAAGCTTTTGAACGCTCCCAAACGCTCAAAGAGGAAGAGAAATGGAGAGCAAAAATGGATCACTCACTCACAGAGCTCTGGGATAACTCAAAGAAGGCAAATATCTGACTCATAGGAATTCCTGAAACAGATGAAGTGGCCTCACTGGGCACAGAGGCCCTTCTGCATGAAATTATGAAAGAGAATTTTCCAGACATGCCTAGAGAACCTGAAATTCAGATAGCAGATAGCTTCAGAACCCCAGCACGAATCAACCCCAATAAGACATCCCCCAGGCATATCATAATTAACTTCACTAAAGTTAATTTAAAGGAGAAAATTCTCAAAGCGGCCAGGTGAAAGAAATCTATTACCTTCAAAGGGAAGAACATTAGAATGACTGCAGATCTCTCTGCTGAAACTTTTCAAGCCAGAAAAGGGTGTTCATCAAAGTTTAATCTCCTCAAGCAAAATAACTTTCAACCCCAGATCTTGTACCCAGCTAAACTGAGTTTCATTTATGATGGAGAAATTAAATACTTTAATGACATATATATGCTAAAGAAATTTGCCATAACCAAACCAGCTCCTCAGGATATTCTCAGACCTATCCTCCATAATAACCAACCCAATCCTCTACTACAAAAGTAAACTCACTCAGAAACTTCTGATCAAACTCCAACTTCCACAATGGCAAAAGGATTAAAAATGCCGACAGGGGGTGGCGCCTGTGTCTCAAGGAGTAGGACACTGGTCCCATATGCCAGAGGTGGCGGGTTCAAACCCAGCCCTGGTCAAAAACCACAAAAAAAAAAAAAACCCACAGGACTTTTGAAAAACTCAATACCCCAAATTTCACCAAACTTATCAATACTCTCCATTAATGTGAATGGCTTAAACTGCCCTCTAAAGAGACATAGGTTAGCTGACTGGATACAAAAACTCAGACCAGACATTTGTTGCATACAAGAGTCACATCTTAACTTAAAAGACAAATACAGACTCAGGGTGAAAAGATGGTCATCCATATTTCAGGCAAATGGTAATCAGAAAAAAGCAGGTGTTGCAATTTTATTTGCGGATACAATAGGCTTTAAACCAACAAAAGTAAAGAAGGACAAAAATGGTCAATTCATATTTATTAAGGGTAAGACTCAATATGATGAGATTTCAATTATTAACATCTATGCACCCAAGCAGAATGCACCTCAATTTATAAGAGAAACTCTAACAGACATGAGCAACTTGATTTCCTCCAACTCTATAATAGTCGGAGATTTTAACACTCCTTTGGCAGTGATGGATCGATCCTCCAACAAAAAGCTGAGTAAAGAAATTCTAGATATAAATCTAACCATCCAGCACTTAGATTTAGCAGACATCTACAGAACATTTCATCCCAACAAAAATGAATACACATACATCTCATCACCAACGGATCTTACTCCAAAATCGATCACATCTTAGGTCACAAGTCTAACCTCAGTAAATTTAAAGGAATAGAAATTATTCCATGCATCTTCTCGGACTTTCATGGAATAAAACTTGAGATGAGTAACAACAGGAATCTGCATACACATACAAAAACATGGAAGTTAAATAACCTTATGTTGAATGATAGATGGGTAAGAGATGAGATCAAGAAGGAAATGGCCAAATTTTTGGAACAAAACGACAATGAAGACACGAACTATCAGAACCTCTGGGACACCGCAAAGGCAGTTCTAAGAGGGAAATTTATAACACTGCAAGCCTTCCTCAGGAGAACAGAAAGAGAGGAAGTAAGCAACTTAATGGGACATCTCAAGAGACTGGAAATAGCAGAACACTCCAACCCCAAATCCAGTAGAAGAAAAGAAATAACCAAAACCAGAGCAGAACTAAATGAAATTGAAAACAAAAGAATAAAACAACAGATCAATAAATCAAAAAGCTGGTTTTTTGAAAAGGTCAACAAAAGAGATAAACCTTTCGCCGATCTAATCAGGAAAAAAAGAGTAAAATCTCTAATCTCATCAATCAGAAATGACAAAGACGAAATAACAACAGATTCCTCAGAAATCCAAAAAATCCTTAATGAATATTACAAGAAACTTCACTCTCAGAAATACGAAAATCAGAAGGAAATTGACCATTACTTGGAAGCACGTCACCTTCCAAGACTTAACCAAAATCAAGTGGAAATGTTGAAGAGGCCCATATCAAGTTTGGAAATAACATCAACCATACAAAATCTCCCCAAGAAGAAAAGCCCGGGACCAGATGGTTTTACATCAGAATTCTACCAAACCTTTAAAGAGGAATTAGTATCTATATTACTACCTGTTCCAAAAGGTAGAAAAAGAAGGAAGACTACCCAACACGTTCTATGAAGCAAACATCACCCTGATCCCCAAACAAGAAAAAGACCCAACAAGAAAAGAAAATTATAGACCAATATCACTAATGAATATAGATGCAAAAATATTCAACAACATTCTAACAAACAGAATCTAGCAACATATCAAACAAATCACACAGCATGACCAAGTCGATTTTATCCCAGGGTCTCAAGGCTGGTTCAATGTACGTAAATCTCTAAATGTTATTCAGCACATAAACAAAGTAAAAAACAAAGACCATATGATTCTCTCAATCGATGCAGGAAAAGCTTTTGATAACATCCAACATCCCTTCATGATCAGAACACTTAAGAAAATTGGTATGGAAGGGACATTTCTTAAACTGATAGAGACCATCTACAGCAAACCCACAGCCAATATCATATGGAATGGAGTTAAATTGTAATCATTTCCACTCAGATCAGGAACCAGACAAGGCTGCTCATTGTCTCCATTGCTCTTTAACATTGTAATGGAAGTTTTAGCCACCACAATTAGGGAAGAAAAGGCGATCAAGAGTATCCACAAAGGGTCAGAAGAGATCAAACTTTCGCTCTTCGCAGATGATATGATTGCATATCTGGAAAATACTAGGGAATGTACTACAAAACTCTTTGAAGTGATCAAGGAATACAGCAGCGTCTCAGGTTACAAAATCAACATTATTGGTAGCCTTTATATATACCAAAAATAGTCAAGTTGAAAAAGCAATTAAGGACTCTATCCCATTAACAGTAATGCCAAAGAAGATGAAATATTTGGGAGTTTATCTAACAAAGGATGTGAAAGATCTATATAAAGAGAACTATGAAACTCTATGAAAAGAGATAGCTGAGAATGTTAACAAATGGAAAAATATACCATGCTCATGGTTGGGAAGAATCAACATTGTTAAAATGTCCATACTACCAAAAGCAATATATAATTTCAATGCAATACCCATTAAAGCTCCACTGTCATACTTTAAAGATTTTGAAAAAACAATACTTAATTTTATATGGAATCAGAAAAAACATCGAATAGCCAAGACATTACTCAAAAATAAAAACAAAGCAGGAGGAATCATGCTACCAGACCTCAGACTATACTACAAATTGATAGTGATCAAAACAGCATGGCAGTGGCACAAAAACAGAGAAGTAGATGTCTGGAACAGAATAGAGAACCAAGAGATTAATCCAGCTAATTACCATTATTTAATCTTTGACAAGCCAATTAAAAACACGCAGTGGGTAAAAGATTCCCTATTTAACAAATGGTGCTGGGTGAACTGGCTGGCAACCTGTAGAAGGCTGAAACTGGACCCACACCTCTCACCATTAACCAAGATAGACTCTCACTGGATTAAAGATTTAAACCTAAGACATGAAACTATATAAATATTAGAAGAGAGTGCAGGGAAAACCCTTGAAGGAATTGGGTTGGGCGAGTTTTTTATGAGAAGGACGCCCCGGGCAATTGAAGCTGCTTCAAAAATACACTATTGGGACTTGATCAAACTAAAAAGTTTCTGCACAGCCAAGAACACAGTAAGTAAAGCAAGCAAACAGCCCTCAGTATGGGAGAAGATATTTGCAGGTTATGTCTCTGACAAAGGTTTAATAACCAGAATCTACAGAGAACTCAAACGCATTAGCAGGAAAAGAACAAGTGATCCCATCGCAGGCTGGGCAAGGGACTTTAAGAGAAACTTCTCTGAAGAAGACAGGCACATGGCCTTCAGACATATGAAAAAATGCTCATCATCTTTAATCATCAGAGATATGTAAATCAAAACTACTTGGAGATATCATCTAACTCCAGTGAGACTAGCCTATATCACAAAATCCCAAGACAGAGATGTTGGCGTGGATGTGGAGAAAAGGGAACACTTTTGCACTGCTGGTGGGAATGTAAATTAATACATTCCTTTTGGAAAGAGATATGGAGAACACTTAGAGATCTAAAAATAGATCTGCCATTCAGTCCTGTAATCCCTCTACTGGGCATATACCCAGAAGACCAAAAATCACACCATAACAAAAATATTTGTATCAGAATATTTATTGCAGCCCTATTCATAATTGCTAAGTCATGGAAAAAGCCCAAGTGCCCATCAATCTACAAATGGATTAATAAATTGTGGTATATGTACACCATGGAATATTATGCAGCCTTAAAAAAAGATGGAGACTTTACTTCTTTCATGTTTACATGGATGGAGCTGGAACATATTCTTCTTAGTAAAGTGTCTCAAGAATGGAAGCAAAAGTACCCAATGTACTCACCCTTATTATGAAACTAATGTATGACCTTCACATGAAAGCTATAACCCAGTTACAACCTAAGAATAGGGAGAAGGGGGAAAGGGAGGGGGGAGATAGGTGGAGGGAGGGGGATTAATGGGATTACACCTGTGTTACATCTTACAAGGGTATATTTGAATCCTACTAGATGTGGAATGTAAAGGTCTTAGCAAAATAACTAAGAAAATGCTACAAAAGCTATGTTAACTAGTGTAATGAAAATGTGTCAAACGATCTATGAACCAAGTGTATGGTGCCCCATGATCATACTAATGTACACAGCTGTGATTTAATAAAAATAAATAAATTAAAAAAGAGAAAAAACAAAAAAAAAGAATTTCCCACCTAGAACGAAGAAAATTGAACTGAAACAAAATTGGAGCTGAAGTTGAAATTGGAGGATAGTTTGCAAAGAGAAGAAATCAAGGCACTCACCAACCCCAGTTAGACAAACTGTGAGGATTAAGGTAAGAAAGAGGAAGGAAGGGAGCAGAGGACAGCTTCAGAGTAGACCAGACTAGAGGAACCTGGAGAAGAGATGGGTAAGGCGGACATCATCACCCATTGAAGGACAGTAAAACACAGGAGCTCTCACCTCACAGGAGAGTGTTGTGAGGGAAGAAAATCTCAGTTTTTCTGTACCTACAAATAACCTCCTCTGGGTCCCCATCCTACCTGGAAAAACAGTGAGCAATTTTGGCTCCAAATGCCTCGTGCCTTACAGCCACACTCATCCTCCATTTTTCTTGGGTAGATATCCTGGCAGATATCCCTCTACAGAGGCCTACATCTCTGCACTAGTGAGTGGAGTACTAGCCTGGCCTAGACAGCCTGGAGGGGCTGCCCCACACAGTAGCAACAGAAAGGCAAAGGATCTTTGAACTCTACACAGACCCCAGAGAAACCAAGGAACTAAGGGTTGCAGAGGTCACTTGCTTTGTCACTGGCAAACAGTGGGATCCTTAGCTATCAACAGGAGGTAAGGGTGACAGGCTCTGCCCTCCAAAAGTGTCTTGCAGGATCTCTAAGGGACTTATGTACATTGTGTGACCCAGTGAACTGTGTGCACCCCACCACCCCACAGTGGGAGGAAATGGTGTCTCAACTACAATAACTTTTGTGAGGCAGGGTCTCTCCCGACTGTCCCTCCTGCTAGATGGGAAATTTAACTACCCTCTGAAGTGGCCACTGTCCAGCATCTGTGCCCAGTGGGACTCCCTGGTGGTTTGGCCCTCACTCCCTTCCTGCTGACTTAGAGAAGGATGGACCTAGCATATGGAACTCCTCTCTGGGAAATTCTTTGGAAGCAAATGGCAAGCCATAGATCTCCTGCTCCCGGTTGCATGCAAAAGCCATGGCCCTCACTTCCTCAAAGCTCAAAGAAACGGCTTTTTGAATTTGTTTTCCCATGGGGCTGGAGCTGTGGTTGGAACAATTTGAAAAGCCAAGCCACATATTCCTCTTTCCATGCTGAAGGTGAAAGCCATGACATTATAAATCTGTTGTGGATGAACTCTGGTGAAATGTGCTCTGTTAATTCATTTGAGGATGAGGCTGGCACTTGGGCCAGAACAGTTTGGCTTGCTATCCAGGAGCCACCCCTGGTGTAGGAATGTCACCTAAGTATCCTGTACCAAGCTCTACTCCTGGACTTAGCCAGGCAAGTTCCTGGAGACCCTCACACTCTGTAGCCCAGAGGGGGAGTTTTGGAAAGCCATGTGCAGGAGGGGTCACAGGTGTAAGAGGCAACTCATTTGATCAGTCAGTGGTGGAGGGGCATGGCAGGCACCATATCAGTGGCGTCTATGGATCTGATTTCAGCCTGACAGTTTTAGTTTCCAAACAGGTTTCCTGGGTGCTGCCTAAGTGACTCCAGCTAGAATATCTATCAGCAACAATCTAGGGACAACCTAATATTCCATCTTAAAAATTATAATAAATATATAAATAAACTGAAATACACATGAGGAAGAATCAGCAGAAGAACCCTGGTAACAATAAAAATCAGAGCAGGAAAACTCCCCCAAGAAATTATGAGGGAGATACAGCTGAAAATTACATTCATAGAAAAATTGTTAAAATGTCAGAAATAGAGTTCAGATTATAGATGGCAAAGAAGATGAATGAAATTGAGAAGAGGAAAAAATAAATTTAAACATAAGTCTAAATTCTATGTAGAGTAATCAGTGAAATTAAAGACAAAGTCCCCAAGAATCTGGACATAATTAGGAATAATACAGCAGTGCTCAGAGAATTGAAAGAATAATTCATGGAGTTTTAAAACACAGTAGAGAGTCTCAACAATAGAGTAGAACATGAAGAAGAAAGAATGTCAGAAAATGAAGATAAGACTTTTGGACTAACTAAAGCATTCAAAGTGGCAAAAAAGAAGAGAGTAAGGCAGAACTATCACTGAGAGAGATATGGAATCAGGCTAAACCCACACATTTGTGAATCATCGGGATTACTGAAGGAAAAGAAAAGTATGTTAAAATCTCTTCTTCAGGACATCATGGTGGAGAATTTTCTAAGTATTGCAAGAGAATGAGAAATAGAGATAATGGATAGTTTCAGAATTACAGCATGACACAATTGGAAAAAAAAGCATCTCCTAGACACGTTGTAATTAACTTGACAAAAGTCAAAATTAAATATAAAATTTTGCAAGATCCAACTGTAAGCAACTTTTTATATACAAGAGAGAAAATATCAGGGTAACAGCATACATTTCAGCTGAAACTTCTCAAGCAAGAAATGGGTGGTCATATGACTTTAACCTTCTCAAACAATTTTCACCCCAGGATTCTCTATCCTTCTAAAATAAGTTTAATATTTCACAGAGAAATCAAATCTTTTACTATCATGAAAACATTAAGAAAATTTGCTGCAACAGACCAGCTCTGAGGAAGTATTTAGACCCATTCTTCACAGTGACCATTATGATTGACCGCAATGAAAGCAAAGACACCAGAAACTAAAGGACAAAGCCCAGCTTCCACAATGGTGCAAGTGTTAAAGCTAAGCAATAGATTTTCACAAAATAAGATGAAAAAACTCCACCACACTCCAAAATTTTCTCAATAGATGTGAATGGCTTGAATTCCCTAATGAAGAGGCAGAGGCTAGGTGAGTGGATAACAAAGCACAAGCCAACTCTATATGTCTTCAGTAAATATATCTAACATCTAAGGACAAAAAAAGACTGAGGGTAAAGGACTGAAAAACAATAATTTAAGTAAATAGAAATGAGAAAAAAGCAGGGGTTGCAATCATATTTTCAGAAACAATTGGATTTTAACCAAACAAAAATAAATACAAAGATGGACACTATATACTTGTCAAGGGAGACATTTCAATCCTAAACATCTATGTGCCCAACTTAAATACTCCCAGATATATAAAATAAACCCTAATAAATATTAACAATGTAATATCCTGAAACACCTTAATTACTGGAGAATTTAAATCACCTCTAAAAGAACTGCACAGATGCTCCAAAAGAAACTCAACAAAGCAACATACTTAAACATGATTTTAGAACAAATGTGCATAATAGACATATTCATAACATTCCAGCCTAATAAAACTATTTGTTCTACTCAGCCCATGGATCATACTCCAAAACTGATCATGTCTAAGGGCACAGATCAAAAATCAACAAATGAAAAAGAATAAAAATTCTACCTTGTATGTTTTCAGACCACTACAGAATAAAAGTAAAACTCAATTCCAACAAAAGTCTTCATCCCCACATAAACTCATGGAAGCTGAACAAACTTATACTGAACAATAGCTGGATAAAAGAAGAGATAGAAAAGGACATCAAAGCTATAACCCAGTTATAACCTAAGAATATGGGGAAGGGGGAGAGGGAGAGGAGGGAGGGGGGAAGATGGGCAGAGGTAGGGTGATTGGTGGGATTACACCTACAGTGCATCTTACAAGGGTAAATTTGAAACTTACTAAATGTAGAATATAGATGTCTTAACACTATAACTAAGAAAATGCCAGGAAGGCTATGTTAACCAGTGTGATGAAAATATGTCAAATGGTATGTAAAACCAGTGTATGGTGCCCCATGATTGCATTAATGTACACAGCTATTATTTAATAAAAAAAAATTACAATGCAGCCACAAGCTATCAAAACCTAGGGAATACTGGAAAGTCAGTCCCAAAAGAAAATGTTATAACATTAACTGCCCACATTCAAAAAATAGGAAGAGTGCGCATAAACAAGCTAATGAACCATGTCAAAGAGATGGAATAGGAATAACAATCCAATAAAAAAACCTAGTACAGCAAAACAAATAACCAAAATTAAATAAAATTAAGAAAATAAGAACCATTCAGAAGACTAGCAAAAAAAGTTCATTCTTTGAAAATATTAATAACATAGATAGGCCCTTTAGCCAGATTAACTAGAAATAGAAAAGTAAAATCTCTAATAACCTTAATCAGAAATGAAAAAGAGGAAATAGTAGGAGATACCACTGAGATATAAAAGATAATTACTGATTAGTACAAAAATCTCTATGCCCAGAAATTTGAAAATGTGTAACAAATAGACCAATATCTGTAACCACATCTCATTCCTAAACTCAACGTGAAAGAATCAGAAATTTTGAACAGACCAAGATCAAGCACCAAAATTGCATAAACAAACAAAATCTTCCAAAAAAGAAAACTCCTAAACTAGATGATTTCACATCAGAATTCTACCATACCTTCAAAAGAGAGATCATACCTATATTGCACAACCTACTCCAAAACAGAGAAGAAAGGAACCCTACCTAATATATTCCATGAAATAAATATTGCTCTGATAACAAAACCAGGGAACAAGTCAACAAAAAAGGAAAACTATAGACCAGTATCATCAATGAATATTGACTCAAAAATATTTAATAAAATTCTAGCAAAGAGAATACAGCTATATATTAAAAAAGTACAACTTATGATGAGGTAGGCTCTATCTCAGTGATTCAAGGTTGTTTAAACATACATAAATCCATGAATAATTCACACAAATACAGGCAAACACAAAGATCATATGATGCTCTCAAAAGATATAAAAAGCATTCAACAAAATTCAGTGTCATCTTCTGACATGGTGACTGAAGAATATAGGCATAGATGTGGTATTTCTTAATGTGTTGTTCTCAATTTTCCTAATGCCATGACCCTTTAATACAGTTAAAAGGAGTCATGACCCACAGGTTGAGAACCACTGTTTAGAGGCCATGCACAGAAAACCTACAGCCAATATTGTACTGAATCAAATATAACTGAAGGGATCCCCACTTAGAATTGGAACCAGACAATTATGTCCATGATTGCCACTGCTGTTCAGCATAACGCTGGAAGTTCTAGTGCCGCGGACCGCCCTGTCGGTGGGCTTCAGTCCGAGGGAAAGCAGGGAGAAGGAACGAGGAAAGTTGAGAGGTCGGCGCAGGAATGACAGTCTGGCACACCACGGGTGAAGTATGCAGCTGCAAATTCATTGTGAAACTTAGCAAGTACTTATACACTTCTGCTCACAGGCAGGGGCGTCATGGGTTACACAAGGGTCATTCTGAATTACTGGGAAAGTTACAAATTTTTTCCTTACGGTTGCAGTTTTGTGTTTAGGTAAGCTCTGATTGTTTTAGATATTTTTAACAATGTAATTACTTTGTCTCTGTTCGTAATTGATAGCAGTTAAAAGCATACCTAAAATAAACAGTACCACTCATGGTTGTGAAATTGTTTTACTCCTAAATCATTGGTATTTACTGTGATGGTATTTATTACTTAAAATGTTTTAGTGCCTGACTTATAGGCGGCACTGAGTCTAGCAGGCTTGTGCCTTATCTTATCCTGTAGTGCGGTGGGTTCAGCTTTGAGAAAGTACATTGTGATTAGTGTCAGAGCACACAGACCTATGCTAAAGAAAAACAAAGTAATAAATTTTAAAGGCTGCCACGGTCGTTCAAGCTCCTGCGGGTGACTTGGCACGTAAAGCACCGTTTCTGATGCCGTTTGTGCAGGGGTCGCTGGGGGCGAAGCTCCGTGGAGCACAAGCCTCCTTACCAGCGTTCTAAAACGCGGACAGCGCTGCCTCACTACGGCTGTGGTGCCGTGGGTGCGGCATTTCCCCCTTTTCTATTATTAAACCGCAGCTTGAAGACCTTCTGGCGAATGGAAGTTATAGATGTAAAAAGACAACGGATGAGACAAGGTAATAGTAGAACAGTGAGAAGTAGTAGACATCCTATTATTATTATAAACACAAAGTATTGGATCCAATCAAGAGGACTGAGTGCCTTAAAGCTATTACTTAGTGATTCAGCTAGTGTTTGAAGGGAAGTTGTTGGCAAATGGGCTCGACTCATAGCTGTGATGTCTTGTCGAAGAAGGCTTAAATCATGTGTTATATCATTATCTTTCCATGCTCTTTGTAAATGAGCTTGCACTTTATTCCAAGGCTCGGATATATTGTAAGGTAATGGTGTAATGCAAATAGCTTGGAAAGCAGAATGGCATCTGGTTTGTAATTTTTGTTGTATATTTTTAATATCCTGTCCTAATGTTAAAACTACTTCTTCCAATACATTCAATTTTGCTTCAAGTTTACTATCAATACTAGCTTGTGTCATTAACGTTAAAGTTACATTACTGCTAAGAGTATTGACATAGTGTGCTGTATGTACTTGTTGCACTAAAGCTGTGGTAGCTACAGCAAAAGTAGTAATTATAGAAATTAAAGCTGCAATGCCTAAAATTAAACTTGCTACAAACCTTTTTGGTCTAATTAATTCATTAAGCGTTTCCAAAACTTGCAACGCTGCATTATCATACCATGGATCATCTTGTAGATCTACAGGTAACATTACATAAGAAGGTCTTTTTACAATTAACATAACATTTAGTTGCTTATCATGTTGCATATCAAAGGACGCAATACAATTAGTTATTTTTACAAGTTAAAAGATTTTAAAGGAAATACATAGTCAACTGGATCATATGTAAATTCTTTTACAAATTCTCTTTTATGAGTTTCATTTAACCTGCACAGACCATCTATAAACATTCTAAACTTTCTTGAACTTTTGCTCTGCCTTTTACTTTCTTACATAACTATTCTGTTTCAGGACAAAATTTATCACACAAGATTCTTTCTTTACACAATGTCATTCTCCTTTCTGTTTAATTTCTCTTACTCTCAAAAACTCACTTTTCACCAAACAGGATTCCAGTTTACCATGAAGTCACTTATTCACTCAGCTAAACTGATAATTAGAAGGTTTAAAAGGCAAGAATCTTATCCGTTGACAAAGATTCAGTTTGTAAAAATATTTTTCTTATTTATACAAATTACTAGTGGCAAAGGGCCAATAATAAAGGTTTTAAACTTCACCCTTGGGATTCCGCCAGTGCTGCTGTCTGGGGGCGGTAACACTTGGGAGGCAGGCCCGCCCCACGAAGGGCAGGGGGGCCCTCAGCTTCCTTCCCCGCTGGGCCTTTTCAGCCGTCTTGGAGCCAGTGGAAATGCGCCCGGTGGTTCGCTATCGGCGAGTGTACTTTCATTTTCTCCAAGCGGCGGGTGAGATCTTGCAGCAGCCGCTGGCGTTTCCTTTTGCATTGTTTTTTCCGGAGGAGCTGGCTTGACCAGTCGGTCTGGAATCTAGATGGGTGATTCCACATCCTGTGGAAAAACACAAGCATACCCTCTTCCCGAAGTTATGAGGACATCTGGTCTTTTATTTGTTAACCAAGTTATTTTAACTGCATGATTTTCTGTAGTGGCCCTTATATAAAATGCTCGTCATTTAAATGATCAGCAGTGATTAATTTTAAATCCATAATGTGCAGGAGGTTTCTGCCCCATAGAGTGAATGGTAAAGAGGGCAGCACATATGGTTGAACAAAACCTGTTTTTCCTTCAAACTCCCAAGAGAGATAAGCTGTACTTTGCATAACTCCTGCGGTTGAACTAAGCCCGATCAAAGAAGAACCGGTTTGTTGAACCGGCCAGGGCTGAGGTCATTCAGAAGCTGCAATACAGGTTTTGTCAGCTCCTGTATCCATTAACCCTTTAAATGCTTTGCCATTTAATTTTATTTCTTGGAATGGCCTGTCATTCAAATCATGCACTAAAGCCACATAATCAGTGGAGCTAAACTGATCTTGTCCCCTGGCTGTCTTTAAATGTGGTGCAGGTAAAGGGACATATGGTAATAACAGCAATTGCGCAATTCTCTGTCCTTTATGAATTTGAGTTGTTTCCACTAAAGCTCTAACCATTATTTTAATTGTATTTTGAGTATCTGAATCAATTACTCCTGGAATAACTTCAAAATGTTTAGTATAATTTGAACTTCTCCCAATAATAATTCCAACTGTCCCCGGCAAAAGTTGCCCTTTTACTGCAGTGGGGATTAAAGTCTAAACCTGCGCTCCCAGGAGTGCCCCGTGAAAGGTCATGAATAGTAAATTCAGGGGCTTGAGGATTTAAAGTAGATGAGTGCTGCACATCCTGCACCGCAGCATGATCTCCCTTGGGGTCCGGGCTGGGAGAATGCCCCTTTACTAGTTTTTTGATTTCCGTACTTCCTGATCCTCAGGATCAGTGTCACCCTTGTCATTCAAGGGGGTTCCATCCTTATGAAATTTTGATTTGCATTCATTTCTCCAATGTCGCCCCTTCTTGCAATGAGGGCATAAGCCGGGTGGTTCCCCCCTCGGCTTATTGGCATGGGACTGTTTACAGTCCTTCTGCATGTGTCCTGGCTTGCCACAATTGTAGCAAGTGTTAGTAGGAGCTCTTGGCCCCTTACCTCCTTTATTGAAGGTATTTTTAACATAGGCGCTGAATTTCTGTCCTTGCATTGCTGCAGCAAATGCCATACCTTGGACAATTGCTGGTGAGGCATCTATACATGCTTTAATATAATCTGGTAAAGTACCTGTACTCAATATTTTTTCTTCCTTAGTTAATGCATGCCCCATGGTACCTGCTGATTGCTCACACTTAACCGGTCAGCCTTTACCGGCGGGACTGCAGCTCCCTGGTGAGAGCCGCCCTCAACCTTGAAAAAGAAAGAAAGAGAGAGAAGATTACCTGTCCTTCAGGTCCCTGTTCGAGGCGCCACCTGCCGCGGACCGCCCTGTCGGTGGGCTTCAGTCCGAGGGAAAGCAGGGAGAAGGAACGAGGAAAGTTGAGAGGTCGGCACAGGAATGACAGTCTGGCACACCACGGGTGAAGTATGCAGCTGCAAATTCATTGTGAAACTTAGCAAGTACTTATACACTTCTGCTCACAGGCAGGGGCGTCATGGGTTACACAAGGGTCATTCTGAATTACTGGGAAAGTTACAAATTTTTTCCTTACGGTTGCAGTTTTGTGTTTAGGTAAGCTCTGATTGTTTTAGATATTTTTAACAATGTAATTACTTTGTCTCTGTTCGTAATTGATAGCAGTTAAAAGCATACCTAAAATAAACAGTACCACTCATGGTTGTGAAATTGTTTTACTCCTAAATCATTGGTATTTACTGTGATGGTATTTATTACTTAAAATGTTTTAGTGCCTGACTTATAGGCGGCACTGAGTCTAGCAGGCTTGTGCCTTATCTTATCCTGTAGTGCGGTGGGTTCAGCTTTGAGAAAGTACATTGTGATTAGTGTCAGAGCACACAGACCTATGCTAAAGAAAAACAAAGTAATAAATTTTAAAGGCTGCCACGGTCGTTCAAGCTCCTGCGGGTGACTTGGCACGTAAAGCACCGTTTCTGATGCCGTTTGTGCAGGGGTCGCTGGGGGCGAAGCTCCGTGGAGCACAAGCCTCCTTACCAGCGTTCTAAAACGCGGACAGCGCTGCCTCACTACGGCTGTGGTGCCGTGGGTGCGGCATTCTAGCCAGTGGAATCAGGCAAGAGAAGGATATCAAGGGTATTTAAATGGGGACAGAGAAGGTAAAACTCTTGTTCTTTGATGATGACAGAAGCAATCAAGGAATACAGTAACATTTTGTGACACAAAAGTAATGTTCACAAATCAGTAGTCTTCATATACAACAATAACCATCAAACTGAGAACCAAAACAAAGACACAATATACTTCAGAGTATCTTCAAAGAAAAATAAAATATTTGGGAACACACACCTAACAAAGGTTCAGAAGGATCTTTACAGACAGAAGTATGATACCCTTAGAAGAGAAACAGCCAAAGACATTAACAAATGGAAAAACATCTCATATTCATGGCTGGAAAAATATGCATTGTTAAAAGGTCAATACTATCCAAAGTGATCTACAGACTTAATGTAATCTAATCTCCATTGAAATACCAATGCCATACTTTGAAGAATTTGAAAACTAGTACTTTGTTTGTAGGGAACCATAAAATTCTACTGAATATCCAATGTAATTCTAAGAAACAAAGTCAAATCTGGAGGCATCATGTATCCAGACTTCAGGTTATAATTCAACATGGTACTGGCACAAAAACAGACATATAGATCTATGGAATAAAATAGAGAGCCTAGAGATAAACCCACCCACGTATTGCCACCTGATCTTCAATAAACCAAACAAATGCATACACTGGATAAAAGAATCCCTATTTAATAAATGGTGCAGGGAGACCTGGTTAGCCATATGTAGAAGACCAAACCTGGACCCATACTTCTCAGTACTTACAAAAATTGACTTTTTTTAGGGCAGAGCATGATGGCGGACAGGATAGATGTGGGAGCTCAGCTCTCCCAGAACAACAGGTGAGAGTGAGTGGGCTAGATCATTACTGGTGGGGAATGTTGATGTAGACAGGCAGTTTGGGGTGTGCACTGAAGTAGCGGATTGCTGGACTCAAAGTGTAATCTGGAGCTGCAGAGACTGCCAGAAAAAATCTCTGTGCCACTGCTGAAGCTGCTGGAGGCAGCAGTGGTAACCAGCCCCTTCCCCAGGGAAGATTACAATTCCAATTTCTTGGGGAAACTAGGTGTTGTATGAAAAAATTGGTGAAGCATGGACTCCTGAGCTGAATTTGCCAGTCAGATAGGGGTGCTGTCTGGAGCGGCACAGCCAGGGCTAGGCAGCTGGAGAGACACTTAAGAAGGAAGAATCCTGATCAGGAAGCAGACATATTTTGAAATTTCAGAAATGGCGACTGCCACAGGCACCTTTTTGCACTGTCCAAGTGAGGAGATATGAGTCCCACCTGCAGGCAGGCATCCTGCACCCAAAGCAGGTGCAGGATACCCTGCATTTCACGGGAACTGTTGCTGGGAGAATTTGTGAAACCTGTATGTGAAGATTTTTTTTGAAATTGGTGGAATCAACAACTCAGCGGGATCTAAGCACCAAGCAGATTGCCAGGCAACCACCAAAAAAACAGTGTAAACCTTGAATCAGGTATAAGCCAGGGAACCACTCATGGCACCATCTGGTGTCCATAAGTATATTGTAACATAAAAATATTGCTACTAAAGTTGATCCCTACGGCATACATATAGTCGTATGTTTATATATACATTTATATATGTGTGTGTATAATATTTTTGGTGTAGGTGCTGTTTTTTTCTCTCTTTTTTTTCTTTGCTCGTCGTTTTTGCTCTTTTGCATTTTCTCCCTTTCTTGTAGGAGCTATTGTTAATTTTTTAAATTATTATTAATACTATTTTTTTTCTTTTTCTCTTCTTTCCTTCTTATGGTTACTGAGAATTCTTACATCAGGCTATTAGAATTTTTCTTCTTCTTATTTATTTATTTTTAGTCTTTGTTTATTTCTTTCTGATTATCTGTGCATCTGTGTGCTTATGTGTCTAGTAGCTTTTTTGTATGTTTATTTGTTTGTTATGTTTCAATGTGCCCTGTGTTTTGCTAAATCCTTGGGTTTGCTATTTTCCCTAACTCCAATTTTTACATTCAATAATAACAAGATGGGGGGGATGATGACTGACTGGAGCTAGCTTTCAACAAAATCTCCAATCCTGGGGGAGACATAACGTCCAGAAAGAACACAACAAAGTCAAAGGGTGGGAGCCAAGTGCAGGGAAGAGATAGATAATTGCATATCTTCTCTTTCCAGTCAAGCTGCCACTCCAAGGAAACAAATTTCAGGTACAGAACTCATCCCAAAGAGGACGTGTATTCATACCCTCTCCCAAGAGAGTTGCTTACTTGCTGTGGAATCTCCATTAGTGACCGGTGAACTGAAGTTCTCTTCTCTCAACCCACCAGAGCACATTGCTGGAAGTGGGGACTCCTTCTCCAGAAACTTCCTGCTCTGAGCCTAGGAATTCCCTTGTCTGGCAGAAAGTTTGAACAAATATTTTCCCTGCCACCTTGAACTTCCAGTCTACCTATCCCCCATTGCCTGGTGGTCTAGAAGTTCAACCCATGAACTTTTTGGCTAGGACTGGGCATTGCATAAAGGGGGAAAGAGCAGCTATGCTGTATCTGTTATATGGCTACAGTGCAGAAAGACACAGAGAGGAAGGTGTCTGCCCTGGCTCTGAGAAAGTGTATCTCAGCAGTGGGTGGAGACTTGGGTATCTGCACAATGGGTGGAGACTCAAAAACTGCTGAAGTGCACGAACATAAGTGGAGATGCATCCCACCCAACCTCAGAAATTAATAGAGTGATCCTGGGGGGGTACAATTTTGTAGAGTTACCTCTCCAACACTCTGGTCTGCCAGAGTAAAAAAGACCTCACCCTATAGGGTTACCAAAGCTGCAGAACAGTGGCAGCAAAGGTGCAGTGGGTGAGGGAGAAATAAATTTGCTGTTTGGATACCCTCAGGTATAGATTGAGCTCAGGTGGAACACTCCCCAGTTGCCATTGAGTACCTGAGGTAGGCAGGCTTTAGCTCCTCATGCTGGCTGGTGGCAGAGGGTGGAAGCCGAGAGGAGGAGGCATTGACTTTACTTTGACTCTTGCAGGCACAAAGCCCTGGCACATTTGCTTACTACACAGAAGTGGGCCACAGACATTGGGTTAACAGAGAATAGTAGTGGGGTTACCAGAGACAGGGGTTGCCTGACTCCAGTGGTGAAAGGGGAGCAAGGTAGGGAAAGAGGCATCAGCCCTCTTGCACCAATCCTTCAACTGGATGGGCCTTTCTGACTCCTTGGAGCACTGGAGTGAGCCACACTTGAGTTACCAGAAGACTCCTACTACCTAGCTGCTGGAGACCTTTTGAACTCTCCCACTAGAGAGTGTGTTCTGATTGGGACAATTGGTTTGGAGCTCTTGAACTGGATAAATCAACTGAGGACACTCCAAGCTGAGACTTCAACCCAGAGACACTGATTCACTAGGATTGGACAGAAATCAGCTGAATAAAAGACAGAGTCACCTAGACCAACAACACCAAGCAGGGCTCCAGAGATTCAGGCTGCACTACTGTACAGGTCCTTTGCAAGGGTGTAGAGGAGAAACTTCAGTCACCAGTCCCAGCTCTTTGATGAAGGGCTGGTTAAACACAAGTCCAGAAGCCCCCAATCCAATTTCACCTTACCTGCTCATCTAGCCAAACAGTGAAAAACAATCGTGGGGCAGAATCAGCTCTGGCAACTTGAATAATCAGAACAGATCAACTCCCCCAAAGAAAAACAAACCAGCAACACCAGAGGATCCCATGCATAAACAGATTGCTGAGAAATCAAATTTAGAATTTGGATGGCAAATTAAGATTAACAGAATGGAAGTAAAGTTGAAATTAGAAACTCTAGGAATAATTCAAAAGTTCTCTCAAGAATTCAATGAATTCAAACACAAAATCATCAACAATTTTGACACATTGAGAAAAGAAGTTGCAGCCTTCCAAGATATGAGAAATACAGTAGAATCCCTCAGTAACAGAATAGAGCAGGCAGAAGAAAGGATTTCTGGCATTGAAGAAAAAGCTTTTGAACACTCTCAAACACACAAAGAGGAAGAGAAGTGGAGAGCAAAAACGGATCATTCTCTCAGAGAGCTCTGGGATAATTCCAAGAAAACAAATATTCTCCTTATAGAAATTCCTGAAGGTGATGAGGTTGCTTCAAAAGGTACAGATGCTCTACTCCAAGAGATAATCGAGGAAAACTTCCCAAACATCGCAAGAGGTTCTGAAATTCAGATAGCAGACTGTTTCAGAACCCCAGCATGAATCAACCCAAATAAAGCAACACCAAGACATATTATAATCAACTTCACCAAAGTTAATATGGAGGAGAAAATACTGCAAGCAGCCAGACGTATGAAACCATAACCCACAAGGGAAAGACTATTAGAATGACTACAGATCTCTCTGCTGAAACTTTTCAAGCTAAAAGAGGATGGTCATCTACCTTAAACCTAAAACAAAACAATTCACAACCCAGAATCCTGTATCCGCTAAACTGAGTTCTATTTATGATGGAGAAATTAAATTCTTCAATGATATTCACAAGCTGAAGAAATTTGCCACACATAAACTAGCTCTGCAGGATATTTTCAGACACACCCTCCACCATGACCACCACGATACTTCACCACCAAAGTAAACTCACTCAGAAATTTTTGATCAAAATCCAAGTTCCACAGTGGCAAAAGGCAAAAAGATTAAAAATATCCATTGGACTTGCAAAAAAATAGAAACTCAAAATAATACCAAGCTTATCACTACTCTTAATTAATGTAAATGGCTTAAATTGCCCTATAAAGAGGTACAAATTGATTGACTTGGTACAAAAACTCAGGCCAGATATCTGTTGCATACAAGAATATCATCATACCATAAAAGATAAATAAAGACTCAGGGTGAAGGGATGGTCATCTATAATTCAGACAAATGGCAATCAGAAAAAAACAGGTGTTCCAATTTTATTCACAGATATAATAGGCTTCAAACCTACAAAAGTAAGGAAAAATAAGAATGGTCACTTCATATTTGATAAGGGAAACACTCGACATGATGAGATTTCAATGATTACTATTTATGTACCCAACCAGAATGCTCCTCAATTAATAAGAGATTTTCCAACTAAAATGAGCAACTTGATCTCCTCCAGCACTATAATAGCCAGAGATTTTAACACCCCTTTGGTGGTGTTTGATAGATACTCCAAAAAGAAAATAAGAAAAGAAGATTTAGAATTAAAATTAACCATTCAATAGTTAGATTTAAGAGACATATACAGAATATTTCATCCTATCAAAAATGAATACACAGTCTTCTCATAAGCCCTTGAAACATCCTCCAAAATTGATCACGTTTTAGGTCACAAGGCTAACCTCAGCAAATTTTTTAAAAAATAGAACTTATTCCTTGTATCTTCTCAGACCATCATGTAATGAACATTAATCAGGGGTGAGACTGGACCTGAGTGAAAACACCCCAACCTTCATCAAGCACCTGAGGCTGTCAGGCCTCACCTCCTCCTGCTAGAGAGAGGCAGAGCGCAGCAGGCTGGAAGACTTCCTTGTGATACAGGCAGGTGCAAACTCCTGCAGTACCGATTCACTACAGGCAACTGGGTCAGCCAACTGCAGGGCTATCAGTGACTGGGTGTGACAGTGGTGCAAGGTGGGGAAGGAGGCAGCAAACTTCCCAGACTGATCTATTGGCTGGGTGGCTCCTCCTGACTCCACGCAGCATTGGAGCAAGGCACACCAGAGTAGTCACCAGACCCCTGTGATCCAGTTCCTAGAGAAGTCTTAAACTCTCTCATCTGAGACAGGTGCAGACTGAGACAATTGATTTGGAATTTTTGAACTGAACGAATAACCTGAGAACAAATCAGGTGGTGCCCTGGGTGCACGGTGGTAGGAAGGTTTGATTTTTCTTTTCCAATTGTTTGCCGGTGGGGGGTGGGGTGACGTAATTGCTGATATTTCTCCACAGCTGAGACTTCAATCCAGAGTATCTGTTTCACTAGGGTGGAACAGAAACAAGATGAAAACAACAAAGAACCACTTAGTCCCACCACACAAGACAGGGCCCCAGTTTCTCAGGCCACAACACTGTACAGGCCCTCGATAAAGCCCCAGGGGAAAAATCAAAGGGAGTAAAACAACCATGAGGCGGAATCAGTGGAAAAACTCTGGTAACATGAATAAAAAGAATAGATCAACCCACCCAAGGAAATATATGGCAGATGTAATTGAAGAACCTATTCATAAACAACTGCCTGAGATGTCAGAAATCTAATTCAGAATTTGGATTGCAGACAAGATTCACAAAGTGGAATTAGGATTTCGAGGAGAAATTCAAAAGTTGTCTGAAGAATTTAACAAATTTAAAGACAAAACCACCAAAGACTTAGACACACTGAAGCAGGAATTTGCAGCCCTCAAGGATATGAAAAATACAGTAGAATACCTCAACAACAGAACGGAGCAAGCAGAAGAAAGGATTACTGACATTGACGATAAAGCCATTGAACACTTCCAAACTCTCAAAGAAGAAGAGAAATGGAGAGCAAAAACAGATCATTCTCTCCAAGAGCTCTGAGATAAATCGAAGAAGGCCAATATCTGAATCATTGGAGTTCCAGAAACAGATGAAGTGGCCTCACTGGGCACAGAGGCCCTTCTGCATGACATTATGAAAGAGAATTTTCCAGACATGCCTAGAGATTCTGAAATTCAGATAGCGGACAGCTTCAGAACCCCACCACGACTCAACCCCAATAAGACATCCCCCAGGCATATCATAATTGACTTCACTGAAGTTAATATGAAGGAGAAAATTCTCAAAGCTGCCAGGAGAAAGAAAACCATTACCTTCAAAGGGAACATTGTTAGAATGACTGCAGATCTCTCTGCTGAAACTTTTCGAGCCAGAAGAGGGTGGTCACCGACTTTTAATCTCCTAAAGCAAAATAACATTCAACCCCAGATCTGGTGTCCAGCTAAACTGAGTTTCACTTATGATGGAGAAATTAAATACTTTAATGACATTCATATGTTGAAGAAATTTGCCATAACCAAACCAGCTCTTCAGGATATTCTCTGACCTATCCTCCATAATGACCAACACAATTCTATACCACAAAAGTAAACTCACTTAGAAACTTCTGATCAAACTCCAATTTCCACACTGGTGAAAGGATTAAAAATGCCCACTGGACTTTTGAAAAACTCGATACCCAAAACTTCACCAGACTTATCAATACTCTCCATTAATGTGAATGGCTTAAACTGTCCTCTGAAGAGGCATAGGTGAGCTGACTGGATACAAAAACTCAGGCCAGATATTTGTTGCATATAAGAGTCACATCTTAACTTAAAAGACAAATACAGACTCAGGGTGAAAGGATGGTCATCCATATTTCAGGCAAATGGTAATCACAAAAAAGCAGGTGTTGCAATTTTATTTGCAGATACAATAGGCTTTAAACCAAAAAAAGTAAAGAAAGACAAGAATGGTTACTTCATATTTGTTAAGGTTAATACTCAATATGATGAGATCTCAACTATTAATCTCCATGCACCCAACCAGAATGCACCTCAATTTATAAGAGAAACTCTAACAGACATAGCAACTTGATTTCCTCCAGCTCGATAATAGTCGGAGATTTCAACACTCCTTTGGCAGTGTGGGATTGATCCTCTAGCAAGAAGCTGAGCAAAGAAATCTTAGATTTAAACATAACCATCCAACATTTGGATTTAGCAGACATCTACAGGACATTTCATCCCAACAAAACTGAATACACATACTTCTCATCAGCCCATGGAACTTACACCAAAATTGATCACATCTTAGGTCACAAGTCTAACCTCAGTAAATGTAAAGGAATAGAAATAATTCCATGCATCTTCTCGGACCACCATGGAATAAAACTTGAGCTGAGTAACAAGAGGAATCTGCATACTCATACAAAAACATGGAAGTTAAATAACCTTATGCTGAATGATAGCTGGGTCAGAGATGAGATTAAGAAAGAAATCGCCAATTTTTTAGAACAAAACAACGATGAAGACAAACTATCAGAACCTCTGGGATATCGCAAAGGCAGTTTTAAGAGGGAAATTTATAGTATTGCAAGCCTTGCTCAAGAGAACGGAAAGAGAGGAAGTTAACAACTTAATGGGGCATCTCAAGCAACTGGAAAAGAGAGAACATTCCAACCCCAAACCCAGTAGGAGAAAAGAAATAACCAAAATTATAGCAAAATTAAATGAAATTGAAAACAAAAGAATAATACAACAGATCAATAAATCAAAAAGCTGGTTTTTCGAAAAGGTCAATAAAATAGATAAACCTTTGGCCAACCTAATCAGGAAAAAAAGAGTAAAATCTCTAATCTCATCAGTCAGAAACAACAAAGATGAAATAACAACAGACTCCTCAGAAATCCAAAAAATCCTTAATAAATATTACAAGAAACTGTATTCTCAGAAATATGAAAATCTGAAGGAAATTGACCGATACTTAGAAGCATGCCACCTTCTAAGAGTTAGCCAGAATCAAGTGAAAATGTTGAACAGGCCCATATCAAGTTCGGAAATAGCATCAACCATACAAAACCTCCCTAAACAGAAAAGCCCGGGACCAGATGGTTTCATGTCATAATTCTACCAAACATTTAAAAAGGAATTAGTACCTATATTACTCAACCTGTTCCAAAAAAGTAGAAAAAGAAGGAAGACTACCCAACATGTTTTATGAAGCAAACATCACCCTGATCCCCAAACCAGGAAAAGACCCAACAAGAAAAGAAAATTATAGACCAATATCACTAATGAATATAGATGCAAAAATATTCAACAAGATCCTAACAAACAGAATCCAGCAACACATCAAACAAATTATACATCATGACCAAGTCGGTTTTATCCCAGCGTCTCAAGGCTGGTTCAATATACGTAAATCTATAAATGTATTCCAGCACATAAACATGTTAAAAAACAAAGACCATATGATTCTCTCAATCGATGCAGAAAAAGCTTTTGATAATATCCAGCATCCCTTCATGATCAGAACACTTAAGAAAATCGGTATAGAAGGGACATTTCTTAAACTGATAGAGACCATCTACAGCAAACCCACAGACAATATCATATTGAATGGAGTTAAATTGGAATCATTTCCACTCAGATCTGGAACAAGGTAAGGCTGCCCATTGTCTCCATTGCTTTTTAACATTGTAATGGAAGTTTTAGCCACTGCAATTAGGGAAGAAAAGGCGATCAAGGGTATCCATATAGGGTCAGAAGAGATCAAACTTTCGCTCTTCGCAGATGATATGATTGTATATCTGGAAAACACTAGGGACTCTACTACAAAACT
This sequence comes from Nycticebus coucang, assembly GCF_027406575.1. NCBI lineage: Eukaryota > Metazoa > Chordata > Mammalia > Primates > Lorisidae > Nycticebus > Nycticebus coucang. Next base: position 91,829,639 of record NC_069804.1, read on the forward strand.
CTTAGAAGTGATCAAGGAATACAGCAGCATCTCAGGTTACAAAATCAACATTCATAAATCGGTAGCCTTTATATATACCAAAAATAGTCAAGTTGAAAAAACAGTTAAGGACTCTATCCCATTCACAGTAGTGCCAAAGAAGATGAAATATTTGACAGTTTATCTAACAGAGGACGTGAAAGATCTCTATAAAGAGAACTAGGAAACTCTAAGAAAAGAAATAGCTGAAAATATTAACAAATGGAAAAACATACCATGCTCATGGCTGGGAAGAATCAACATTGTTAAAATGTCCATACTACCCAAAGCAATATATAATTTCAATGCAATATCTATTAAAGCTCCACTGACATAATTTAAAGATCTTGAAAAAACAATACGTCGTTTTATATGGAATCAGAAAAAAACTCAAATAGCCAAGACATTATTCAGAAATAAAAACAAAGCAGGAGGAATCACGCTACCAGACCTCAGACTATACTACAAATTGATAGTGATCGAAATAGCATGGTACTGGCACAAAAACAGAGAAGTAGATGTCTGGAACAGAAAAGAGAACCAAGAGATGAATCCATCTACTTACTGTTATTTAATCTTTGACAAGCCATTTAAAAACATTCAGTGGGGAAAATATTCCCTATTTAACAAATGGTGCTGGGTGATCTGGCTGGCAACCTGCAGAAGACTAAAACTGGACCCACATCTCTCACCATTAACTAAGATAGACTCTCACTGGATCAAAGATTTAAACTTAAGACATGAAACTATAAAGATATTAGAGGAGAGTGCAGGGAAAACCCTTGAAGAAATCGGTCTGGGCGAGTATTTTATGAGGAGGACCCCCCCGGGCAATTGAAGCAGCTTCAAAAATACACTACTGGGACTTGATCAAACTAAAAAGCTTCTGCACAGCCAAGAACACAGTAAGTAAAGCAAGCAAACAGCCCTCAGAATGGGAGAAGATATTTTCAGGGTATATCTCTGACAAAGGTTTAATAACCAGAATCCACAGAGAACTCAAACGCATTAGCAAGAATAGAACAAGGGATTCCATTGCAGGCTGGGCAAGGGATTTGAAAAGAAACTTCTCTGAAGAAGACAGGCACATGGCCTTCAGACATATGAAAAAATTCTCATCATCTTTAATCATCAGAGAAATGCAAGTCAAAACTACTTTGAGATACCATCTAACTCCAGTGAGACTAGCCTATATCACGAAATCCCAAGACCAGAGATGTTGGCGTGGAGGTGGAGAAAAGGGAACACTTTTGCAGTGCTGGTGGGAATGCAAATTAATGCATTCCTTTTGGAAAGAGATATGAAGAACACTTAGAGATCTAAAAATAGATCTGCCAATTAATCCTGCAATCCCTCTACTGGGCATATACCCAGAAGACCAAAAATCACATCATAGCAAAGATATTTGTACCAGAATGTTTATTGCAGCCCAATTCATAATTGTCAAGTCATGGACGAAGCCCAAGTGCCCATCGATCCACAAATGGATTAATAAATTGTGGTATATGTACACCATGGAATATTATGCAGCCTTAAAGAAAGATGGAGACTTTACCTCTTTCATGTTTACATGGATGGAGCTGGAACATATTCTTCTTAGTAAAGTATCTCAAGAATGGAAGAAAATGTTCCCAATGTACTCAGCCGTACTATGAAACTTATTTAGGGTTTTCACATGAAAGCTATAACCCAGTTACAACCTAAGAATAGGGGTAAGGGGAATAGGGAGGGCAGGGAGGGGAGAAGTGGGTAGAGGGAAGGGGATTGGTGGGATTACACGAGTGGTGCATCTTACAAGGGTATATGTGAAACTTGGTAAACGGTCTGTGAAGCTAGTGAATGATGCCCTATGATTATATCGATGTACACAGCTATGATTTAAAAAAAAAAAAAAAGAAATCAGTAACAACAGAAATCTGCAAAGTCACACAAAGACATGGAAACTAAATAATCTTATGCTGAGTGATAGCTGGGTCATAGATGAAATTAAGCAAGAAATTACCAAATTTTTGGAGCAAAACAATAATGAATATACACACTACCAGAACCTCTGGGATACTGCAAAGGCAGTCCTAAGAGGGAAATTTATAGCATTGCAAGCCTTCCTCAAGAGAACAAAAAGAGAGGAAATCAACAACTTAATGGGACAGCTCAAGCGACTGGAAAAGGGAGAATATTCCAACCCCAAAACCAGCAGAATAAAAGAAATAACCAAAATTAGAGCAGAATTAAATGAAATTGAAAATAAAAGAATTATACACAAGATCAATGAATCAAAAAGTTGGTTTTTTGAAAAGGTCAACAAAATAGATTGACTTTTCACTGACCTAACCAGAAATAAAAGAGTAAAATCTCTAATTTCACCAATAAGAAATGACAGAAATGAGATAAGCACAGGCTTTGCAGAAAGTCAAAAAATACTTAATGAATATGACAAAAAACTCCATTCTCAGAAATACGAAAATCTGAAGGAAATTGACCAATAGTTGAATTATTCCATCATCCTAGACTTAGCCAGGAAAAAGTGGCAATGTTGAACAGGCCTATATCAAGTTCTGAAATAGCATCAACTATACAAAATCTTCCCAAAAGAAAATCCCAGGTCCAGGTGGCTTCACATCAGAATTTTACCAAACTTGTAAAGAGGAACTCGTACCTATATTACTTAACCTTTTCTAAAACATAGAAAAAGAAGAAATATTTCTCAAAACACTCTATGAAGCAAACATCACCGTGATCCCCAAACCAGGAAAAGGCCTAACAAGAAAAGAAAATTATAGACCAATATCTCTAATGAATATTGATACAAAGGTATTCAATAAGATCCTAGCAAACAGAGTCCAGCAACACATCAAACAAATGATACACCATGAGCAAGTGGGTTTTATCCCAGACTCTCAATGATGGTTCAATATACATAAATCTATAAATATAATATATCACATAAACAAATTAAAAGACAAAGACCAGATGATTCTCTCAATTGATGTAGAAAAAATTTTGATAATGTCCAGCATCCCTTTATGATCAGAACACTTAAGAAAATAGGTATAGAAGTTACATGTCTTAAACTTATAGAGGCCTTCTACAGTAAACCTACAGCCAATATTATATGAATGGAGTAAAATTGAAAATATTTCCACTCAGATCAGGAAACAGTCAAGGTTGCCCACTATCTCCACTACTTTTTAACATTGAAATGGAAGTCTTTACCATTGCAATTAGGCAAGAGAAGGCAATAAAGGGTATCCATATATAGTCAGAGGAGATCAAACTTTCACTTTTCACAGAAGATATGATTGTATACCTATAATACCTCCGGGACTCAACCACAAAACTCTTAGAAGTGATCAAGGAATACAGTAGCATCTCAGGCTACAAAATCAATACTCTCAAATCAGTAGCATTCATATATACCAACGAAGGTCAAGCTGAAAAGACAGTCATGGACTCTATTCCCCTTAGAGTAGTGCTAAAGAACATGAAATATATGGGAGTGTACCTAACAAAGGATGCGAAAGATCTCTATAAAGAGAACTAAGAAACTCTGAGAAAAGAAACAGCTGAAGATGTCAACAAATGGAAAACACACCATGCTCATGGCTGGGAAGAATCAACATTGTTAAAATGTACATACTGCCCAAAGCAATCTACATATTTAATGCAATCCCCATTAAAGTACCTCTGTCATACTTTAAAGATCTAAAAACACTAGTACTTCATTTTATATGGAAAAAGAAAAACCTTTAATAGCCCAGACATTACTCAGAAATAAAAAAAAAAATCAGATAGAATCATGCCATCAGAAATCAGACTATGCTATAAATGTATAGTGATCAAAACAAAATGCTATTAGCACAAAAATAGGGAGGCAGATGTATAGAACAGAATTGAGAACCAAGAAATGAATCCAGACACTTATTGTTATTTGATTTTCAATAATCCTATCAAAAACTTAAATTGGGGGAAAGACTCTCTATTTAACAAATGGTGCTGGGTGAACTGGCTGTCTACTTGTAAAAGACTGAAACTGGACCCACACCTTTCACCTCTAACAAAAATTGACTCTCACTGGATAAAATACTTAAATCTAAGACATGAAACCTTAAATATTCTTGGAAAAAGTGCCGGGGAAACAGTTGAAGGAATTGGCCTGGGAGAAAACTTTTTGAGGAGGACCCCCAGGGCAATTGAAGCAATACCAAAAATACATTACTGGGATCTGATCAAACTAAAAAGCTTCTGCACTGCCAAGAACACAGTAAGTAAAACAAATAGACTGCCCTCAGAATTGGAAAGGATATTTGCAGGTTACCTTTCCGACAACAGTCTGATAACTAGAATCCACAGAGAGCTCAAAGTTATTAACAAGAAAAGAACAAGTGATCCCATTTCACTGTGCACAAGAGACTTGAACAGAAACATCTTCGAAGAAGACTGGCGTATGGTCTACAGACACACGAAAAAAATGCTCATCATCTTTAATCATCAGAGAAATGCAAATCAAAACCACTTTGAGATACCATCTAACTCCAGTAAGAGTAGCCCACATCAGAAAATCCCAAACAACAGATGTTGGCATGGATGTAGAGAAAAGGGAACACTTCTCCACTGCTAGTGGAATGCAAGCTAAAATGTTCCTTTGGGAAAGAAGTTTGGAGAACACTCAGATATCTAAAAATTGACCTGCCATTGGATCCTACAATTCCTCTACTAGGAGTATATCCAAAAGACCAAAAATAACTTAGCAAAAAAATATTTGCACCAGATTATTCATTGCAGCTCAGTTCATAATAGCCAAGTCATGGAAGAAGCCCAAGTGCCCATCGACCCATGAATGGATTAATAAATTGTAGTATATGTATACCACAGAATACTATGCAGCCTTAAAAAGTATGGAGATTTTACCTCTTTTATGTGTACATGGAGGGACCTGGAACATGTTCTCCTGAGTAAAGTATCTCAAGAATGGAGGAAAAATTATCCAACATATTCAGTACATCTATGAAACCAACTTATAGTTACTCACACTTTCTTATGAAATGTATAACACATATATCCCATGAAGAAGGAGAGAAATGAAGTGGGAAGGGAGGGGAGGGAGGAGGTTTGAGAGAGGGAGGGTAAATGGCGGGACCACACCTATGGGTCTTGTTGCAAGGATACAAGTCATATCTGTCAAGTGTAGAACATAAATGTCTTAACACAATAATCAATAAATGAGGCAAAAGCTATGTTGATTGGTTTGATGTAAGCATGTCAGATTGTGTAAAAAAACAATACATTGTATTGTACCCCACATATATAAATGTATTTATGATCTATGTGTATATGAGTTAATAAAAAAAGTTTTTTCAAGTTTCAAGTATTTCATTTTCTTATTCATACAGTATGAAGTTTTCTAAAGATCCTACAACATGACATATCATGCAGAAGAAAAATAAACATTCAAAATAAACCACCACCCCCACGCAACCTACACACAAACTAAAAAAAGAAAGAAAAGGAAAAAAAGTCTCCAGTAAGGAAATAATATTTGCACTATTTTTCTGTAATGCCAGCCAAGACTTGCACAAGCAAGAGAAATATAAAGCATTTGCTAAATTATTTGTAACAAATACTTATGTACAAAAAATTCACAAAAGACTAGGTTCCACCTTGGAACAGAGCATTTGACACTTGAACAGATTAAACCACTGGCTGGGATTATAAAGCATGTACTGATCCAGAGGAAGAAAGTTCCATGAAGTGGAGATTTTCAGTTTGAAAATTAATATTTCCAAAGTTGGGCAACACTGTCTTTTAAAATTATGTACACAAGAGGTACATTTTAAATTGATCTACATGCAAGACTCCATGTCACGCAAGAACAATAAGCACTGAGATTTTTCTCTCACAGACAAAGCCCATGATGTACAACACTTAGTTGAAAGAACAGGGATGTCAGGCAATTGTGCTCAGTTTATTATTCAGTCACTTTGATTCAATTTGCCCTTTTCCACTTCTGATTATTTTTTATATTTATATATATGTGGGGTACAATAAAATGTGTTGATTTTTTTTTACACAATCTGACGTGCTCTTATGTGACATATAATTAGCAAAATTTCTCCCCATTTCATCACAAATATATATTGTATTTAGGTACATACATGCACATTAAATCTCACCAGATTTTTAGATTTGCTGCAAGTCTTTTGAAACATAAAGGGAAATTCATGGTTCAAACACGAATTTAATAATGTACTCAATTCTAATATGAAGGCAGTAGATGATTTAATAAAAGTAAGGGGGAGGAGAGAGAGGATGGGGGTCACAGTGTATGGCACACCTCTTAGGGGTGGGACATAATTATGAGAGAAATTTTACCTAACAAATGCAATGAGTGTACCTAATTCTAATTCTTTAAACCCTTAAAGAATCCCAAACAACGAAAGAAAGAAAGAAAGAAAGAAAAGAAAGAAAGAAAGAAAGAAAGAAAGAAAGAAAGAAAGAAAGAAAGAAAGAAAGAAAGAAAGAAAGAAAGAAAGAAAGAAAGAAAGAAAGAAAGAAAGAAAGAAGAAGAAAGAAAGAAAGAAAGAAAAGAAAGAAAGAAAGAAAGAAAGAAAGAAAGAAAGAAAGAAAGAAAGAAAGAAAGAAAGAAAGAAAGAAAGAAAGAAAGAAAGAGATAGGAGATAGATCCTGGTCCAGATGGTTTTACACCACAATTCTATCAGACCTTCAAAGAAGCGCTCATACCTATATTGCAGAACCTGTTCCAAACCATTTAAAAGAAAGGACCCCAGGTAGTGTCTGTGGCTCAAAGGAGTAGGGCACCAGCCCCATATACCGGAGGCGGTGGGTTCGAGCCCAGCCCCGGCCAAAAACTACAAAAAAAGAAAAAAAAGGCCCCCTCACACACTCTTACAAATCAAATATCACTTCTGACATTTCTATAATATGAATATTTATTTGTCATAAGTTCCACAAGGTTTCTTTACTCTCTTTAAATTCTTTTCTTTTTATCAACTCTTACTAGATTATTTCAAAAGTCCTGTTTTCAAGTTCAGATATCTTTTGTTTTACTTGATCTAGTCTACTGTTGAAGTTATCCATTTTATTTTTTATTTCATTTATTGAACTCTTTGGCTCCAGTACTTTTTAAAATTTGCTTTCAGCTTTTATTTTGCTTTCCTCATATTCTGGTTGAACTGCCTTTATAGGAATTTCCTTTTATATTTAAAAATATTGTGGATGTACAAATATTTTTGGCTACATGGAGCCCTTTTATAATGCTTGATTTATGGATGTAAGTGTGCCCATCACTCAGTTATTGTTCACTGTACCTGGTATGTAGGATTTCATTCATCCTCTCCTCCCCATCCCTTGTTTCATGTTCATTACATTTTAATTTCCTCTAAGCACATGTTTGTTATTCAGTTAGTTCCAATTTAATATTGAGCACAGGTGGTGTTTGCTTTTTAATTCTTTAGATACATCACTTAGGCTAATGGTCTCCAGTTCCATCCAAATTGTTGCAAAAGGCATTAGAATATTTTTTATGGCTGAGTAGTATCATGTGATATACATACACCACAATTTGATAATCCACTCATAAATTGAGTTGATTACACATTTTTGTAATTGCAATTATGTTGCAATAACATGTGAGCTTGGGTGTCTGTTTGATAAGATGTCTTCTATTCCTTTTGGTAAATACCAAGTAGCATGAATGCTAGATCAAATGGTAGGTCTACTTTTAGTTCTTTGAAGTATCTCCATACTGTTTTCCATAATGGTTGTACTAATTTACAGTCCTGATAACATTGTAGTAACATTACTTTCTCTCTGTATCATGCCAGCATCTATATATATATATACTATCACACTTCAAAATACCTAAAATTTTTAAGATAAACAAAAATAATGCAATGTAAAAATGAGTCTGGTTGTCAAGGATAGAAGTACAAAAAGATACAGTAAGTATTATGCCATCCAAGTATTTAAACTCAGGGAATTTAATTTATATTTAGAATACTTAGTGTGTGAATGCAAGGAATAATGTATATACATATGTCTTATATTTCTAAACAAATTTAGATTTGCAATATATATTAAACATCAAGTAATTTTCTGATCTGAGTATCTTACATTGATAAGCAATTATAGATGTTGGTGGTTGTTAAGAAATGTTCCATTACTCTCTGAATATCACTCTAGTTTCTCAGCCTCATTAGAGCCTGCTATGTATGTCATTAAGAAAAATATAGTCACACTGTGTTGAAATCTACAAATATTCTACAGTCTATCAGCATTCTTAAATTGGTATATACCTATCACTTATTGACTACTTACTTTACTTCATGGTATTTTTCTCAGGCTCAATGTCTTGAACATAATACGTCTTTATTAGTACTTTTTTTTTTTTGCAGTTAGACACCTCTAATTCTATAAATTTAGGAACTTAGGCAAGGAATGAGTCTAATTTTCTCTTTAATATTTAAGAAGCAACTTTTATTTTTTTTATTTGCCTATTAACAGTTGATATTAGAACTAGTGTCATACAACTAGTCTTTTAGGTATTGTGACAAGCACTTTACAGGAATTATTTTATCCTCATTAGCATTTTAGGAAGTCTTATTATTTGTTTTATATAGAAGAAGCCTGCAAGTTACTTGCCCAATGTCATACAACTAGATTGTGTTTACTTTAACACTTTGATTAAAAGACTAAAGTGTCTTTAAAAATTATTGCCTAACTGGGGGGAGTGGGACGGGAATATTAATATTATACATGTATATGTAGGCAGAGCATGACGATGAACAGGACAAACATGTAGCACACCTCTCCCAAGTCATTAGGTGAGAGGGAAGGGGGTCTGGATCTTTTCCCTGCGTGGATTATTGGTGTAGCTGGAGATGCACAGTGAATTGGCAGATTGCTGTATATGAGGTATAATTTAAAACCATGGACTCTGTTGTAGAGATTTTGCCTGCTTGAGCTGACCAGCAGCCGGCCCCTCCCTCACAGAGGACAGCATTTCACAATTCCTCTCAAAACCCAATTGATGAAAATTTATTCCTGAGCCAAGTTTGGTGACCAGATAGGGGTGCTGCTCAGAGCCACAAGGAGCTAAGCAGCCTCATGGAAAATTGAAGGGAAGGGATCCTGCCCTGGAAACAGACATTTTGAATTGTTTGAAATGGCCGATACCTTCTCCCAGAACAACAGGAGTGATTAAATAGACCGGACCATTCCTGGCGAGGAATATTGGTGTGAGCTGGCAGTTCAAGCTGTGCATTCAACTGGCAGGTGGCTGGACTCAAAAGTCCAGATTCAAAAGTGAGACTCTAAGCCACAAAAACTGAGGAGAAGGTCTCCGTGTACTGCTGCAGCGGGAGATGGCGGCAGCAGGAGCCTGTGGCAGCCAGCCCCTCTCCCACAGCCAATTGCAGTTGCCAGTTTGCGGTAGAACTTGGGAGCAGAGTGGAAAGATTTGTGAAGCATGGACTCCTGCACTGAGTTGGGAGGTCGGATAGGAGTGCTGTCTGGAACAGAGCAGCTGAGGTTGGGCAACAATTAGGAAATAAACTTTTATAGAAACTCCAAAATGGGGCAGTGCCTGTGGCTCAAAGGAGTCAGGCGCTGGTCCCATATGCCAGAGGTGGTGGGTTCAAACCCAGCCCTGGCCAAAAACTGCAAAAAAAAAAAAAGAAAAAAAAAAGAAACTCCAAAATGGCGATTGGCCAGGTAGTGTGTTTACCATGGTAACAAGGTAAACTGTGAACCAGATATAAGCCTGGGAACCACTCACAGCGCCACCTGGTGTCCAGAAAGTATATTGTCTTATACATATATTCCTACGAAAGTTGATCCCTATGTCATACATATAGATGTATATTTCTATTTATATACAAGAATAATATTTTTGTGGATGGTGCCTTTTTCTCTCTTTTTTTCTCATCATTTTCTTGGAGGAGTTATTGTTATTTTTTTTTATTTTTTATCTTTATTTTTTCTATTTTTATTTTTTCTTTCTTCTTTTTTAACTTTTTTATGAACATCACTTTTTTTCCCCTTCTAACATCCTCTTCTTCCCTTCTTATGGTTTCTGAGAGTGATTACATCAGATTTTTAGAGGTTTTTTGTTTGTTTTGTTTGTTTGTTTATTTTTTACCTTTTTTTCAATTATTTTACAATTGTCATTATTTTTATTGTACTTGTTTTTTTGTTGTCTGTATGTCTATGTGTTTCTTATTGTTCATGGATATTTAAGCTTGTGTGTCTGGTAGCCTTTCTATCTGTTTATTTGATAATTTGGTCTCAATGTGTTTGGTGTTTTACTAAATGTGTTTTGCTAAATCCTCAGGTTGGCTATTTTCCCTAACTCCAATTTTCACATTCAACAAGAACAAGGGGGAATGGGGGACGGTGGCTTATTGGAGCCAGCTCACAATAGAAGCTCCAGTCCGGAGGGAGAGATAATGACCAGAAAGAACCCAACAAAGCTGAAGGAGGGGAGCCAAGCTGAGAGATGAGATAGATAATTACTCATCTTCCCTGCTGAGGCAAGCTTCAACTCCAAAGAAACTATTTTCAGGTACAGACCTCATCCCAAAGAGGTTGTGTGGCTGTCCCCTTCCCTAAAAGAGTTACTTGCTTACTGTGTGATCTCTACTGGTAAGCGATAAACTGAAGCTCTCCTTCCTCACCCCACCGAAGGGAATTGCTGAAAGTTGGGACTCCTCTTCAAGAGAGCCACTGCTGTGAGTCTAGGAATTCCTTTCTCTGGCAGAAAATTTGAACAAATATTTTCCTTGCCACCTTGATCCTTCAGTTTACCCACCACCACCACAACCCCAGGCCTGGCAGTCTAGAAGTCCAAATCCTCTAGAACCCAGAATGTCTGTATTTCTTGGCTAGGATCAGGGATTGCATAGACAGTGGCAGTACAGCTGTGCCGTACTTGTGACTCCAGTAACTGCACAGAAAATCATAGAGGGAATGGTGACTAACCTGGCCCCCAAAAAGAGTATCTCAGCAGCAAACGGAGGCTTGGGATCCTGCACTGCAAGGTGGAGGCTTGGAAACTGGTGAGGTGCACATACCCAAGATGAGGCACCTCCCACCCAAATTCAGCATTAGTAGAGTGATCCTACTGGGGTCTAACTCTGGAGAGTCATCTCCCCAACTCTGTGGCCTGTCAGAGGGAAGCAGACCTTACCCTATAGGGATTCCAGAGCTCCAGAACAGTGGCAACAAAGGTGTAGTGACTGAGGGATAAATTCTTTTGCTGTCTGGATATCCTCAGGTTTGGACTGAGCTCAGGTGGAACTTTCTTCAACTGCCATTGAGCACCTGAGACAGACTGACCTCAGCTTCCCCTGCTGGAAGGTGGTAGACTGTGGTAGCCATGAGGAGGAGGCATCGACCTCACTTTGACTCTGGCAGGCACATAACCCTGACATATTTGCTTATTGGACAGAACAGGGCCACAGAGATTGGGTTAACAGAGACTGCCGGTGGGAATGCTACAGACTGGGGTGACCAAAGTTCAGTGGTGAAGGACGACCAAGGTGGGGTAAGAGGCATCACCCCCTGGCTCTAAACCTTCTACTGGATGGGCCTCTCTAACCCCTCAGAGCACCAGAGGCGCTCAAATAACACTTGAGCTGCCAATAGACCCCTAACATCTAGTTGCTAAAGTCCTCTTGAACTCTCCAGCTAGAGAGTGAGGGCTGTCTGGAACAATTGGTCTGGAACTCTTGAGCAGAAAAAATTACCTGAGGACCCTCCAAGGTGGAACCCTGGCTTTACTGTAGTGGGAAGATTTGATTGTCCTCTTCCAGATATTACCAGTGGGGGAAGGTATGTCCTATTTGCTCCAAAGCTGAGACTGCAACCTAGATTGCAATCCTAAGATTGGACAGAGATCAGCTGAAACAAGGCAGAGCCACCTACCCCCACTACACCAAGCAGGCCTCTAGAGTCACAGACTGTCATACTGCACCAGTCCTTTGCAAAATTGTACAGGAAAAGCTGCAGTCACCAGTCCCAGTTGCTAGGTGAAGGGCTGGTCAACCACAACTGTAGAAGTTTCCAGTCATATTTCACCCTCCCTGCTCATCTAGATAAACAATGAGAAACAATCGTGGGGCAGAATCAGTGGAAAAACTCTGGCAACATGAATAAACAGAACAGTTCACCTCCCCCAAGGAATGAAAAACCAGCCAATCCAGAGGATCCCATTTACAAACAGATAGCTGAGATGTCTGAAATAGAATTTAGAATTTGGATTGCAAACAAGATCAACAGAATGGAAGTAAAGATGGAGGTAGAAACTGTAGGATTAATTCAGAAGACGTCTCAAGAATTTAATGAATTCAAAGACAAAATCACCAAAGATTTTGACACATTGAGAAAAGAAGTTGCAGCCTTACATGATATGAGAAATACAGTAGAATCCCTCAGTAACAGAATGGGACAGGCAGAAGAAAGGATTTCCGACATTGAAGACAAAGCTTTTGAATGATCCCAAACATTCAAAGTGGAAGAGAAATGGAGAGCAAAAACAGATCATTCTCTCAGAGAGCTCTGAGATAACTTGAAGAAAACCAATATTCACCTTATAGGGATTCCTGAAGGTGATGAAGTAGCTTCACAAGGCACAGAGGCCCTTCTTCATGAGATTATGAAAGATAACTTTCGAGACATGCCAAGAGATCCTGAATTCCAGATAGCAGATAGTTTCAAAACCCCAGCACGACTCAACCGAAATAAGACATCCCCCTGGCACATCATAATTAACTTCACTAAAGTTAATATGAAGGAGAAACTCCTGAAAGCAGCCAGATGTAAAAAAACCATAACATACAAGGGGAAGAATATTAGAATGACTGCTGATCTCTCTGCTGAAAACTTTCAAGCCAGAAAAGGGTGATCATCAACTTTTAATCTCCTAAAACAAAATAACTTTCAACCCAAGAACCTGTACCCTGCTAAACTGAGTTTCATTTATGATGGAGAAATTAAATAATTTAATGACATTCATATGTTGAAAAAAATTGCCATAACTAAATCAGCTCTCCAGGATATCCTGAAACCTATTCTCCATAATGGCCAGCGCAACTCTCCACCACAAAAGTAAACTCACTGTGAAACTTTTGATCAAATTCCAAATTCCACAGTGGCGAAAGGATTAAAAATGTCCACTGGTCTTTTGAAAAACTCGATACCCAAAATTATACCACGCCTATCAATATTCTCAATTAATGTGAATGGATTAAATTGTCTTCTAAAGAGGCACAGGCTGGCTGACTGATTACAAAAGCTCAGACCAGTTATCTGCTTCATACAAGAATCTCATCTTACCTTAAAAGATAAATATAGATTCGGGTGAAGGGATGTTCAGCTATATTCCAGGCAAATGGAAAACAGAAAAAAGCAGGTATTGCAATTTTATTTGCAGATACAATAGGCTTTAAACGAACAAAAATAAGGAAAGATAAGGAGAGTCACTATATATTTGTTAAGAGTGAGACTCAATATGATGAGATTTCAATTATTAAAATTTATGCACCCAATCAAAATGCACTTCAATTTATAAGAGAAACTCTAACAGACATGACCAATTTGATTTCCTCCAGGTCCATGGTAGTCAGAGATTTTAACACCCCTTTAGCAGTGTTGGATAGATCCTCCAAAAAGAAGCTAAGCGAAGAAATTTTAGATTTAAACTTAACCATCCAAAAATTGGATTTAACAGATATTTACAGAACATTTTATCCTAACAAAACTCAATATACATTCTTCTCATCGGCTCATGAAACATACTCCAAAATTGATCACATCTTAGGTCACAAATCTAACCTCAGCAATTTTAAAAAAAATATAAATTATTCCTTGCATCTTCTCCAACCATCATGCAATAAAAGTGAAACTCAATAACAACAAGAACCTGCGTACTCATAAAAAAACATAAAAACTTAATAACCTCATGTTGAACAATATCTGGTTCATAGATGATATTAAGAAGAAAATAAACAAATTTTTGGAACAAAACAACAATGAAGACATGAATTGTCAGAACTTCTGGGATAACACAAAGGCAGTCCTAAGAGGGAAATTTATAGCACTACAAGCCTTCCTCAAGAGAACAGAAAGAGAGGAAGTTAACAACTTAATGGGACACCTCAAGCAATTGGAAAAGGAAGAACATTTCAATCCAAAACCCAGCAGGAGAAAAGAAATAACCAAAATTAGAGTAGAATTAAATGAAATTGAAAACAAAAGAATTATACAACAGATCAATAAATCAAAAAGTCGTTTTTTAAAAAAGGTCAATAAAATAGATAAACCTTTAGCTAACCTAACCAGGCCAAAAAAAAAAAAAAAGAGTAAAATCTCTAATTTCATCAATCAGAAATGAGAAAGATGAAATAATAACAGATTCCTCAGAAATTCAAAAAGTCCTTAATTAATACTATAAGAAACTTTATTCTTAGAAATATGAAAACTTGAAGGAAATCGACGAATACTTGGAAGCACGCCACCTCCCAAGACTTAGCCAGAATGAGGTGGAAATGTTGAACTGGCCTATATCAAGTTCTGAAATAGCATCAACTATACAAAATCTCCCTAAAATAAAAGTCCAGGTCCAGACGGCTTCACATCAGAATTCTACCAAACATTTAAAGAGGAACTAGGACCTATATTATTCAAACGTTTCCAAAATATGGAAAAAGAAGCAATACTACCCAACACATTCTATGAAGCAAACATCACCTTGATCCCCAAAACAGGAAAAGACCCAACAAGAAAAGAAAATTATAGACCAATATCACTAATGAATATTGATGCAAAAATATTCAACAAGATTCTAAAAACGGAATCCAGGAACACATCAAACAAATTATACACCATGACCAAGTAAGTTTTATCCCAGGGTCTCAAGGCTGGTTCAATATGCATAAATCTATAAATATAATTCAGCACATAAATAAATTACAAAACAAAGACCATATGATTTTCTCAATTGATGCAGAAAAAGCTTTTGATAATATCCAGCATCCCTTCATGATCAGAACACTTAAAAAAAAAATGGGTACAGAAGAGACATTTCTTAAACTAATAGAGACCATCTACAATAAACCTACAGCCAATATCGTATTGAATGGAGTTAAATCAAAACAATTTCCACTCAGATCAGGAACCAGGCAAGGTATCCCATTGTCTCCATGTCTCCATTGCTCTTTAACATTGTAATGAAAATTTTAGCCATTGCAATTAGGGAAGAAAAGGTGATCAAGGGTATCCATATAGGGTCAGAAGAGATCAAACTTTCACTCTTCGCAGATGATATGATAGTATACCTGGAAAACACTAGGGATTCTACTACAAAACTTTGAGAAGCGGTCAAGGAATACAGTAATGTCTCAGGATACAAAATCAAAACCCATAAATCGGTAGCCTTTATATATATCATCAATAGTCAAGCTGAAAAAAACAATCAAAGACTCTATTCCATTTACAGTAGCGCCAAAGAAGATGAAATATTTGGGAGTTCATCTGACAAAGAACGTGAAAGATCTCTACAAAGAGAACTATGAAACTCTAAGAAAAGAATAGCTGAAGATGTTAACAAATGGAAAAATATACCATGCTCATGGCTGGGAAAAATCAACATTGTCAAAATGTCTATACTACCCAAAGCAATATGCAATTTTAATGAAATCCCTATTAAAGCTCCATTGTCATACTTTAAAGATCTCAAAAAAATAACATATTGTTTTATATGGAGTCAGAAAAAATCTTGAATAGCCAAGACTTTTCTTAAAAATAAAAACGAAGCAGGAGGAATTACGCTACCATACCTTAGACTATACTATAAATCAATAGTGATCAAAAAAGCATGATACTGGTACAAAAACAGAGAGATAGATATATGGAACAGAATAGTGAACCAAGAAATGAACCCAGCGACTTACTGTTATTTGATATTTGACAAGCCAATTCAAAACATTCAATGGGGAAAAGATTCCCTATTCAACAAATGGGGCTGGGTGAACTGGCTGGCGATCTGTAAAATACTGAAACTAGACCTACACCTTTCACCTTTAATCAAGATAGACTCTCACTGGATTAAAGATTTAAACTTAAGACATAAAACTATAAAAATACTAGAAGAAAGCACAGGGAAAACTTTTGAAGGAATCAGCCTGGGTGAATATTTTTTGAGAAGGATCCCCCAGGCAATGGAAGCTGCATCAAAAATACACTACTGGGACCTTATGAAACAAAAAAGTTTCTGCACAGCCAATAAAACAGTAAGTAGAGTAAGCAGACAGCCCTCAGAATGGGAGAAGATATTTGCAGGATAATCTCTGACAAAGGTTTAATAACCAGAATCCACAGTGAACTCAAACGTATTAACAAGAAATGAACAAGTGATCCCATCTCAGGCTGGGCAAGGGGCTTGAAGAGAAACTTCTCTGAAGAAGACAGTCACACGGCTCACAGACACATGAAAAAATGCTCATCATCCTTAACCATCAGAGAATGTAAACCAAAACTACTTTGAAATATCATCTAACTCCAGCAAGATTAGCCCACATCACAAAATCCCCAAAGCAGAGATGTTGGCGTGGATGTGGAGAAAAGGGAACACTTCTGCATTGCTGGTGGGAATGCAAACTAATACCGTCATTTTGGAAAGATGTTTGGAGAACACTTAGAGATCTAAAAATAGATCTGCCATTCAATCCTATAATTCCTCTACTAGGTATATATCCAGAAGTCCAAAAATTGCACTATATCAAAGATATATGTACCAGAGTGTTTATTGTAGTCCAATTCATAATTGCTAAGTCATGGAAAAAACACAAGTGCCCATCGACTCATGAATGGATTAATAAATTGTGGTATTTGTACACCATGGAATATTATGCAGACATAAAGAAATATGGAAACTATACCTCCTTCATGTTCACATAGATGGAGCTGGAAAATATTCTTCTTAGCAAGGTATCCAAAGAATGGAAGAAAAAGTACCCAATGTACTCAGACTCAGCCCTAATATGAAACTAATTTATAGCTTTCATACAAAGTCTACAACCCAATATAAGTGCCAGAATATGGGAAAGGGGGCAAGAGAGGGGAATGGAGCGGGAGGGAGGTTGGAGGGAGTGTGATTAGTGGGTCCATACCTAGGGGGCATCTTGGAAGTTTTCAGGTGAAGTTTACTAAGTGTAGAGTATAAGAGTTTGAACACAGTAATTAAGAAAATGCCATGAAGGCTATGTTAACCAGTTTGGTGAAAATATTTCAGACTGTATATGGAATCAGCACATTGTACCTCATGATTGCATTATTGTTTACAGCTATGATTTAATTAAAAAAAATTATACATGTATAAATTGTGCATAAGACTCAGAGAAAGCAATATATTTTATTGATTTTGGTCCTATTATTTCTAAAATATTAGTCTTTAAAACATACCTATTGTATACTAACAATGCCTAATGAGTGAAATAAACTGAGACTGGAAGAATTAGGTCTCATATGGCTTGTGAGTATTAGCAGAAGCTCTGAATTAAGCCAGTGAAAAGTACTGCATTGGTAATGGAATCTATATTATTCAGAGTATAGACTCTATCATAATGCTAGTTAACTTCTCAAGAATGATACCATGTGTGTGGCCTTTCAACTTCATGTAAACTAGAGCTCACCAAGAAAACAGTCACCAAATAGAATGCAATCCTAAGTATTTTGCATCAATACTCATTAATAATACTACTTAACAAAATCATAGCAAATAGAATTAAGCTGCTCACCAAAAGAAAAAAAAAATTATGACAAGGCAGGCTATATCCCTGGGATACAAGGCTGATTCAATCTATACAAATCTATAAACATAATTCATCACATAAACAGAACTAAAAACAAAGACCATATGATCCTCTCTAGAGTCACATATAGGCATTTGACATAATTCAGCATCCTTTTCATAAGAAAATGTTAGAAAGGAAGCATAAATGGGACATTCCCTAAACTTTTAGAAGCTATCTACTACAAACCCACATCTAAAATCATATTGAATGCAGAAAATCTGAAAGCATTTCTTCTTAGAACTGGAAGCAGAAAAGGTTTTCCACTATTGCCACTACAATTTACCATAGTTCTTAATGTCCTAGCCAACATAATCAGGCGAGAATAGGATATCAAGTATATCCATTTGGAGAAAGATTGGGTCAAAATATTGCTTTTTGCTGACCATATAATATTATACTTAAAATATCCCAGGGGCTCAACCACAACCTCCTGGAAGTGAACAACAACTAAAGCAATGTCTTTGGATATAAAATAAATGTTCGTAAAGCAGTAGCCTTCTTATAAGCCAACAAAATGAGCTGAGAATCAAATCAAAGATACACTACCCTACAACATAGCACAAAAGAAAATGAAATGTTTTGGAATTTATTTAACACAGAATATGAAATATCTCTACATATAGATCTATGAAACACTGAGAAAAAATAAAATCAGAGAATGTTTACTGGTGGAAGAACATTTGATGTTCTTGGATGGGAAGAATAAACATTGTTTCCATGTTTTTACTACTCAAACAATCCACAAATTTAAGTCAATCCCCATTAAAATCCCGACATCACAACTTGAAAAGCTCAAAAGAATAGTTCCATATTTCACATGGAATGGGTAACCAATTCAATTCTACAAAATAAGAACAAATGTGGAGACATCATGTTACCAGAAGCCAGGTTATACTACAAATATGTAGTGATCAAAACATCATAGCATTGTCATAAAAACAGAGACATAGATTTATGGGTCAAAACAGAGAAACTATATATGAAAGCAGTCCTCTATCACCATGTGATCTTTGATAAAGCAAATAAAATCCTACATTGGGGAAAAGAATTCAAGTTTAATAAATGGTGCCGGGAGAACTGCTTAGGCACATGTAAAAGGCTGAAATTAGACCTTCTCCTCTTCCCATTTATAAAAATTAACTCATGTTGGAGAAAAGATTTAAATATGAGACACAAAACTATAATAAATCTATATGACAGTGGGTAAGAAACTCTTTCTGATGTGGGTTTTGAGAAAGAATTTATGAAGAAGACCTCAAAGACAATAAAAGCAAGAACAAAAATAAATAAATGGAGAAGGAATTAAGATGACCAACTAGAAGCAGTTTTGGGGAAAGCTCCTATCCAGAGGGAGAGTTATTAGACTGAAGTGGAATCAGTGAAGCTGAAGCTGGGGAGCTGAGCACAGACAGAAGAAAGTGGTGCACAGGATATTTGCTGAGACAAGCTGTGAGTCCAAGAAAGAGAAAGAAAGACAACAAAGACCAGGTACAAAGCCCATTGCCAAGAGGACAGGAGATCCCTCCCCCAAGTGGGAGGTCCACTATGACTCTCTGCAAGCATCAGAGAAAATAGGACCTCTCATATTATCCCACAGGATAGAGCCATTAAACCCTGGTCCACCTCCACCAGGATGTCTCACCTCTGAGCCTAGGCATCATACTCCCTGGCATAAAAGTGAACAAATAATATTTTCTCTGCATTTCTGAGAACACAGTTCACCCATCCCTCCTATCCTAATTGCCTGAAAGACTGTCCCCTGCAGAAGCCAGAGTGTTTGGTGAATTCACTGAGAGCCCTGGCTATTGTGTGGGCTACCAAACAACAGTACAAAAACAGTGGCACATGTGAAAGCAGGGGTGCAAGGGGAGAGGTATGCACAGAGATTGTGGTGCCCACCAAGTCAGTGGCATGGGGTGAATTAGTGGTGGGTGTGAAGGCAATGATACCACAGTTCTGACTTTGTGATTTTTGATGATCACACTACACACACTCACCCAGAATTTAAGAACAAAATATAACTTCCACAATGGTGAAAAGGTAAAAAAATGTGCATTGGACCTTTGAAAAACAAGACAGTGAAAACACTACCATATCTATGAATTCTCTCAATTAATGTGAATGGATAAAATTCTCATCTAACAAGGCACAGATTGGAAGACTGGATACAAAAAATCAAGCCAGGTATATGTTGTCTTCAAGAGACACAACTTACCTCAAAGAATAAACCAAGACTCAGGGTTAAGGGATGGACAACAGTAATCCAGGCAAATGGAAAGGAGAAAAAAGCAGGGGTTGTAATTTTATTTGCAGGTACAATTGAACTGAAACCAACAAAAATAAGAACATACAAGGATGTACACTACATATTTGTGAAAAGAAATATTCAACATGAAGAGATTTCAATAATTAACATTTACACACCCTACCTATATGCTCCTTGATTTATAAAACCAACCTTACTGATCTGAGCAATATGATATCTTACTGAACTATAATAGTTGGAGACTTTAACATCCCTTTTACAGTTCTGGATAGATCCTCCAAGAAGAAGCTAAAGTAAAAGATAATGACTAATTCTCATCAGTCCATGATTCATCCTCCAAAATTGATTATATTTTAGGACACAAGCCTAACCTCAACAAATTTAAAAGAATAGAAATTATTCCTTGTAGTTTCTTGGACCATCATGAAATAAATGTTGAACTCAAAAGCAACAGAAATCTTCATACTCAAAGTCATGGAAACTAAATAATGTTAGACTGAATTATAGCTGGGTCAAAAACGAGATTAAGGAAATCATAACATTTTTGGAATAAAATGATAATAAAAACCCAAACTAACAAAACCTGTGGGAATCTGCAAAGGAAGTCCTAAGAGGGAAGTCAGCAACCTAATAGGCCATCTTCAGCAACTAGAAAAGGCAGATAAATCCAACTCAAGCCAAGCAGAAGAAAAGCAATAACTAAAATTAGAGAAGGATTCAATGAATTTGAAAACAAAAGAATCATTTGGAAGATCAACAAAACAAAAAGTTGTTTATTTGAAAAGATTAGTAAAATTGATGAACCTTTGGCTACACCAACCAGAAAGATAAAAGTAACATCTCCAATAACTTCAATCAGAAATTAAATAGGGGAAATAACAAAAGATACCACAGAAATACAAAAAAATAATTTCAACAATTACTACAAAAAACCCCATTCTCAGAAATATAAAATTGTGGAGGAAGTTGACATTTACCTTCCTGAACTCAACTAGAAAGAACCAGACATTTTGAACAGGTCTATTTATTAACTTAAATAACATAAAATATACAAAATCTCCCAAAAAAGGAAAGCCTGGGACCAGATAATTTCACACCAGAATTCTATCAAACTTTCGAAGAGGAACTAGTACCAATATTACATAACCTCTTCCAAAGTACAGAGATGAAAGGAATCCTTCTGAACACATTCTATGAAGGAAATATCACCCTGATCCCCAAACCAGGAAAGGACCCAACAACGAATGAAAACTATACACCAAAATCATTAATGAATATGCATGCACAAATATTCAATAAGTTGCTAGCAAATAGAATTCAATGACATATTAAAAAAGTAATACAGCATGATCAAGTTGGTTTTATCCTAGGGTTACAAGTTTGGTTCAACATACGTAAATCTATAAATATAATACACCACATAAATAAAATTTAAAAAGATCATATTATGTTCTCAATTGATGCACAAAAGACTTTTAATAATATCCAGCATCCTTTCGTTATTAGAAAACTTATGAAAATAGACTTAAGTGAGACAATTTTTAAACTGATGGAAGCCACCTACATCAAACCCACAGCCAATATCATATTGATGGAGTAATATTGAAAGCATTTTCATTCAAATCTGTAACTGTAAAAAGATTCCTATTGTCACCACTGATATTCAGCATAGTGCTGGAAGTCCAAGCCATCACAATCAGGCAAGAGAATGAGATCAAGGGTATTCGAATGGGGACAGAGAAGGTCAAACTCTCACTCTTCACAGACGACATGATTTTATACTTGGTAAACCCTAGGGAATCAAAAACACGCTCTTAGAAGTGATCAAGGAAGATATTAGTGTCTCAGAATACAAAATCAATACCTACAAATCAGTAGCCTTTATATATACCAACAATAGTCTTGCTGAGAGTATAATCAAAGAATCTGTTTATTTTCCAGTAGTGCCAAAGAAGATGAAATAAATGGGAATATATCTAACAAAGGACATGGAAAATCTCTATAAAGAAAAATATGAAACCTTGAGGAAAGACATAGCATAAGAATGTTAACAAATGGAAGAACATACCATGCTTGTAGTTGGGAAGAATCAACATTGTTAAAATGTCCATACTCCTCAAAGCAATCTATAGATTTAATGCAATCGCCGTCAGAGCACCAATGTCATACTTTAAAGAACTTCATAAAATAGTATTTTATATGAAATCAGAATAAACCCCAAATAGCCAATACAATTCTTAGAAACAAAAATGAACCCAGAGGTATCACATTACCAGACTTCAGGTTGTATTACAAATCAAGTCCAGAGAGAGAAAACCACTTGCTCAACGTTAAAGACAGGAGTAAATCAAATAAAAGAAGGATGATAACTCACATCTTCTGACTCTTGATGTGGATCTCTTTCAGGTATTTTCTTAGTGTTCACAATAAACTAGAGGATTTTATTATTACTAACCCATTTTAATTAAATAAAATCCAATATTATCAGTCTAACTATTATACGTTCCCAGCATGGCAATGGGCACACTTTCCCTGTAATATTTCTCACAGGAAACTTCAAAGTCCATGGCCCAATCTCAATTTCCTTGCTTTTTCTTTGCTTAACTCAACCTGATTATAAAAAAGTCTGTTACATGTCCTTTCTCACCACTTATTTTTTACTGAGTCTATATCCAATGTTGTAATATTATAGAATGGTAATAATAGAAGATATATCAAATGTCAGCGGATCCAACATTCACCCTAATTTGATTCTTCCATCATTTTAACATTCCACTTTCACTCTATCTCTGGAAAGGTCTGACTAGTAAGAAGTCCTGTACCTTGATCTAAAATCTATATTCCTAATGCATACATTTATTGAAACTAGTTATATCCCTGATGCCATATAGAATAAATTTTATCTTTTGCTCCAAGCATATCCTTTAGGATTTGAAGGCAGCATGTACAACTTCATCTGATTCTTCTATGCCTCCAGGTAATAAACACCTCCTATAAGCATCAACCCTTCTTTTTTTTATTTTATTAAATTATAGCTGTGTATATTAATGTGATCATGGGGCACCATACACTAGTTTCACAGACCATTTTACACATTTTAATCACACTGGTTAACATAGCCTTCCTGGCATTTTATTAGTTATTGTGCTAAGACATTTACATTCCACATTTACTAAATTTCACATGTACCCTTGTAAGATGCACCTTTATTTAACACACTTTCAGGATTATTGTTCCCTGATCTCAAGCCTCCATATATGTTATGGTTTGTCTAAAGTATCTACCTATGGCACAATACTCAAATGATGTTTAACCTGAAAGATGGAAGAGAATCAGATTTTGTAACTGAAAAGTATTTAGTAATTCTAGAGCTTTTGCGTTGATGTAGGAAGAATCTGATTCTTTTGTCTGATTCTGTAGTTACTTTAACTATTGAAATACACTGTCATTTGATCTTGGTCATTATTGAGGAAATTTTGATATCAGTACATTTTTTCTGCATTATGTCCTCATTCTATGCCTTCTAATTAGGATATTATTCAAATGTTGTTTTCCCCATTTTTCCTTAGGTCTCTTCCAACATTTCTGGTTTTAGCAATTTTGAGAAAGAAGATCAGGGGTTGTTAAGGACTGTTCTTGGTTTACTAATACCTCCTCAAAACAATTAGATCTTGCAGTGTCATGTGTAATTTATCCTCCAGGACTCAAGCCACAAAACAGAGAGGGAAAATGACCCTATTTCAGCTGCACATAAAATAGATTCTGGAAATCTATATGATTGTGTGATTAGGGAGATCTGAGAAGAAGTTTGGAGTGTGGACCTCTTGATGAGGAACCTTTAATTCTTCAGACATGGATTCTTGGTGGAAACATTCAGCACAAAATTAGAGCAGTATAGAAGAGCATACGGTGCAAGGTTAGTCTCCTTTCACCTCCATTATCTTTTTCATAGGCAATCACTTCTACTAGTTTCTATACATCTTTCCAAAGATACTCTGTCCATAGCCTATACATTCTAACATCAGTAATAATGCAAATTTTGGATGACTAAATACAAAAAAAAGTTTATTTCTTTTTCATAGTCCTTCTTGTGCAATGTGTGTGTGCATGCATGTGCATGTGTCTGAGGGCTTCTCCACATTTTTCCAGGAATCCAGCCTCCGTATATATAATGCCTAAAGCATTAGAACTTTGTGTTGTATTATCTGCATCCACTTGGCATTCAAGAAAAGAGATAATGTGGAAAAGGCTCACTTACTTTTAATCATTGCCGTCCAAGAGTGAAACCACTTCTATTTCACTTGCATTCCACTAAGAAGAAATAATCACATGGCTACACGAACAGGAAAGGAGACCAGGAAATGTACTCCTATCTGGACTTAGGAAGCAGTGTAAATCATAGATATTAGTGAAAATCTACCATCTAGACACTATCTCACAATTAGTACATGTATACACATACTATTTTTGTATGACAGAAATAATAGAAATACATATATTCATATATATTAAATACATATTTCATCAATTATTTATTAACAGTAATAATTATACATAAAATGCAATAAACTTACACTATGTAAATACATAAATTTCATAAAATTTAATCTCATGAGATTAATATATATTATAAATAAAAAATTATGGTAAAATATATTTATTTAGTCATATAATTTGGATATAAATCTATGTCAATATATAAATATCTGCTTCTGCTCTCTTTTTATAATTTATTTATTATTAATTATTATGGATACATAATAGTTGTATGCTTTAATGGGATAAATGTGATATTTATATGTACACATACAATAAGAACTAATCTAATCAGGGTAATTGGGAGCTCCATTGCTTCAGTATTTTATCATTTCTTTGTTTTAAGAACATTTCAGTTCTTCTTTTTTAGTTACCTTAAAGTATACCTAACTTATTTTTCATTATAGTCACTTTGGTATGCTATCAAATATTGTTCATTCTTTTGAATATCTAAACATATTTTTGCAACCATTAACCACCCCCATTTTGTGTTCAACCTTTCCCCTACCATTCTCAGCCTCTGGTAACCATCATTCTATTCTCAGTCTTCATTAGATCAATTGCTTCCAATATTTAATTCTTACATGTGAGTGAGAAAGTGGGAGATTTGACTTCCTGTACTTGACTTCTTTCACTTGACATAATATTCTGTAGTACCATTTACACTGACGCAAATGGAAAGATTTCATTCTTTTATGTGGCTATATAAAATTCCATTGTGTATATTTACTACAATTTTCTTTCTCCATTCATCCATTGATATACACTTACATTGATGCCAAACCTTGGCTGTTGTAAATAGTTCTACAATGGGAGTGCAGATACCTTTCCAAACACTGAATTCACCTCCTTTGGATAGCAGTGGGATTGCTGAGTCATTTGATAGTTCTATTTTTATTATTATTTTTCTTTTTTTATTATTAAATCATAGCTGTGGACATTAATGCAATCATGGGGCACCTTATACTGGTTTTATATACCATTTGACATATTTTCATCACACTGGTTAATGTAGCCTTCCTGGCATTTTCTTAGTTATTGTGTTAAGACATTCATATTCTACTCTTTTTAGTCTTATGATGAAGCTTCTTATTGTTCTCCATGATGTTTTCACTAACTTACATGTCTACCAACAGTGTATGAGAGTTCCCCTTTCTCCAAATTTTAGCAAGTATTTAATAGTGCCTATCTTTTATTTTTCCTTATTTTTGTCTTTCTTTTCTTGTTTTTCTTTTCTTTTGTCTTTTTCTTATTTAATTTCAAAATATTAAGACAGTAACCAATGTTTTTGATATATGGCTTGAGGCAACGCTACACGCGTGCCCATCACTTGAGTATTATCTGTTAGGTGATTTTTTCTTTGTACCCATTAGGTCGGTTTTTGCCCCTCCCCTCCTCCTCTCACCCCTTCTTGATTTCCAATGACTTTTACTTTCCTATGTGTCCATCAGTTAGTTCCAGTTTATTGGAGAGTACATAAGGCATTTTTCCCCATTCTTTAGATACTTCACTTAGTAAAATGGTCTCCAGTTCCTTCCAAATTTTTAGAAAGGCACTAATTCATCATTTTATGGCTGAGTAGTACTCCATGGTATACGTATACCACTTTGTGTTTAATCCATTCATTAATTGATAGGCACTTGGGTTGGTTCCACATATTCATAATTGTAAATTTTGTTGTAATGAACATTCAAGACTGCAGATTTTTTTAATAAAATTATTAAAATTTTTAAAATTTTAATTTTTTAAAATTAAATAAATTTAAAATTATTTCCTTTGGGTAGATACCCATTAGTGGAATTTCTGGATTGAATTGTAAAAAATGTTCATCATTTCTAATCATCAAGGAAATGATGAAAAAATGTTCATCATTGCTAATCATCAGGGAAATGCAAAGTATAACCATGATGAGATACATGAATCACATTTCTCCATTAGTATGGCTTTTATTATAAACTCCAAAAACAATAGATGCTAACACAGAGATAAAGGAATGCTTATACATGATTGGTGGGATTGCAAATTAGTACAACCCCTACAAAAAACAGTATGGTGACTTCTCAGAGAACTGAGAGTACACCTGCCTGCCTTTTTTAATAAAAGCCATTTTATCTGGGGTGAGATGGTATCCCACTATACTTTTTATTTGCATTTGTCCAATGACTAATGATTTTGAGCATTTTTCATATACTTATTGGGTATTTGGATCTCTTATTTTGAGAATTG
Source organism: Nycticebus coucang (assembly GCF_027406575.1). Classification (NCBI taxonomy): domain Eukaryota; kingdom Metazoa; phylum Chordata; class Mammalia; order Primates; family Lorisidae; genus Nycticebus; species Nycticebus coucang. Next base: position 91,856,552 of record NC_069804.1, read on the forward strand.
TCTTTTTATTTTCTTTGCTGATTTTTTAAATCAGATTATTTGGTTTTGTCCTTTTGAAGTTTTGGAGCTCTTTATTTATTCTAATTATTAGTCCCTTGTCAGATGGGTACTTGTAAATATTTTTTCCTATTTTGTGAGTTGTGTCTGTACTTTGTTGATTGCTCCATTTGCTGTTCAGAATTATTTTAGCTTGATACAATCCCATTTATCCGGTTTTGCTTTGGTTGCCTGTGCTCTGGGGGTATTACACAAGAAGTTCTTTCCCAGACCAATGTCCTAAAGTATTTTAGCAAAGCTTTCCTTGAGTAATTTTATACTTTCAGGCATTGTATTTAAGTATTTAATGCATTTTGATTTTACTTTTTGTATATTCAAGAGATAGAGGCCAAATTTTATTCCTCTGTATGCAAATACATAGTTCTCTCAGCACTATTTATTAAGGAAACTGTTCTTTCTCCAACATATGTCTCAATATTTTTGTTGAAAATGATTTCACTATAGATATGTGAATCTATTCTGGGTTTTCTATTCTGTTCCATTGGTCTATATGTTTGTTTTTATGCCAGTACCATGCTGTTTTTCTTACTACAGTTCTATAGTATAACTTGAGATCAGGTAATGTGATTCTTCCAGTTTTGCTCTTTTTGCTGAGGATGGCTTTGACTATTCTTCGTATTTTGTGGTTCCACATAAATTTTAGGATTTTTATTTTATATTTCAGTGAGCACTGTCATTGGTATTTTGATGGGGGTTGTTGTATCTGTAGATTGATTCAGGTACTATGAACATTTTAACAATATTGATACTTAGAATCCATGAGCATGGAATATCTTTCGATTTTATTTGTGTCTTTTTCATTTTCCTTCATAAATGTTTCATAGTTTTCATTGTATAAATCTTTCACTTCTTCAATTATGTTTATTCCTAGGCATTTTATTTTATTGTATTTATATCTATGCTTTATTTCATTTGTTTTTTTTCATATGGTTTACCATTGGCATATAGAAAAACTACTGATTTTTTATTTATTCATTTATTAATTTTATTGCTGGGACTACATTGAGGGTAGAAAGAACCAGGTTATATTGATTACATTAGTTAGGCAAAGACTCTGTTATAATTGTGTCTTGTCCCCAAAGTGTGTGTCACACTCCATCATCCTCCACCCTCTCCCTCATTACCTCTCTCTGTTTTCTGCTTTCTCTATCCCCCACTGTGTACTAGGTCATTAATTGTCCACATATCAGAATTGAGTACATATATCCTTGCTTCTCCATTCTTGTGATGCTTTACTAGGAATAATGTGTTCCACTTCCATCCAGGTTAATACAAAAGATGTAATGTCTCCATCTTTTTAATGGTTGCATAGTATTCCATGCTATACATATACCACACGTTTGAATCCATCCTGGGTTGGTGGACATTTAAGGCGTTTCCACATTTTGATGATTGTAAATTGAGCTGCGATAAACAGTCTAGTGCAAGCATCCTTATCACAAAAGAATATATATATATATTTTTTATTCTGGGTGGATGCCCAGTAATGAGATTGCAGGATCAGATGAGAGGTGTGGTTTGAGTTCTTTGAGGGTTCTCCATACTGCCTTCCAAAAAAGATGTATTAGTTTGCACCTTTCTCCTCTCACAAAAATTTATTCAAGATGGATCATAGACCTAAATTTAAGGCATGAAATGATAAAAATTCTCAAAGAAAGCATGGGAAAAACACTTGAAGATATTGGCCTAGGGAAGACTTCATGAAGAAGACTGCTGTGGCAATTGCAACAACAACAAAAATAAACAAATTAGATTTAATTAAACTGAAAAGCTTCTGTACAACTAAGGAGACAACAACCAAAGCAAATAAAAAACCTACACAATGTGAAAGGATATTTGCATATTTTGAATTGGACAAAAGCTTGATAACTAGGCTCTCCAGAGAATTCAAATTAATCAACATGGAAAAAAAACAAAAATCCCTTATATCAATGGGCAAGAGAGATGAATAGAACCTTCTCTCAAGAAGACAGACAAATGGCTAACAAACATATGAAAAATGCTCATTGGCCCTAATTATTAGAGAAATGCACATCAAAACCACCCTGAGATATCATCTCACCCCAACAAGAATGTCCCACATCCCCAAATCTCAAAACTGCAGATGCTGGTGTGAATGTGGAGAGAAGGGAAAACTTTTACACTGCTGATGGGAATGCTACTGATTTTTTGAATGTTGATTTTGTATCCTACAACTTTACCGCATTTATCAATTCTAACAGTTTTTATTGGTGGAGTTTTTAGGTTTCTCTAGATTTAAGATTGTATCATCTGCAAATAAGGGTAGCTTGACTTCATTTCCAACTTGGATGCCCTTTATTTCACTCTCTTGTATTATTGCTATAGTTAGAACTTCCAGTACTATGTTGAATAATACTGGTGAAAGTGGGCATCTTGGTCTCATTCCAGATCATAGAGGAAAGGCTTTTAATTTTTCCCCATTCGGTGTGATACTTGATAAAGGTCTGTCATAAATTACTTTCAATGTGTTGTGGTAATTTTATTTCATAATCATGTTTTGAGTTTTTAACATGAAGAGATGTTGAATTTTACATAATGGTTTTTCATCATCAATTGAAAACAATCATGTATTTTTATATTTTGTTCTATTGATATAATTTATTGCATTGATTGATTTCCATATGTTGAGGCATCCTTGTATCTGTTGGATGAATCCTACTAGATTATAATGAACAATCTTTTTAATGTGTTGTTAAATTATGTCTGTCAGTATTTTTTTGAATATTTTTAAATCTATTTTTATCGTAGATATTGGCCTATAGTTTTCTTTTATTTTTGTTGTGTCTGCCTGATTTTGGTATTAGGGTGATACAAGTTTCAAAGAATAAGCTTGGGAACATTCTATCATCATTTTTCTTTGGTAATAATTTACATAATATTGGTATAAGTTCTTCTCTGAATGCTTGCTAGAATTTAACAGTGAAGCCTTTGGGCATGGGGTTTTCCTTTATTACTATGTCCTTCTTATTAATTGTACTGGATTATTCAGGGTTTGGATTTCTTCTTGGTTCACACTTGGTAGGTTGTATTTGTCTAGAAATTTATCCTTTTCTGCCAGGTTTTCCAATTTATGACATATAGGTGTTTATAGCAGTCCTTAATAATTCTTTGGATTTCTATATTATCAGTTGTAATGTCTTTATTTTTATCTCTGATTTTAGTAATTTGAGTCTTCTCTTTTTTTCATAATTAGTCTAGCTAAAGTTCTGTCAATTTCATCTATCTTTTCAAAAAATATTTTGTTGACTTTTAAATTGTATTAAAAGTTTCAGTATTTATGCTTGTGTCTATATTGTTTCTTTTCTTGTACTAATTTTGTGTTTGGGTTGCTCTTGTTTTCTTAGTTTTTGGGGGGATATATCTCATTATGTTGTTTATTTGAATTTGAATCTTTTTTTTTTTTATATAGACACTTATTGGTAAAAACTTTCCTATTATGGGCAGCGCCTGTGGCTCAAAGGAGTAGGGCGCCAGACTCATATGCTGAAGGAGGCGGGTTCAAACTCAGCCCCGGCAGAAAACTGCGAAAAAATTAAAAAATAAATTTCCTCTTATTACTGCTTTCGCTTTTCTATAGGCTTTGCTATGTTGTATTTTCATTTTCTTTTCTTTTATAAAATATTTTAAATTACCTTTTAAATCTCATTATTGACCCACTGGTCATTTATATTAATTTTCATTTGTTTGCATAATTTTCATTGTTCCTTTTATGATTTTCTATTCTGGTCAGAGAAAATACTTTGCATGATTTCATTTATTTCTAAGTTTTTTTTTTTTTTTTTTTTTTGTAGAGACAGAGTCTCATTGTACCGCCCTCGGGTAGAGTGCCGTGGCGTCACACGGCTCACAGCAACCTCTAACTCTTGGGCTTACGCGATTCTCTTGCCTCAGCCTCCCGAGCAACTGGGACTACAGGCGCCCGCCACAACGCCCGGCTATTTTTTTGTTGCAGTTTGGCCAGGGCTGGGTTTGAACCCACCACCCTGGGCATATGGGGACGGCGCCCTACTCACTGAGCCACAGGCGCCGCCCTTAGTTTTAATTTTTTAAGACTTATTTCCTTGGACTGCCATGTGGTCTATTCTTGAGAATGATATATGAGCTGAGAAGAAGAAAATGTATTCTGCAGCTGTTGGATGAAACAATCTGTAACTATTTATAAGGCCCATTTGGTGTACAGTGCAGATTATTGTAATGTTTCTTTGTTGATTTTTCTGTCCAGATGATCTTTCCAATTCTGAAAGTGGATTGCTGAGGTTTATAGTAATTTTTGTATTGGAGTCTATCTCTCTTTAGCTATGATAATATTTGCTTTATATATCTTGGAGTTCCAGTTTTAAGTGGGATAGATGTTTAGAGTTGTTCTGTACTTTTGCTGAATTCCCTCATTTATCATTATATAATAATCTTCTTTGTCACTTTTTACATTCTGTCTTGAAATATGTTTTATCTGATAGGAGTTCAGCTACTCCTGCTCTTTTGTTGGTTTCTATTGGGATGGAATATCTTTTTCTATCCTTTTATTTTTAACCGTACATTTGTATATAGGTGAATTGAGTTTCTCATGGACAAGTATATAGTTAGTTCTTGTATTGTTGGTCATTTAGTCACTCTATGTCCTTTGATTGAAATGTTTAGTCCATTCACACTCAATTTCATTACTGTTAAATAAGGACTTATTACCAACATGTAGTTATTTCATTTCTGGTAGCTTTGTGATCCTCTATTTCTTTTGTCCTTTCTTCTCATAGTCTTTTGTTAAAAGTGATTTTCTCTGGTAGCATGTTCTAATTTCTTGCTTTTAATTTTTTGCTTATCTGTTGCAGGTTTTTTGACTTGAAATTATCATGAGGTTTACAAAAAACATTTTATAATCAATCATTTCAAACATATAAAAACTCTGCTTAGAAACAAACATCACAAAAATAAAACTAATAGAAACTCAACTTTTAACTCCATTCTCGCTTCTGCTTTCTAGTTTTTGTTGTTTTCATCCATATCATTTTAACTATTTCTCAAAAATTGTTGTAGTTATTTTTTTATAATTTGGCTTTTAGTCTTCCTTTTCAATAAATAAGTGGTTCATGCACCACAATTATATGAATAGAAGATTCTATATTTATGTACTTACAGTTACTAGTAAGTTACATAAATTCACATTATTTCTAATTATTCATTACTTTCCTTGTCTTTCCTATTGAATAACTACTTTTAACATTTCTTCAAGGATGTGTCCAGTGTTGATAAAAATCCCACAGGATTTCTTTTTCTGGGAAAATCCTTATTTCTTCCATGCTTGAAGGATACATTTCCAGGACATAATTTTATATGGTTCAGGTTTTTTGCCTTTAGAACTTTGAATATGTCATGCTGACTTCAAGATAGATGTAGCACGCAGTGGTGGAAGGGAAGCGCTGACTGAAGTGCCCACAGGGGAAGTGCAAAGCCCTAGGGTTTGCTCCTCTATTGTTTACCCACATACAGGTACCTTCTCTGGGTACCAGTAATCCTGCAAAGCAGGTCTCCATACTTCTTTCTTTTTCACTTTGTTTGTCTCTGATTGTCTCTGGGTTGATTTTCAATACTGTCTTTTAGATGACTGACCTGAAGGTGAACATCAACTTGCCACTTCTGATCCTTTCTATGACATGGCATGTACAAGCTGTTTCTAGTTCATTATCTTGGCTTCTTCTCATTTTTTTTTTTTTGTATATGTACATCCTTTGAATACTTATTCAATTATTCCTAATATTTTATATTTTTTTACTTTTTATAACTATAATATTTTCAGTTATAGTATCTAATTGATTATTATATTATATAGCAAATTCATTGATTTTTATATTTCATACAAGCTAGCATACCAAATTCTCTCATTATTTAGAAAGACTTTCAGAAATTTTTTTTTCTTTTTTTTTTTTATTGTTGGGGATTCATTGAGGGTACAATAAGCCAGGTTACATTGATTGCAATTGTTAGGCAAAGTCCCTCTTGCAATCATGTCTTGCCCCCATAAAGTGTGACACACACCAAGGCCCCACCCCCCTCCCTCCATCCCTCTTTCTGCTTTTCCTCCCCCCGCCCATAACCTTAATTTTCATTAATTGTCCTCATATCAAAATTGAGTACATAGGATTCATGCTTCTCCATTCTTGTGATGCTTTGCTAAGAATAATGTCTTCCACTTCCATCCAGGTTAATACGAAGGATGTAAAGTCTCCATTTTTTTTAATAGCTGAATAGTATTCCATAGTATAAATATACCACAGTTTGTTAATCCATTCCTGGGTTGGTGGGCATTTAGGCTGTTTCCACATTTTGGCGATTGTAAATTGAGCTGCAATAAACAGTCTAGTACAAGTGTCCTTATGATAAAAGAATTTCTTTCCTTGTGGGTAGATGCCCAGTAATGGGATTGCAGGATCAAATGGGAGGTCTAGCTTGAGTGCTTTGAGGTTTCTCCATACTTCCTTCCAGAAAGATTGTACTAGTTTGCAGTCTCACCAGCAGTGTAAAAGTGTTCCCTTCTCTCCACATCCACGCCAGCATCTGCAGTTTTGAGATTTTGTGATGTGGGCCATTCTCACTGGGGTTAGATGATATCTCAGGGTTGTTTTGATTTGCATTTCTCTAAATATAGAGGTTATGAACATTTTTTCATCTGTTTGTTAGCCATTTGTCTGTCATCTTTAGAGAAAGTTCCTGTTCATGTCTCTTGCCCATTGACATATGGGATTGTTAGCTTTTTTCGTGTGGATTAATTTGAGTTCTCTATAGATCTAGTTATCAAGCTTTTGTCTGATTGAAAATATGCAAATATCCTTTCCCATTGTGTAGGTTGTCTCTTTGCTTTGGTTATTATCTCCTTAGCTGTACAGAAGCTTTTCAGTTTAATGAAGTCCCATTTGTTTATTTTCGTTGTTGTTGCAATTGCCATGGCAGTCTTCTTCATGAAGTTTTTCCCCAGGCCAATAGCTTCCAGTGTTTTTCCTACGCTTTCTTTGAGTATTTTTATTGTTTCATACCTTAAATTTAAGTCCTTTATCCATTTGAATCAATTTTTGTGAGTGGGGAAAGGTGTGGGTCCAGTTTCAGTCTTTTACATGTAGACATCCAGTTCTCCCAACACCATTAATTGAATAGGGAGTCTTTCCCCCAAGGTCTGTTCTTGTTTGGTTTATCGAAGATTAGGTGGTTGTAAGATTTTAGTTTCATTTCTTGGTTCCAAGTGTCTATGTCTCTGTTTTTGTGCCAGTACCATGCTGTCTTGACCACTATGGCTTTATAGTACAGACTAAAATCTGATATGCTGATGCCCCCAGCTTTCCAAGTGTGTATGTCTCTGTTTTTGTGCCAGTACCATGCTGTCTTGACCACGATGGCTTTATAGTACAAACTAAAATTTGGTATGCTGATGCCCCCACCTTTATTTTTGTTACAAAGAACTGCCTTAGCTATACAGGGTTTTTTCCGGTTCCATACAAAACGCAGAATCATTTTTTCCAAATCTTGAAAGCACTATGTTGGTATTTTGATACGAATGGCATGGAATAGGTAGATTGCTTTGGGAAGTATAGACATTTTAACAATGTTGATTCTTCCCATCCATGAGCATGGTTTGTTCTTCCATTTGTTAATATCCTCTGCTATTTCCTTTCTGAGGATTTCTTAATTTTATTTATGGAGGTCCTTCACCTCCTTCGTTAGGTATATTCCTAGATATTTCATTTTCTTTGAAACTATGGTGAAGGGAGTTGTGTCCTTAATTAGCTTCTCATCTTGATTGTTACTGGTGTATACAAAGGCTACTGACTTGTGGACATTGATTTTATTTCCTGAAATATTACTGTATTTTTTGATGACTTCTAGGAATCTTATGGTTTAGTCTTTGGGGTTCTCTAAGTATAAGATCATGTCATCAGCAAAGAGGGAGAGTTTGACTTCCTCTGCTCCCATTTGTGTTCCCTTTATTTCCTTGTCTTTCCTAATTGTATTGGCTAGAACTTCCAGCACCATGTTGAATAGTAAAGGTGACAGAGGACAACCTTGTCTGGGTCCAGTTCTAAGAGGGAAAGCTTTCAGTTTTACTCCATTCAGTAAAATATTAGCTGTGGGTTTATCACAGATAGCTTCAATCAGTTTTAGAAATGTGCCACCTATGCCTATACTCTTCAGTGTTCTAATTAGAAAAGGATGCTGGATTTTATCAAATGTTTTTTCTGCACCTATTCGGAGGATCATGTGATCTTTATTTTTGCCTCTGTTAATATGGTGGATAACGTTTATGGACTGTGTATGTTAAACCAGCCTTGCATCCTGGGGATGAAGCCTACTTGATCATGATCTACTTGATCATGATGAATGTCTTTTTTGATGATAATCTTTAATCTACTGGCTAGGATTTTGTTGAGAATTTTTGCATCTATATTCATGAGTGAGATTGGTCTGAAGTTCTTTTTGTTTGCGTCTTTTCCTGGTTTTGCTATCAGGGTGATGTTTGCTTCATAGAATGTGTTGGGGAAGATTCCTTCTTCCTCAATTTTTTGGAATAATTTCTGCAGTACAGGAATAAGCTCTACCTTGAAGATTTGATAGAATTCTGGTGTGAAGCCATCTGGACCAGGGCATTTTTCGGTTGGAAGCTTTTTTATTGTTTCTTTGATCTCAGTGCTTGAAATTGGTCTGTTCAGGAGCTCTATTTCTTCCTGGCTGAGTCTAGGGAGAGGGTGTGATTCCAAATATTGATCCATTTCCTTCACATTGTCAAATTTCTGGGCATAGAGTTTCTGGTAGTATTCAGAGATGATCTCTTGTATCTCTGTGGGATCAGTTGTTATTTCCCCTTTATCATTTCTGATTGAGGTTACTAGAGATTTTACTTTTCTATTCCTCGTTAGTCTGGCCAATGGTTTATCTATTTTATTTATTTTTTCAAAAAACCAATTCCTTCTTTCATTAATTTTCTGAATGATTGTTTTGTTTTCAATTTCATTGATCTCTGATTTGATTTTTGATATTTCTTTTCTTCTACTGAGTGTAGGCTTCGATTGTTCTCCTTTTTCCAACTCCATAAGATGGCTTGTGAGATTGTTGATGTGCTCTCTTTCTGTTTTCCGAATGTAGGCATCTAAGGCAATGAATTTTCCTCTCAAATCTGCTTTTGCAGTATCCCACAGGTTTTGGTAGCTTGTGTCTTCATTGTTGTTATGCTCAAGGAAGTTAATGATTTCCTGTTTTATTTCTTCCTGCACCCATCTGTTATTCAACAGAAGATTGTTTAATTTCCATGCCTTTGTGTTGGGTCCAGCGTTTTTTGTTAGAGTTGAGTTCCACCTATATTGCCTTATGGTCTGAGAAGATACAAGGTAAAATTTCAATTCTTTTGATTCTGTTGATATTTGTTTTGTGTCCCAGGATATGATCAATTTTGGAGAATGTTCCATGCGGTGATGAAAAGAATGTAAATTCTTTATTTTTGGGATAGAGTGTTCTATACGCATCTATCAAGCACAGTTGTTCTAGGATCTCATTTAAATCTCTTATATCTTTGTTTAATTTCTGTTTAGAGGATCTGTCCAGCTCTGTAAGAGGAGTGTTGAAGTCCCCTGTTAGTATGGTATTATCAGATATCATATTGCTCAGACTGAGTAAGGTCTGTTTCAAGAATCTGGGAGCATTTAAATTGGGTGCATAAATATTTAGAATCGAAACATCTTCTTGTTGTATTTTTCCCTTGACCAATATAAAGTGACCATCTTTGTCTTTTTTGACTTTAGTTGCTTTAAATCCACATGAATCTGAAGATAAGATTGTAACTCCTCTTTTCTTCTGAATTCCATTTGCCTGAAAAATTGTCTTCCAACCCTTGACTGGGAGCTTTAATTTGTCTTTTGAAGCGAGGTGTGCTTCTTGCAGAGAGCAATTGGATGGCTTGTTTTTTTAATCCAGGCAGCCAATCCATGTCTCTTCAGTGGGGAATTCAAGCCATTAACATTTATTGAGATAATTGATAAGTGTGGTAGTATTCTATTCATCTTATTTTGTGAAAGTCCATTGCTTAGTTTTCTTTTGCATCAGTGTGGAGGTTAGGTTCTGTCCTTTAATTTCTGAGTTCTTACTTTGCTGCTGATCCATTGTTGTGGTCAGTGTGCGGAACAGGTTGAAGTATTTCCTGTAGAGCTGGTCTTGTTGTGGTGAATTTTCTCAATGTTTGTATATCCGTAAATGATTTGATTTCTCCATCAATTTTTAAGCTTAGCTTAGCAGGTTACAGAATTCTGGGCTGGAAATTGTTCTATTTAAGTAGATTAAAGGTAGATGACCATTGTCTTCTTGCTTGGAAAGTTTCATTAGAGAAGCCTGCGGTCACTCTGATGGATTTGCCCCTATAGGTCAACTGGCGCTTAGTCTTGGCAGCTTGCAGAATCATTTCTTTTGTCTTGACTTTGTACAGGCTCATGACTATGTGTCTTGGAGTAGCTTGGTTAGAGTTGGGGCGAACTTGGGTCTGATATCCCTCTGAAAGCAGTGTGTCAGAATCTTTGGTGATATTTGGGAAATTTTCTTTTATAATATTCTCTAGTATGGCTTCCATTCCTCTGGGGCAATCTTCTTCCCTTTCTGGGATTCCTATAACTCATATGTTGGAATGCTTCATAAAGTCTCATCATTCTGACAGTGAGCATTCTGCTTTCTCTGTCTTCTTTTCTGCCTCTTTTACTATCTGAGTTATCTCAAGAACGTTGTCTTCTACCTCTGACATTCTTTCTTCTGCATGGTCTAAACTGTTGCTGATACTTTCCATTGCATCTTTAAGTTCCCTAATTGTCTGTTTCTGGTCCTTCAGCTCTGCTATATCCTTTTTATATTCTTCATATCGTTCATCTCTTATTTGATTCTGTTTTTGAATTTCCTTTTGGTTATTTTCCAATTTATTAGCAGTTTCCTTCATTGTTTCCATCATTTCTTTCATTGTTTTCATCATGTGTATTCTAAATTCCCTTTCTGTCATTCCTAACATTTGTTTACAGGTGGAATCCTCTTCAGTAGCTACCTCATGGTGCCTTGGCGGGGTTGTTCTGGACTGGTTCTTAATGTTGCCTGAAGTTTTCTGCTGATTCTTCCTCATGAGTGATTTCTTTTATCTGTTTCCTTGCCCTAATTTTCCTTTCACTTCCTCTTGCTCTTTAAGTTCTTGTGCCTGTGGTCTAAGGTTTAGATGAGTCCTTTTGGTACAGGACCAGAAGGGTGAGAAGGTTGAAGAGCAAGAAACGGATGAAAGAAAGGAGGACCGAATGAAAAGAAAAAAAAATAGAGAAATGAGAGGGGATCGGTAAAAGGAATATTGACAAAAATAAGAGAGGCACAGAAAGAGGGAGACAGAGAAACATAGGTGTACAGTAGGGTACTTTGACACAACCTTAAAAAAAAAAAACACCTTCTGGGGGTGCCCAGTTGGGTGGTTCCCTTGAGGTCAGCAGCTCTTTGCTAACCTGATCAGACAGAGTACCCTACCTCCACCAACTAGAGAGGAAAGACAAAAATGCTATAAATCAAACCAAAACAAGCAAACAGAAAACTTTACGGGATAAAATTGGGTGAAAAAGTATGTGTGGAAAAGGTTGAAATTAAGAAACAAAACAACATCAACAACATCAAAATAAACAAAAAAAAAACATACCAAAAAAACAAAAACAAACAAACAAACAAAAAAAAACACAACCAAAAACAAAGCAGTATGTATATGTTGTTGAATATTGTCTGGGCAACACGTGGTCTTCTGCGGTATGAGATATTAATCACAGTTGGTACGACTAGAGGCTGCTGATTTCTCAAACCCCGGCAGGTAGACACCCTAAATCTCTCTTCAGCCCACTTAAAAGGCACTTTGAACTTGTAAACTTGCTGAGCAGAAGCCTTCCCAGGATAGTGCATGTCGCTGGAATCACTGCTGAAGTGGCTATCCACTTATCCAGTGTGCCAAAACCGGTCTCACTCTGCCCCTGTGGGTTCAGGCTGCAAGGTGGCTCAGACCCCACCCTTAGGCTACTCGGTGCTGGGTTACCAGCTCCCACCCAATTCTAGCTCTGCGACCCTGAGGGCGGAGCTTGCCGGGGCAGATTGCTCACAATAGCTCCCTGTGCACCACAGCCAAACACTATTAGCTCCATTTGGCTCAGTGGCTCTGACTGCGGCCCTAGACAACGGCCAAAGTTTTCCGCATTCCCACTCAGGTTCTCCCTAAGGCAGCTCAACTGAGTGCCAAGTCTAAAGACACCAAAACAGTTCACAGGTAAGGCCTTTCTGGTTTGCAGTCTCGCTGCTACTGAACTTACAGTTGTGGGCCGGTTTAGACCGATTGAACACACGTGACTACTTACCAGTCTTCCACTGTTTTATTCCTCCTCTTGGGGTCCAGAAGTCTCTTGCTGACTCTCTGTATCCTCACAGTGGTGATGATAGGGAGATCCCACCAGCCAGAGATGCCTGGAGTCCTATTTCCCCGGACTCATGGTGCCCAGATGCAAGGAAGCTGTTACTTGGCCGCCATCTTGCTCTCCTCCCACTTTCAGACATTTTTATGTTTATTCATTTCCAGGTACAGAATACTATCATCTGTCAATTGTACTTTTAATTGATATTTTCAAATTTTTATTAGTATTGAGTCTTTCTTATGTTTAATTATATCAGCCAGCGTGCCATATGCTATATGATTAAGGACTTTGTTGTGAAGCCAAATAGTTTTCTCTCTATATCTTTCTCTACCTTTCTATTCCTCCCATTCCTTCCCTCTGTTTTTCCTTCCCTTCCTCCTTTATATCTCTCCTCACTGGCATAATTTATTTCAAATTTATTCACATGGTTAATATATAGAGTAGATAAAATAAGAGTATTTGTTCTTTAGCAGGAGCATAAGACCTGGGACTCTACTTGGGCTCACTTTCAGTTTGTAAATGTATCTAAGATACCTCCAGTTTTCAATGGAGCACCATTTGAAAATCACTGGGGATGAACAATGGAATTCATAGAATATGTATGTTGGAAGGAGTATAGATAAAAATTTCCATGCGGTGCCTGTGGCTCAAAGGAGTGGGGTGCCAGCCCCATACGCCAGAGGTGGCGAGTTCAAACCCAGCACCAGGCAAAAACTGCAAAAAAAAAAAAATTCTTGTCTTGAGTAGAATTTATAGTGACAGAAGAGACAATGCAGCACTGAGGAAATATGGTAGAATGAGTGAAAACCTAGAGTTAAGGAATGAACACTGTCTGACAAACTACTTAACAATTTAGAAAGAATATAAGTTGAAGCTAAGAACAGATATGATGGCTCAGCTTAGGCTATGTAAGAATTTGAAGTCTTGGAAGAGAAGAATAGGTAGTAAAAAGTTAGTGATGAATTTTTGAGTGGAGGAATAAAATTCTTGAGTAATCTTTTCAGGAGTCTAACAGGAGGGAAAGGAGGTAATAAAGGGAATCCTGTTAAAGAAGAATACAAGTGAGGCGCTAGTGACTTCACATAGGGTGAAATCAGGAAAAAATAATAAGAAAATGTGATAATTTAATTCATTATAATATTATCAATTACTTCACTGAGCAAAATAATGCATGTAATATTGGGAGGAATGAATGATTAAGCCTCAGAGACCTGTTATACAAATGGAAAGGAAAGGACAATAGCTGAAAAGAACTTTAAGATTTTCAGAGTGAATGATTGAGAGAAAGGAAAGAATTATACATTGTTTCAATTTTCTAACTACCTAGGTGTGCCCATGTGGGAATATCTTCCCCGTGACATATATAGCTTGGAATCATTAGAACTAAGTTTGAGTTCCAACTTCATGATTTGTCATATTTGTCCTATATAACTACAAGTTTGTCTCATAAAAACTTGTGTCGGTCCACTTCAGAGTGAAACTGTCATGGAATATGCTTACTGGAGTACCTGAGAACAGAAAGTAGGAACTTCACCAAACTTACAGGAAGTGGCTATGGGGCTATTTTCATGCCTACATGCTAATAAACATTTATTTGCCTAGATAACTTATGTGTGAGACTTACTTTTGTTGTAATATAACACTGCTGGTAAGGTTATAGGGATGCCAGTGTACAGTTGTTGTTTACTTCTAATCTATGGATGCTGAACATAATATTGCTGGAATGGCCAAATTGCTTCAGACTAGTTTACAATATACTAGATATATCACTTTATTTAAAATACATATTCTATTGAGCAACCAGAGGGAGCAAAACATCAACTATGGGGGCAGCCATGGGTGGAGCAGATCTGGAATGGAAACACAGGCCCCGTGAGCAAGGGGTATGCCTGCAATGGAATCTGCCTGGGAGGGGCACAGTGGGTACTGAGGCAAGAATATGTACTTGCAAAGGGGGTATACCCCTAGGGCAGGGTAGAATCATAATTGCTGCTTTTGTGAGCCCAAGATGCACCTGGTCCCCAGTGGAGCATAGCTAAGCTAAGGATGCATGTGGCAGTGGCATCAGCACAGGGAAGGGCCGGAACTGAGAGCCCAGTGTGAGCTCTAATTGCTCTCCCCCCAACACAGAGTGTACCAGAGACAGAGATGACAGCTTCATAAGAAAAGGCACAGCTTTGGGGGCATAGGGCAGGGCTGAGTTGCACCTTCTGTGAGCTCTCCCAGTGGAGCACAGCCAGGGAAGAATCACAAATTCTGTGACAATATAAGTGGCAGCAGCAGCAGCCTGGGGTGGGGCTGGAAGTGAGTGCCAATCCCTAGCTTCCATTGAACACCTGAGGTAGCCAGGCTTCAACTCTCCCTGGTGGCTGGTGGCAGAGTGTGGTGGCCTGGCTGAGGAGTCACTGATCTCCCTGTGCCTCTGGCAGGTGGAAATCCCTGGCACATTTGCTCATTGAAGGAAACTGGGCAACAGCCCCTGGGGTTACCAGTGACTCAATGTGATTGAGATGCAAGGTGGAGAAAGAGATACCAGCTTTCCTGGACTAACTCATTTGATGGGTGAGCTTTTCTGACTCCACGGAGCTCCGGAGTACCCCAGAGTGATCCACAATGGAGCTGCACTAGAGCCCTGTTGTCTAGTGGCTGAAGATATTTTGAACTCTCCAACTTGAGAGTGGGGGCTGACTGGGACAATTGGTTTGGAACTCTTGACCTGGGCCAATCACCCAAGGACCCTCCAAGGTGGTACCTTGGTAGTGTTGGAGTGGGTAGTTTTTAATTTCCTCATCCAGGTGTTGCATGTGGGGGGAGGGATGTCTTAGTTGTTTCTATTTCTCCACAGATGAGATTTCAACCCAGAGTCACTGATATACTAGGGTTAGGCAGAGACCAGCTAAATACAAGACAGAGATACCTAGCCCCACCACAAGAAGCAGGCCCCCAGAGTCTCAGGCTGTAGTACTGTATGGGTTCTTTGCAAACCTTTAGGGAAAAACTGCAGTCACCAGTCCCAGCTCTTTGGCAAAGGGCTGGTTAATTACAAATTCAGAAACCATCAATCCAATTTCACCTTACCTGCTCATCTACCCAATCAGTGAAAAATAAACAGGGGGAGGAATCAGTGAAAAAACTCTGGCAACATGAATAATCAGAGTAGATCATGTTCCCCAAGGAGTGATGAGGGTGACACATCAGAAGAACTGATCCATAAACAAATGGCTGAAATATCAGAAATAGAGTATAGAATTTAGATGGCAAATAAGAAAGAATGGAAGTAAAGTTTGAATAAGAAATTCCAGGAATAATTCAAAAGTTGTCTCAATAACTCAATGAATTCAAAGATAAAATCACCAAAGATTTTGACACATTGAGAAAAGAATTTACAGCCCTCCAAGATATGAGAAATATGGTAGAATTCCTCAGTAACAGAACGGAACAGGCAGAAGAAAGGATATCTGACATTGAAGACAAAGTATTTGAATGCTCCAAAATGCTGAAAGAGGAAGAGAAGTGGAGAGCAAAAATAGATCATTCTCTGAGAGAGCTGTGGGACAAGTCCAAAAAATCAAGCATTCGCCTTATAGGAATTTCTGAAAAAACAGAGAATGTTCCAAAAGGCACAGATACTCTACTCCAAGAGATAATTGAGAACTTCCCAAACACGGCAAGAGATTCTGATTCAGATAACAGACAGTTTCAGAACCCTAGAATGACTCAATCCAAATAAAGCATCTCCAAGAGACATCATAATTAACTTTGCCAAAGTTAATATAAAGGAGAAAATTCTGCAAGTAGCCAGACATAAGAAAAACATAACCAACAAGGGGAAGAATGTTAGAATGACTGCAGATCTCTCTGCTGAAATTTTTCAAGAAAGAAGAGGATGGTAATCGACCTTCAAACTCCTAAAACAACTTTCAACCTAGGATACTGCATCCAGCTAAACAGTTTCATTTATGATGGAGAAATAAAATACATTAATGACATTCACATGTTGAAAAAATTTCCCATAACTAAACCAGCTCTCTAGGATATTCTGAGACCCATCCTCCACAAAGTCCACTGGACTTTCAAAAAAACTCAACACCCAAAATAATACAAGGCTTATCAATACTCTCAATTAATGTGACTTAAATTGTCCTCTAAAGAGGCACAGATTGGCTGACTGGATACAAAAGCTCTGGCCAGATATCTGCTGCATGCAAGAATATCACCTTACCTTAAAGTATAAATATAGACTAGAATGAAGGAATGGACATCTATAATTCAAGGAAATGGAAATAAAAAAAAGCAGATACTGCAATTTTATTTGCAGATACAATAGCCTTTAAATCAACAAATGTAAAGAAAGATAAGGATGGTCATTTCATATTTGTTAAAGTAAACACTCAACATGATGAGAGGTCAATTTTTAACATTTATATGCCCAATAAGAATGCTCCTCAATTTATAAGAGAGACAATAACAGACACGAGCAACGTGATATCGTCTAGTACCATAATAGACAGAATTTAACACCCCTTTGGCAGTGTTGGATACATCCTCCAATAACAAACTAAGCAAATACATTTTAGACTTAAATTTAACCATTCAACAATTGGACTTTTTTGTTGTTAAATCATAGCTGTGTACATTAGTGCGATCAAGGGGTACAAACATTCGCATGAAACTGTTCAACATAACCTTCATGGCATTTTCTTAGGTGTTGTATGTAGACAATTGTATTCTGCATATAGTAGGTTTTGCCTGTATCCATTCTACGACCCACCATAGGTGTGGCCCACCAATTATCCCCCTTCCACCCTAATCTCCCCCTTCCCTTCCCCTCCCTTGGCCCTTTCCCCATATTCTTGTGCTATAGTTGGGTTATAGCCTTCATATGAAAGCTATAAATTAGCTTCATAGTAGGGCTGAGTACATTGGATAATTTTTCCTCCATTCTTTGGATACCTTGCTAAGAAGAATATGTTCCAGCTCCATCCATGTAAACATAAAAGAGGTAAAGTCTCCATCTTTCTTTAAGGCTGCATAATATTCCATGGTACACATGTACCACGATTTGCTATTCAATTCATGGGTTGATGGGTACTTGGGCTTCTTCCATGAATTAACAATTATGAATTGGGCTCCAATAAACATTCTGGTACGGATGTCTTTTTTATATTGTGATTTTTGGTCTTCTGGGTATATACCTAGTGAAGGAATTATAGGATCGAATGGCAGGTCTATTTTTAGATCTCTAAGTATTCTCCAAACACTCTTCCAAAAGGAACATATTAGTGTGCATTCACGCCAGCAGTGTAGACGTATGCCCTTTTCTCCACATCCATGGAATATCTCTGGTTTGGAATTTTGTTATGTGGATTACTCTTATTGGGGTTAGGTGATATCACAAGGTAGTTTTGATTTCCATTTCTCTGATGATTAAGGATGATCATCTTTTTTTTATGTTTGTAGATCATGTGTCTGTCTTCTTTAGAGAAGTTTCTCTTCAAGTCCTTTGCATACTCTGAGATGGGATCACTTGTTCTTTTCTTGCTAATGTGTTCGAGTTCTCTGTGGATTCTGGTTCTAAAACCTTTATCGGAGGTATAACCTGCAAATATGTTCTCCCATTCAGAGGGCTGTTTGTTGCTTTACTTCTATGTTCTTGGCTGTGCAGAAGCTTTTTAGTTTGATCAGGTCCAGGTAATGTATTTTTGATACTGCATCAATTGTCTGGGAAGTCCTCCTTATAAAATATTCATCCAGACCAATTCCTTCAAGAGTTTTCACTGTACTTTCTTCAAGTATTCTTATAGTTTCATGTCTTAAGTTTAAATCTATAATCCAGTGAGAGTCCATCTTAGTTAATGGTGAAAGGTGTGGGTCCAGTTTTACAGATCACCAGCCAGTTCACCCAGCACCATTTGTTAAATGGGGAATCTTTTACCCACTGAATGTTTTTTTTTTTTTTTTTCTTTCCCATTTTTTTTTTTATTGTTGGGGATTCATTGAGGGTACAATAAGCCAGTTACACTGATTACAATTGTTAGGTAAAGTCCCTCTTGCAATCATGTCTTGCCCCCATAAAGTGTGACACACACTAAGGCCCCACCCCCCTCCCTCCATCCCTCTTTCTGCTTCCCCCCCATGACCTTAATTGTCATTAATTGTCCTCATATCAAGATTGAGTACATAGGATTCATGCTTCTCCATTCTTGTGATGCTTTACTAAGAATAATGTCTTCCACTTCCATCCAGGTTAATACGAAGGATGTAAAGTCTCCATTTTTTTTAATGGCTGAATAGTATTCCATGGTATACATATACCACAGCTTGTTAATCCATTCCTGGGTTGGTGGGCATTTAGGCTGTTTCCACATTTTGGCGATTGTAAATTGAGCTGCAATAAACAGTCTAGTACAAGTGTCCTTATGATAAAAGGATTTCTTTCCTTCTGGGTAGATGCCCAGTAATGGGATTGCAGGATCGAATGGGAGGTCTAGGTTGAGTGCTTTGAGGTTTCTCCATACTTCCTTCCAGAAAGGTTGTACTAGTTTGCAGTCCCACCAGCAATGTAAAAGTGTTCCCTTCTCTCCACATCCACGCCAGCATCTGCAGTTTTGAGATTTTGTGATATGGGCCATTCTCACTGGGGTTAGATGATATCTCAGGGATGTTTTGATTTGCATTTCTCTAATATATAGAGATGATGAACATTTTTTCATGTGTTTGTTAGCCATTCGTCTGTCGTCTTTAGAGAAAGTTCTATTCATGTCTCTTGCCCATTGATATAAGGGATTGTTGGCTTTTTTCATGTGGATTAATTTGAGTTCTCTATAGATCCTGGTTATCAAGCTTTTGTCTGATTGAAAATATGCAAATATCCTTTCCCATTGTGTGGGTTGTCTCTTTGCTTTGGTTATTGTCTCCTTAGCTGTACAGAAGCTTTTCAGTTTAATGAAGTCCCATTTGTTTATTTTTGTTGTTGTTGCAATTGCCATGGCAGTCCTCTTCATGAAGTCTTCCCCCAGGCCAATATCTTCCAGTGTTTTGCCTATGCTTTCTTTGAGGATTTTTGTTGTTTCGTGCCTTAAATTTAAGTCCTTTATCCATCTTGAATCAATTTTTGTGAGTGGGGAAAGGTGTGGGTCCAGTTTCAGTCTTTTACATGTAGACATCCAGTTCTCCCAACACCATTTATTGAATAGGGAGTTTTTCCCCCAAGGTAAGTTCTTGTTTGGTTTATCGAAGATTAGGTGGTTGTAAGATGTTAGTTTCATTTCTTGGTGTTCAATTTGATTCCAAGTGTCTATGTCTCTGTTTTTGTGCCAGTACCATGCTGTCTTGAGCACTATGGCTTTGTAGTACAGACTAAAATCTGGTATGCTGATGCCCCCAGCTTTATTTTTGTTACTAAGAACTGCCTTAGCTATACGGGGTTTTTTCTGGTTCCATACAAAACGCAGAATCATTTTTTCCAAATCTTGAAAGTACGATGTAGGTACTTTGATAGGAATGGCATTGCATAGGTAGATTGCTTTGGGAAGTATAGACATTTTAACAATGTTGATTCTTCCCATCCATGAGCATGGTATGTTCTTCCATTTGTTAATATCCTCTGCTATTTCCTTTCTGAGGAGTTCATAGTTTTCTTTATAGAGGTCCTTCACCTCCTTCGTTAGGTATATTCCTAGGTATTTCATTTTCTTTGAAACTATGGTGAAGGGAGTTGTGTCCTTAATTAGCTTCTCATCTTGACTGTTATTGGTGTATAAAAAGGCTACTGACTTGTGGACATTGATTTTCTATCCTGAAACATTACTGTATTTTTTGATGACTTCTAGGAGTCTTGTGGTTGAGTCTTTGGGGTTCTCTAAGTATAAGATCATGTCGTCAGCAAAGAGGGAGAGTTTGACCTCCTCTGCTCCCATTTGGATTCCCTTGATTTCCTTGTCTTGCCTAATTGTATTGGCTAGAACTTCCAGCACTATGTTGAATAGTAAAGGTGACAGAGGACAACCTTGTCTGGTTCCAGTTCTAAGAGGAAAAGCTTTCAGTTTAACTCCATTCAGTAAAATATTGGCTGTGGGTTTGTCATAGATAGCATCAATCAGTTTTAGAAATGTGCCACCTATGCCTATACTCTTCAGTGTTCTAATTAGAAAAGGATGCTGGATTTTATCAAATGCTTTTTCTGCATCTATTGAGAGGATCATGTGATCTTTATTTTTGCCTCTGTTGATATGGTGGATAACGTTTATGGACTTGCGTATGTTAAACCAGCCTTGCATCCCTGGGATGAAGCCTACTTGATCATGATGAATGACTTTTTTGATGATAAGCTGTAATCTATTGGCTAGGATTTTGTTGAGAATTTTTCCATCTATATTCATGAGTGAGATTGGTCTGAAATTCTCCTTTTTGTTCGGGTCTTTTCCTGGTTTTGGTATCAGGGTGATGTTTGCTTCATAGAATGTGTTGGGGAAGATTCCTTCTTCCTCAATTTTTTGGAATAATTTCTGCAGTACAGGAATAAGCTCTTCCTTGAAGGTTTGATAGAATTCTGCAGTGAAGCCATCTGGACCAGGGCATTTTTCAGTTGGAAGCTTTTTTATTGTTTCTTTGATCTCAGTGCTTGAAATTGGTCTGTTCAGGAGGTCTATTTCTTCCTGGCTAAGTCTAGGGAGAGGGTATGATTCCAAATATTGATCCATTTCCTTCACATTGTCAAATTTCTGGGCATAGAGTTTCTGGTAGTATTCAGAGATGATCTCTTGTATCTCTGTGGGATCAGTTGTTATTTCCCCTTTATCGTTTCTGATTGAGGTTACTAGAGATTTTACTTTTCTATTTCTAGTAAGTCTGGCCAATGGTTTATCTATTTTATTTATTTTTTCAAAAAACCAACTCCTTGTTTCATTAATTTTCTGAATGATTCTTTTGTTTTCAATTTCATTGATCTCTGATTTGATTTTGGATATTTCTTTTCTTCTACTGAGTTTAGGCTTAGATTGTTCTTCTTTTTCCAATTCCATAAGATCTCTTGTGAGACTGTTGATGTGCTCTCTTTCTGTTTTTCGAATGTAGGCATCTAAAGCGATGAATTTTCCTCTCAAAACTGCTTTTGCAGTATCCCACAGGTTTTGGTAGCTTGTGTCTTCCTTGTTGTTATGCTCAAGGAAGTTAATGATTTCCTGTTTTATTTCTTCCTGCACCCATCTGTTATTCAACAGAAGATTGTTTAATTTCCATGCCTTTGGGTGGGGTCGAGCCTTTTTGTTAGAGTTGAGTTCCACCTTTAGTGCCTTATGGTCTGAAAAGATACAAGGTAAAATTTCGATTCTTTTGTTTCTGTTGATATTTGTTTTGTGTCCCAGGATATGATCAATTTTGGAGAATGTTCCATGGGGTGATGAGAAGAATGTATATTCTTTATCTTTGGGATGGAGTGTTCTATATGCGTCTATCAAGCATAGTTGTTCTAGGGTCTCATTTAAATCTCTTATATCTTTGTTTAATTTCTGTTTAGAGGATCTGTCCAACTCTGTAAGAGGTGTGTTAAAGTCCCCTGTTATGATGGTATTATCAGATATCATATTGCTCAGACTGAGTAAGGTCTGCTTCAAGAATCTGGGAGCATTTAAATTGGGTGCATAAATATTTAGAATTGAAATGTCTTCTTGTTGTATTTTTCCCTTGACCAATATAAAGTGACCATCTTTGTGTTTTTTGACTTTAGTTGCTTTAAATCCACATGTATATGAAAATAAGATTGCAACTCCTCTTTTCTTCTGAATTCCATTTACCTGAAAAATTGTCTTCCATCCCTTGACTCGGAGCTTTAATTTGTCTTTTGAAGCCAGGTGTGTTTCTTGCAGACAGCAAATGGATGGCTTGTGTTTTTTAATCCAGTCAGCCAATCTATGTCTCTTCAGTGGGGAATTCAAGCCATTAACATTTATGGAGATAATTGATAAGTGTGGTAGTATTCTATTCGTCTTATTTGGTGAGAGTCCATTGCTTAGTTTTATCTTTTGCATCAGTGTGGAGGTTAGGCTCTGTCCTTTGATTTCTGAGTTCTTACTTTGCTGCTGATCCATTGTGGTGGTCAGTGTGCAGAACAGGTTGAAGTATTTCCCGTAGAGCTGGTCTTGTTGTGGCGAATTTCCTCAATGTTTGTATATCCATAAATGATTTGATTTCTCCATCAATTTTGAAGCTTAGTTTAGCAGGGTACAGAATTCTGGGCTGAAAATTGTTCTGTTTAAGTAGATTAAAGGTAGATGACCATTGTCTTCTTGCTTGGAAAGTTTCATTAGAGAAGTCTGTGGTCACTCTGATGGATTTGCCCCTGTAGGTCAACTGGCGCTTACTCCTGGCAGCTTGCAGAATCTTTTCTTTTGTCTTGACTTTGGACAGGTTCATCACAATGTGTCTTGGAGAAGCTCAGTTAGAGTTGAGGCGACCTGGGGTCCGATATCCCTCTGAAAGCAGTGTGTCAGAATCTTTGGTGATGTTTGGGAAATTTTCTTTTATAATATTCTCTAGTATGGCTTCCATTCCTCTGGGGCATTCTTCTTCCCCTTCTGGAATTCCTATAACTCGTATGTTGGAACGCTTCATAAAGTCCCATAATTCTGACAGTGAACGTTCTGCTTTCTCTCTCTTCTTTTCTGCCTCTTTTACTATCTGAGTTATCTCAAGAACTTTGTCTTCTACCTCTGAAATTCTTTCTTCTGCATGGTCTAACCTGTTGCTGATACTTTGCATTGCATCTTTAAGTTCCCTGATTGACTGTTTCATTTCCTTCAGCTCTGCTATATCCTTTTTATATTCTTCATATCGTTCATCTCTGATTTGATTCTGTTTTTGGATTTCCTTTTGGTTATTTTCCACTTTATTAGCAGTTTCCTTCATTGTTTCCATCATTTCTTTCATTGTTTTCAACATGTGTATTCTAAATTCCCTTTCTGTCATTCCTAACATTTCTATGTAGGTGGAATCCTCTGCAGTAGCTACCTCATGGTCCCTTGGTGGGGTTGTTCTGGACTGGTTCTTCATGTTGCCTGTAGTTTTCTGCTGATTCTTCCTCATGAGTGATTTCTTTTATCTGTTTCCTTGCCCTAATTTTCCTTTCACTTCCTCTTGCTCTTTAAGATCTTGTGCCTGTGGACTAAGGGTTACAGGACCAGAAGGGTGAGAAGATTGAAGAGCAAAAAAGGGATGAAAGAAAGAGGACCGAGTGATAAGAAAAAAAAAAGAAAGATAGAGATAGGCGAGGGGGTGGGGATAAGGAATATTGACAAAAAGAAGAGAGGCACAGAAAGAGGGAGACAGGGCAATATAGGTGTACAGTAGGGTACTTTGACACAACCTTAAAAAACCCCACCTTCTGGGGGTGCCCCAGTTGGGTGGTTCCCTTGAGGTCAGCAGCTCTTTGCTAACCTGATCAGATACAGGACCCCACCTCCACCAAGTAGAGAGGAAAGACAAAAATGCTATAAATCAAACCAAAACAAGCAAACAGAAAACTTTACGGGGATACAATGGGGTGAAAAACCAAATGATAGCGGTAGAAACACTAGCAAAAATGAAGTTGTAGTTATTAAAAAAGGCAGCAATGGGAAATTATAATTAAACTAGAAAAATTGAGAAAGAAAAAGGGATCTGTATGGAAAAGATTGAAATTAAAAAACAAAAGAACATCAACAACGTCAAAATAAACAAACAAACAAAAAAAAAAAGAAAAAAATACACAACCAAAAACAAAGCAGTTTGTATATGTTATTGAATATTGTCTGGGCAACACGTGGTCTTATGGGGTATGAGATGTTAGTCACAGTTCTGATACGACTGGAGGCAGCTGATTTCTCAAACCCCTGCAGGTAGACACCCTAAATCTCTCTTCAGCCCACTTAAAAGGCACTTTGAACTTGTAAACTTGCTGAGCAGAAGCTTTCCCAGCTTTCTTGCTGGAATCACTGCTGAAGTGGCTATCCACTTACCCAGGGTGCCAAAACCGGTCTCACTCTGCCCCTGAGGGTTAGGGCTGCAAGGCGGCTCAGACCCCACCCTTAGGCTACTTGGTTGCTGGGTTACCAGCTCCCACCCGTTTCTAACTCTGCGACCCTGAGGGCAGAGCTTGCCGGGGCAGATCACTGACAATGGATCCGTGTGACCCACCGCCAAACACTATTAGCTCCGTCTGGCTCAGCGGCTCAGACTGGGGCCCTAGACAACGGCCAAAGTTCTCCGCACTCCCGCTCAGGCCTTCCCCAAGGCAGTTCAACTCAGTGCCAAGTCCAAGGACATCAAAACAGTTCACAGGTAAGGCCTTTCTGGTTTGCAGTCTCACTGCTACTGAACTTACAGTTGTGGGCGGGTTTAGACGGATTGAACACACGCGACCACTTGCCGGTTTTCCACTGTTTTAGTCCTCCTCTTGGGGTCCAGAAGTCTCTCGCTGACTCCCTGTAGCCTCATAGGAGTGATGATAGGCAGTTCCCACCAGCCAGAGATGCCTGGAGTCCTATCTCCCCCGACTCACGGTGCCCAGATGCAAGGAAGCTGTTACTCGGCTGCCATCTTGCTCCGCCTCCCCCACTGAATGTTTTAATTGGCTTGTCAAAGTTCAAATAGTGGTAAGTAGCTGGATTCATCTCTTGGTTCTCTATTCTGTCCTGGATATCTACTTCTCTGTTTTTGTGCCAGTACCATGCTGTTTTGATCACTATCAATTTATAGTACAGTCTCAGGTCTGGTAGTGTGATTCCTCCTGCTTTGTTTTTATTTCTGAGTAATGTTTTGGCTATTGGAGGTTTTTTCTGATTCCGTATAAAATGAAGTATGATTTTTTCAGTATCTTTAAAATATGACAATGGAACTTTAATAGGAATTGCATTAAAATTATATATTGCTTTGCATAGTATAGACATTTTAAGAATGTTGATTCTTCCCAGCCATGAGCATGGTATTTTTTCCATTTGTTAACATTTTCAGCTATTTCTTTTCTTAGAGTTTCATAGTTCTCCTTATAGAGATCTTTCATGTCCTTTGTTACATAAACTCCCAAATATTTCATCTTCCTTGGCAGTAATGTGAAAGGAGTAGAGTCCTTGACTGTTTTTTCAGCTTGGCTATTGTTGGTATATATAAAGGCTACAGATTTATGGGTGTTGATTTTGTAGCCTGAAACATTGCTGTATTCCTTAATCACTTCTAAAACTTTTGTAGTAGAATCCCTAGTGTTTTCCAGACATACAACCATGTCATCTGCGCAGAGTGAAAGTTTGATCACTTCTGACCCTATGTGGATACTCTTGATCACCTTTTCTTCCCTAATTGCAATGGCTAAAACTTCCATTACAATGTTAAACAGCAATGGAGACAATTGGCAACCTTGCCTGGTTCCTGATCTAAGTGGAAATGATTTCAGTTTAACTCCATTCAATACGCTATTGGCTGTGGGTTTGGTGTAGATGCCCTCTATTAGCATAATAAATTTCCCTTCAAACCAATTTTCTTAAGTGTTCTGATCATGAAGGAATGCTGGATATTATCAAAAGCTTTTTCTGCATCAATTGAGAGAATCATATGGTATTTATTTTTTACTTTTTTATGTGCAGAATTATATTTATAGATTTACATATATTGAACCAGCCTTGAGACCCTGGGATAAAACTGACTTGGTCATGGTATATAATTTTTTTGATGTGTTGTTGGATTCTGTTTGTTAGGATCTTATTGAGTATTTTCACATCAATATTCATTAGTGATATTGGTCGATAATTTTCTTTACTTGTTGGGTCTTTCCCTGGTTTAGGGATCAAGGTGATGTTTGCTTCATAGAATGTATTGGGCAGTAGGTTCTTCTTTTTCTATATTTTGGAAGAGGTTTAGTGATATAGGTACTAGTTCTTCTTTAAAGGTTTGGTAGAATTCTGATGTAAATCCATATGGTCCTGGACCTTTTTTTTTAGGGAGATTTTGTATAGTTGATGCTATTTCAGAACTAGATATAGGCCTATTCAACATTTCCACTTCGTTCTGGCTAAGTCTTGGTAGGTGGCGTACTTCTAAGTATTGATAAATTTCTTTCAGATTTTCATATTTCTGAGAGTAAGTTTCTTGTAATATTTGTTAAGGATTTTTCAAATTTCTTAGGTGTCTGTTTTTATTTCATCTTTAATATTTCTGATTGATGAAATTAGAGATTTTCCTCTTTTTTTCCTGGTTAGGTTGGCCAAAGGTTTATTTATTTTATTGATCTTTTTCAATAAAATCAACTTTTGGATTTATTGATCTGTTTGTTGCATAATTCTTTTGTTTTCAATTTAATTTAATTCTGCTCTGTTTTTGCTTATTTCTTTTCTTCTTCTGGGTATGGGGTTGGAATGTTCTTCCTTCTCCAGTTGCTTGAGATGTCTCATTAAGTTATTAACTTCCTCTCTTTCTTTTTTCTTGAGGAAGGTTTGCAGTACTATAAATTTCCCCACTTAGTACTGCCTTTGCAGTATCCCAGAGGTTCTGACAATTTGTGTCTTCATTGTTGTTTTGTTCCAAAACTTTGGTTATTTACTTCTTAATCTCATCTATAACCCATCTATCCTTCAGCATAAGGTTATTTAGCTTCCATGTTTTTGTATGGGTATGCAGATTCCTGTTTTTATCATGTTCAAATTTTATTCCATGATGGTCTGAAAAGATGCAAGGAATAATTTCTATTTTTTTTTAATTTGCTGAGGTTAGATTTGTGGCCTAGGATGTTGTTGATTTTGGAGTATGTTCCGTGGGCTGATGAAAAGAATGTGTATTCAGTTTTGTTGGGATGAAATGTTCTGTAGATGTCTGTTAAATCCAGATGTTGAATGGTTAAGTTTAATTCTAAAATTTCTTTGCTTAGCTTCTTTTTGGAGGATCTATCCAGCACTGCTAAAGGGGTGTTAAAATCTCCAACTACCATGGAACTGGAGGAAATCAAGTTGCTTATGTCTGTTAGAGTTTCTCTTATAAATTGAGGTGCATTCTGGTTGGGTCCATAAATATTAATAATTGAAATTTCATCATATTGAGTATTACCTTTAACAAATATGAAGTGTTCATCCTTATCCTTCCTTATTTTGGATGCTTTAAAGCATATCGCATCTGCAAATAGGATAGAAACACCTGCTTTTTTCTGCTTTCCATTTGCCTGGAGTGTAGATGACCATCCCTTCATCTTGAGTCTATATTTGTCTTTTAATGTAAGATGTGATTCTTGTATGCTGCAGATATCTGGCTTGAGTTTTTGTATTCAGTCAGCCAACCTGTGCCTCTTTAGAGGACAATTTAAACCATTCACATTAATTGATAATATTGAGAAGATTTTTGAGAGTCTCGTGGAAATTTTTAATCCTTTTGTGACTGTGGATGTTGGAATTTAATCAAAAGTTTCTGGGTGGGTTTACTTTTGTGGTGGAGGATTACACTAGTCTTTATGGAGGATAGGTCTGAGAATATCCTGAAAAGCTGGTTTAGTTATGGCAAATTTCTTCAACATGTGAATGTCATTGAACTATTTAATTTCTCCGTCATAAATGAAACTCAGTTTACCTGGGTACAGGATCCTGGGTTGAAAGTTATTTTGTCTTAGGAGATTAAAAGTCGATGACCATCCTCTTCTAGCTTGATCAACAACTGGATTTAACAGACATGTACAGAACATTTCATCCTAACAAAACTGAATACACATTCTTCTCATCAGCTCATGGAACACCCTCCAAAATTGATCACATCATACATCACCAGACTAAACTCAGCAATTCTAAAAGAACAGAAATTATTCCTTGTATCTTCTTGGACCATTATAGAATAAAAGTTGAACTTAGTAGCAACAGGAAATCTGCATACCCATACAAAAACATGGAAACTAAATAACCTCATGCTGAATGATAGCTGGGTCATAGATGAGATCAAGAAGGAAATTACCAAATTTCTGAACAAAACAATAATGAAGAAATGAATTACCAGAACGTGCAAAATATTGCAAAGGGAGTCCTTAAAGGGAAATTTGTAGTGTTGCAAGCCTTTTCCAAGAAAACGGAAAGAGAGGAAGTCAATAACTTAATGGGACATCTCAAGCAATTGGAAATGGAAGAATATGCCAACCCTAGCAGAAGAAAACAAATAACCAAAATTAGAGCAGAATTAAATTAAATTGAAAACAAAAGAATTATCCAACAGATCAATGAATCAAAAAGTTTGCTTTATGAAAAGGTTAATAAAATAGATAAAACTTTGGCTGACCTAGCCAGAAATAAAAGAGTAAAATCTCTGATTTCATCAATCAGAAATAACAGAGGTGAAATAACAATACACTGCTCAGAAATTCAAAAAATCCTTAATAAATATTACAAAAAAACTATTGTCAGAAATATAAACATCTGAAGAAAAATACCAATACTTGGAAGCACATCACCTTCCTAGACTTAGCCAGAAAGAATTGGAATTGGTGAACAGGCCTTTTTTAAGTACTGAAATAGCATCCATTATACAAAATATCCCCAAAAAGAAAAGTCCAGGAACAATGGCTTCACATCAGAATTGTACCAAACCTTTAAAGTGCAACTAGTACCTATGTTACTTAATATTTTCCAAAACATAGAAAAAGAAGGAATACTTCCCAATATGTTCCATTTTATATGAAGCAAATATCACCCTTATCAACAAATTAGGAAAAGATCCAACAAGGAAAGAAAATTATAGACCAATATCTCTAAGGAATATTGATGCAAAAATATTCAATAAGATCTTAACAAACAGAATCCAGCCACATATCAAATTATACACCATGACCAATTGTGTATTATCCCAGGCTGGTTCGATATACATAAATCTATAAATATAATACATCACATAAACAAAATAAAAAGCAAAGACCATATGATTCTCTTAATTGATGAAGAAAAACTTTTTGATAATATCCAGCATCCTTTCATGATCAGAACTCTTAAGAAAACATGTATAGAATGGACATTTTTTAAACTGATAGAGACCATCTACAGCAAATTTACAGCCAGTATCATGTTGAATGGAGTAAAATTGAAAACATTTCCACCCAGATCAGGAGCCAGGCAAGGATGCGCACTGTCTCCACTGCTCTTTAACATTGCTATGGAAGTCTTAGCCATCAATCAGGCAAGAGAAGGCAATAAAGGGTATCCAAATAGGGTCAGAGGAGATCAAATTTTCACTCTGCAGATGACATGATTGTATACCCAGAAAATCCAAGGGATTCAGTTACAAAACACTTAGAAGTGATCAAGGAATACAGCAGCATCTCAGGATACAAAATCAATACTCACAAATCTGTAGCATTTATATATCCCCAAAATAGGGAGGCTAAAAAAACAGTCAAGGACTCTATTCCTTTTAGAGTAGTGCCAAAGAAGATGAAATATCTTGGATTGTACTGAACAAAGGACTTGAAAGATCTCTATAAAAAGAAACTATGAAACTCTGAAAAAATGAAATAGCTGAAGATTTTAACAAATGGAATAACATACCATGCACATGGCTGGGAAGAATCAACATTGTTAAAATGTCCATACTACCCAAAGCAATCTACAGATTTAATGCAATTCCTATTAAAGCAACTCTGTCATACTTTAAAGATCTGAAAAAATTAGTACTTCATTTTATATGGAAACAGAAAATACCTCGAATAGCCAAGATATTACCCAGAAATAAAAACGAATCAAGAGGAATCACACTTTCAGACTTCAGACTATAGTATAAATCTATAGTGATCAAAACTGCATGATAGTAGCACAAAAATAGAGTGGTAGGTGTGTGGAACAAAATTGAGAACCAAGAGATGAACCCAAGCACTTTCCATCATTTGGTATTTGATAAGCCTATCAAAAATATAAACTGGGGAAAAGATTCCCAATTTAACAAATGGTGGTGTGTAAGTTGGGTGCCGACTTGTTAGAAGACTGAAACTGGACCCACATCTTTCACCACTAACAAAAATTGACCCTTGCTGATTCATAGACTTAAACTTAAGACTTGAAACTATAAAGATTCTCGGAGTGACTGCAGGGGAAACACTTGAATAAATTGGCCTGGAAGAATACTTTATGAGGAAGACCTCCCCCCCCAGGCAATTGAAGTAACACCAAAATTACACTACTGGGATCTGATTAAACTAAAAAGCTTCTGCACAACCAAGAACACAGTAAGTAAAGCAAGTAGACAGCCCTCAGCATGGGAGAGGATATTTTCAGGTTATGTTTCTGACAAAGGTTTGATAACCACAATCCACAGAAAACTCAAACTTATTAATAAGAAAATAACAACTGATCCCATTTCATTGTGGGCAAGAAACTTGAACAGAAGCTTCTATGAAGAAGACAGGCACATGATCTACAGACACACGAAAAAATGCCCATCTTTAATCATCAGAAAAATGAAAATCAAAACCACTTTGAGATATATTTTAACTACTTCTAAGAGTAGCCCACGTCAGAAAATCCCAAAACAACAGATGTTGGCATGGATGTGGAGAAAAGGGAACACTTCTTCACTGCTGGTGGGAATGCAAGCTAGTATGTTCCTTTTGGAAAGAAGTTTGGAGAATACTCAGAGATATAAATGTAGACCTGCCATTTGATCCTGCAATTCTTCTACTAGGTATATATCCAAAAGACCAAAAATCACTTTATAACAAATATTTTTGCACAAGATTGTTCATTGCAGCTCAATTCATAATAGCCAAGTCATGGAAGAATCCCAAGTGCCCATCAACCCATGAATGGATTAATAAATTGTGGTATATTACCTCTTTTACCTTTACATGGATGGTGCTAGAACATATCCTTCTTAGTAAAGTATCTCAAGAATAGAAGGAAAAATATCCAATGTACTCAGTACTTTTATAAAACCAATTTATAATTAATCACACTTTTTTATGAAAGATAAATCACAACTATAGCCCAGAATGAAGGAGGTTAGAGGAAGGGGATGGGAGGGGAGGGGGGAGGTTTGATGGGGGAGGGTAAATGAGGGAATGACACCTATGGAGCATATCACAAAGGTACAAATCAAATCTATCAAGTACAGAACATAAATGTCTTATCTCAATAATTCAGTAAATGACGTTAAAGCTATATTAATTAGTTTAATGTAAGCATTTCAAATTGTATAAAAAAATCAGCACATTGTACCCCACAAACGCACAAATTTATTCATGATCTATGTGTATATGTCTTATAAAAGGAAAAAATAAAATATACATTCTATTATTAGATTAGCCCCATTTTAAAGGTGTATAATCTGAAGCAGATAGCAATAGACTAATTTGACCCAAATCACGATAGCTTTAGTACAATAACTCAGCTGATCAAACACTCTTATTTAACTTACCTGGGGTGATAAATTTGTTACTTATCTTAGTGGAACAAGGTCTTGCCTCCATGATAGGAACTGAAGAGTTAACCCATGTTACTCACAACATTATTCTGCATTTTTATGTAATGGACGTTTGACTATTATAGTTATGTGTTTAGAGTTAGGCATTAATGCCCTATATGCATATGGCACACTTCTCATTTGAATCTATAATTTCCCTTTAACATGTCAACATGAATGAGCCTATTGAATTATTCAGTTACTTTAGAGGCCTCTGAAGAAAACAAACAAACATGAGAATTATATCATTTAATAGAGGAAATATATGAGTGTAGTGGTTTACTAGGGTTGACAGAAAAAAATACCCAGACTAGGTGGCTTCGATGAAAGAAATTTATTTTCTTGCGGTTCTAGAAGATAGAGGTCTGAGATCAAGGTATCAGCAGTGTTGACGTCTTTTTTAGGCCAGTCTCCTGGACTTGTAAATGATGGTTGTCTTCTCTCTCTGCTTTCATATGGTCTTTCTTCTGTATGTCTGTGTCCTAATCTTCCCTTCTTATAAGGACCTCAGACATATGAATTAGGGCCCACCTCAACAACCTCATTTAATCTTATTTTAGAAATGTCAGAATAATATGGAGGTATAAGTGTTTTGGTTGCATGAATTGCTTTTGTGCAGTTTGAGTTTAAGTCACAAGTGTACCCATCACCAGAATAATGCACATTGTAACCATAAGGTGTGAACTTACCTGTTACCTCCTTCCCCTTTCCACATGTTTGGTTTCCATTGAGTTTTGCTACCATATGTACACACAAATGTTAATTAATTATTTCCAATTTAACATTAAATACATGTAGCACTTGTTTCCCATTCTTATGATACTTCACTTTGAAGAATGGTCTTCAGTTCCAATCAGGTTATTAAAAAGGGTGTTAGTTCATCATTTTTTATAGATGAATGGTACTCCATGGTATATCTTTAGAACATTTTATTAGTCCACTCATATATTGATGGGGACTTTGGTTGATTCCACATCTCTTTAATGAACCTATCTCCATATACACTCACATTCTGAAGTACTGGGGTTTGAGACATCAACATACAAATTTAATGGGGTGTGATGTACAATTCAGTCCATAACAAGAAGAAGTAGAAAAACTTGAAATGGAGCCTAGTATGCTTCAAGGAGACAAATTTTTTAAGTTGTCATAAGAAACCAGGAAGTCACTTGTCCATCCTGGGTGCCTGGCTGAATGAGCAGAAAATGAAGCAGGTTTGCTGAAGATCCACTTGTATAAAAGAAGATACTGCTGTGAAATAGCAATGCTAGTTTGATTCCTGGAGGACATAAATAAATTCCTCCAAGCCTCTGAGTGTCGACTCTGACTATTAGGAATATTTGGATTCTTTCTGGAGCTAAAACATATTGACAATATTTTGCTTGAAATACTCCCCTCTGTGAGTACTCAATAAATGTGAAGAGATAATAACTGTAGAAATCAACTTCCTCATAGAACTCTTCATATGTTCCTTTCTTCCAATAATTCCACTTGTAATATAGCCAATAATATTACATATTATGACTTTGGGATTTGCTTTCTTTAGCTTCATAGATGGATACTCACCTGACATTGATTGTTTTACAGTCAACATTGTCCATTCTGATTTTATTCACATCCATTTCATTCAGACATTTACTCCAATAAATGCTGTGTGGAACGCTTCCTAATGTATCTTCATTGTAGGAGGAGTACATGCAGACAATCCTGGTGTAAGACACTGGGCAGAATCTAGGAAAGAAATGGCTGAAGTTAAGTGATATTAGAAATAATTTACTCTGGGAACCTTATTTGTGTTACTGATTTTGTTTTTATTATAGGAAATAACTGATTTTACCTCAGGATAAAATCAAGTAAGTTTATTCAGTAGTAAAATATAACACATCAACAGTTTAAAATACAATATAAGAGAAGAATATCAGGTAGTGGATAGAATGGCATTAATGTATGAATGGATAAATTAAAAAGGGTAATTACACTGAGTATGGGGTTGCTAGTTCATATATTCCTTTTGTGAAATTTAGAAAGAAAAGCACTTAGATATTCATTTCCTTAGGAAGACACAATCTCATGTGAGAGAACTTTCTTGTTGAACAAAATATGAGCTAGCTATATTCTAGCCCACTCATTCCAGCTGAGTGCTTTTGTATGTGGAGACAACTAATTGTCCCTCACTTTTAAATCTTAAAATAATGGGCAAATTTCAAATGTATCTACATATTTCATCATGTTATCTCTTTTCTCTGAATTTTCCTTATTGGCAATGCCCTATTTATTCTCATTTGCATATACTTTCTTGTTTATTTTTGCATTTTTAAATTTCAGATTAATGAGGGTACAAATGCTTAGGTTACATTGTTTTTAATTCTAATGTAAAGTTTAAGTTGTAGTTGAGCCCTTCACCAAGGTGGAATTGTGAACACTCTCAGATTGTGAACATTGGCTGAGATCATGCCAATCACCCTCCCTTCTCTCCCCTCCCTTCTTTCTTCTCTCCCCTCCCTTTGCTAGACTATACTTATGTTTTTTTTCTTTTATGTGGGTGTGTACTTCTTTATATATTGTTTTCATATTAGTATTGAGTACATTGGATACGTTTTCTCGTTCTTAAGATGCTTTACTAAGGAGAATGTTTCAACTCCATCCAGGTAAACACAAAACATATAAAGTCTCTATTTTGTCTTATTCCTGTATAGAACTCCATAATATACATATATCACAGTTTATTAACCCATTCATGGGTTGATGGGCACTTGAATTGCTTCCATGTCTTGGCAATTATGAATTTGGCTGCAACAAACATTCTGGTGCAAATGTCTTTGTGGTAAAATGATTTTTGTTCTTCTTGGTAGTATGCAGTAATGGGATTGCAGGATCAAATGGAAGGTCGATTTTTAGTTCTTTAAGAATTATCCATATTTCTTTCCAAAGGGACTCTTTTAGTTTGCAATCTCATCAACGGTGCAAAAGAGATCCCTTCACCTCACATCCACACCAACATCTGCATATTTGGGACTTTTTGATGTGGGCTAATATCACTGGAGTTAGGTGATATCCCAGAGTGGTTTTTATTTGCATTTATCTGATGATTATAGATGATGAGCATATCTTGTTTTTGTGTTTGTTGGATATTTGTCTGTAATATTCAGAGAAGTTTCTATTCAAGTCTCTTGCCCACTTATAAATGGGGTTGTTTTCTCTTTTCTTATCGATAAATATGAGTACTCTTTAGATTTTAGTTGTCAACCCTTTGTAAGGTTCATAGCATGCACACATCTTCTCCAATTCTGAAGGCTGTCTATTTGCTTTAGTTGTGGTACTCTTAGGTGTACAAAAGATTTTTAACTTGATCATGACCTATTTGTTTATTCTTGGTGTTGCTGCAAATGCCAAGGAGGTCTTCTTCATAAAATGTTTTCCCAGGACAATTTTTTCAAATACTGTTAAAAATTCCATATTATCCAAAGTGTTCTACAGATTTAATGTAATCACCATCAAAGCACCAATGTCATACTATGAAGAACTTGAAAAACTAGTACTTTATTTCATATGGAACCAGAAAAATCTCAAATAGCCAATACAGTTTTATAAAATAAAACCAAATCTCGTGGTTTCACATTACCAGATTTTAGTTTATAGTATAAGTCTATAGTGATCAAAACACTCTGATACTGTCACAAAAATAGACATATGGATCTGTGGAATAGAAGAGAGAACATAGAGATGAACCCAGCCACATATTGCCACCTTATCTTTGATAAAGCAAACTAAAACATGCACTGGGGATAATAATCCCTATTTAATAAAAAGAGCTGGGAAAACTGGCTAGCCACATGTAGAAGACTGAAATTGGACCTGCACTTCTTAGCAATGACAAAAAATGACTCTTAGTGGATAAAAAATTTAAATTTAAACCATGAAACAACAAAATTGTAATAAGTGAGTGTGGGGAAAATGCATCTAATTTTTTAGGAAAGGATGCTGTAAAGCTTCTAGTAGAAAGAGCTACTCTGAGGCTACAGACCCTGGTAGGGAAAAACACAAAAATAAAAGAGTAAAGATAAGGAAGAGAGATTTTAAAAGGTATCTTTCTCTAATTCAGTGGTATAATGAAAACTAGAGATCCAGAAGGGGGAGTGAGGGGAGAAAAAAATACTTTTCAGGTGCAATGTCTAGTTTTTAGGCAAATGGTACACTAAAAATCTAGACATCATCACTGTCCAATTTATCCACTTGTATAACAATAAACCACTTGTATCCCTAAATCCACCTCAATATAAATATAAAAACAATTAAAAAATAAGAAGAAAAAAAGTAAGAGAGGGAATAATAATTATGTAAGCCTAGACCCTAATTCAGTGGAATTAAAATGTAGAATGTTATTGATATGAATATCATTAAATATGAAATGCTTTCTATTATATGGTTTTAATGTACATTGAATTTATGAAGGGAAAAAGAAAGTATGTTTCAAATATTTTTGAAAAACTTAAGATTCTCATGAACTGGTAAAGATGCTAAGAAAGGGGAACAATAATATTACTCTAAGGAAGCCACTGATTATTCTTTGATTTTTGGACATATTCCTTCCTGGGAGACCTACATAGTCATCCTGGGTTGCAAGGGTTAGACATTCCTTCTGCTTAGAGGAAGCTTTGTTCTTCAGGGAAATAGAGGATCTAGATGAGGCCCATATAGATAAGAAAGGAAGCTAATGAAATTATTTAGGCTTGGATCAAAGCTTTGGGGCCAGATGTAGGAGAGAAAAGGACCTTTGGGTTAACTCTGGGGCTGTACAACCTGTGTGTCTGAGGAACCTAGGTTTTGAGGAGGGTGATAAGAAAGATATTATCCCTTTTTTTTTTTTTTGCAGATTTTTCATTCTGTAAGTTAAACTCTTCCTTAAAAAGTAAAGCATATTTCAATGGCAGATAAGAGCAATAATTAATCCAGAGAAATGTTGGTAACATGGGCAGTAGAGATTTTTAGGGCAAGTGTGGAAATTTATGGGACCTTCATTTAACTATACAAGGCTAATCCTGCTTCTAAACCCAATGAATATTCTAATATACTCCTAAAAATCTGGGAGAGGGGACCAGGACCTTTGGCTTTGTGTTGAGCCTTTGTTCATGAATATATGAGTGGATGTGGGAAAGTAATTTCTATCTCTGACCTAGTAGCTAGTGCTAGTGAGGGAATGCTGTACTAGAACAGAGGTCCCAAACTTGTGGCTAATAGATAGCATGACCATATCACTTGGTTTACCAGGTATAGTTATTGATTTAAGCAGTTTTACTAGTATCCTTAAGTGACTGCCTTCTTTTATTTTCAACGTATTTCAGTTAGGTTGGTTACGCTACTCTCTACTAATGGAGAAACATGTAACCAGTGGATGTGTTTTGCCTGGCTAATCCAATGAGTAAATGACTTTTCAAAATTAATTACCATCATGTAAAACTAATGCAATATCATGCCAAATTCTATATTTCTGTCTTCCCAAACCTGGCATCATCTCATGGAAAGATGAAATTGAACAATGGCTACCAAATTTATATGTGGTATACATTCATTACCAGATTCATTTTACTCTTCAACATAACTGAATTCACACTTTACACATCTGAAATGTCATCCCTGGGCTAGATTACTATGAACAGTTATTTCTTTTTATACAATCTGCTTTGTTAAAGCTGTCATAGCTCCTTCAAGTTTCCAGGTCAATTTACTAGCTGAAGTTATCCAAACATGAAGTTCTTCAGGGCTAAATGATTTTGCTAGGGAAAGAACAGAGAAAGTGAATAAGGTGATTTTTGCAAGGAAAACTTCAAGACAAATTGGTGATATCTTGGAGAACATTAAGGAGGGAGTACAGTTAGAAATATTTTGAGAAAAAATAACATTGTCTTGTTGAAACTTAAGTATGAACCCATTTACATAAAAATATATTCACAAATGCATAGATATATTAATACATGTACAAAGTCAACTGGTAACAGTGGTTATATATTGGAAGGATATGAGAAGACTGGAATTGGGTATGGAAGTCAAAGGGAATTTTTGCAGTTTAACAACATAGTTTAAAATATTCAAAATTTGTGACCTCTATAATCTAGTAATTCTGGATTATACTTGCCCTTTAAAAGCAGGCAAAACACAACAATGAATGCATCTTTTTTTAAAGCATTGCAGTAACACATAAAAATCATAAACAATCTATGCATCAATTAAAGAAAAATAGTTTATAAAATCAGGATATGTATATAAAATGAAATACTAAGTAGACTTTTATTTATAATTTGTTATGTTTTTATAAACCCGGAAAGATTTTCAAAACTTAGTATATATAAGAAGATAATTTTAGAACAAAACATACAATATGCTATTTATTAAAACATCTTCACAAAACAATATTGTATGCCTTTATGTATGTAAATACATAGTCTAGAGTCTAGAAAGACATTTTCCGAACCTAGCAGGGATGATCTCTGTGTAGAGAATGAGATGTGGGTGGATGGTGCCTATGAATAAGTCTTTTACTTTTCATTGTTTAAATTTTTAAAGGTGAGAATATACTTATTGTCGTTCTTAAACAAATAAATACTTAACTACATTAAACAGAATCAATAATGGAAGGTAAAGAAAGGCTTGTTATTGAAATCTTGCCTCTCCATTTTAGTTGACACCCCATTCCTTATACACTAAAGGAAACTCATTCAACTAGTCCCATATTTTTCTCCTCTTCAGTCTGTGCCTGCTTTTTTTTTGGTCTTTCAGTGCATGCATGTTAGGTACTTTGACAATGAAGATCAATTAATAGTTCAAATTAATAAAATCATTTCAGTTAATAATTATACCTAAAAACCTTATGTACAGATATGACCAATATGGATTATAACATTAGTAAAATTGACTTTTAAAAAGGTGGGATGCAATGCTTCTTGGTAGACCCTTGAGGAAATACTATAAAGAATAACTGTTTTCTCTAACAAAGTGATTAAATTTTGTCAACTCTATCTTTTCTGAAATGAAGACATATATCTCAGTTAAAATACGATTGTCTTTTAATACAAAGCCCAAATGTTTATTCTGACAACTCTACTCCCCTTTGAACCTATTCATACATATATGTGCATGTGTGTGCACATACACACACAGACACCCCATTTTAGGTTTACGAGTTCCGAAGAATTTTTTTATACTAAATATGAATAGTAGACAGGCAAGTCTCACTCAGACACACACACCCATATCCCACACTTATACATATATATGAACAGTAGAAGCCGGAGAGAGAGGAAGGAAGGAAAATAGTTTATAAATAGGAAGGAAGGAAGGAAGGAAGGAAGGAAATCAGGTATATTCCCATCTTTCCCTCTCTTTATTTTATCGGGGCAATATCTCTACCAGTCATCTGAGAAGTTTAATCTTGTTAAGTTCTAAATTACCTTAATACAAAAGAAATCTCTGAAAAAATAATTCCTGATTTACTAGTCTCTCTTTTGGACAAAAATAAAATTTACACAGTGGACGAATGGAATGAGACCGAAAGAAGACTAATGTTACCTTCTTAGGCCTCTCAATAACACAAAAAATAAAACTACTATCTTTCAGGAAAATAATTAGTTTTCTTCATCCTAGAGGAAATGAACACTTTGCAGCCTCTGTAGTTTAGTTTTGAGGCTCTTGCTAGAGCCTATCATTCCTCTTTCTTGAGCAATTAAGTCCATACCCCAAATTGCCTCTTCTGTTATCAACCATAATCACCCCAGAGACAAATAACAGACAAGGGTGGGGTGACAGGATATATGCCCCAGGAGCTGTTGAAATAATCCAAATTAGTGACCCTTAAGGCTTCTTTATCTGCTTAATGTGTTTCTTCCAAAACTGCAATAAAAGTCATTTCCCACAGTTGCTCCTCCTTCATCCTTCTTATGACTCATCTAGGTTAGCCCTGTGTAGTTTTCTATGGTCTTTCCAGGAAATTAAAACAAAAATGTAAAACTGTTTCTAATTTCTCTCTCTTGTTCCATACCTGGATTCACAATATCTTGCCAAGACATTAAGGCTAAAACAAATGGTACATCAAATAGGGTGGTTTAGCTCCAGGCAAGAGACATTGCAACTAGATTGCTCTTGGCTTCTTAATAAGATTTATTTTTATAAGGTAAAGTCAAAATAAAAATAAAAGGGGGAGGGGAAAGATGGCCAACTAGAGCCAGCCTCCAACAGAAGCTTCCATCTAGAGTGAAGGATAATGTCCAGAAAGTACCCAATTAAGCTGAAAACTGGGAGCCGAGACAAGAGAGAAGAGTGATATCTGTAGGTCACCTCTGCTGAGGCAAGCTGCGACTCCAAGAAAGCAAACTTCAAGTACAAAATTCATCCCAAAGGAAAAGTGTGAATCCCCTCCCCCAAGAAAGTTGTTGGGTTTTTTTGTTTTTTTTTTCCTTTTCTTTTCTTTTCATTTGCGCCTGTAGGTTTTCTACATGTGAGCGGTGAACTGAAGACCTCTTGTCTCACCCCATGGGTGACAGCTGTAGGAAGTGGGGCCTACTTCCCCAAAGGGACCCTGTTGAGACTCTGAACACTCTCTCACCAGGGAGAAAAATTGAACAAACTTTTTCCCTGCCATTCTTAACTTCCAGTCCACTGTTCCCCCCTTGCCTGACAAACCAGAAGCCTAGCCCCTGCAGAGACTGTGAGAGGAAGCTCAAGAACAGCATCCCACACCCCTGCAAGATCAAGCTCTGCACCCCTCACATGGCCTGAGACTGCTAGAGCCGTGCTTCCCGTACCCAGTCCCCTGCAGAGCCTGAGACTGCTAGAGCCCTGCTTCCTGCACGCTGCCCCCGCCTCACCTCCGTACTGCACCCCTGCCCAGCCAGAGTCATGAGCCGAGGCTCTCCTTGCCAAGTCACCAGGCAGCAGGGACTGCCAGAACTGAGTGAAGCATCCCCAACCCGGCTGCTGGATCAGTGTCCTCTGCACTCTCAGAGCTGCTCCTACACCCAGAATGTCCTGGCTGGGTCACTTCCCACAAAGATCCAGCAACAACAGAGCAATCCCACTGGGGTCTAATCTTGGAGAGACACCTCCCAAAATCTGAGAACTGCCAGAGGAAATCAGAACTCAATCTGTAGAAATAGTGGTGATGCAGAGCAACAAGGGCAAAGTTGTGGTGACTGAGCTAGAAAAGCATTGACTGACTTTATACCCACAGGATTAGACTGAGTCCAAGTGGAACACTTGCCAGTGGCTACTGAGTACCTGAGGCAGGCAGACCAAAGCTTCCCCAGCTGGCTGGTAGCAGAGGGTAGTGGCTGGGCTGTGGGGGTATTGACCTTCATTTGATTCTGACAGGCGCAAACTCCCAGTATATTTGCTTATTGGAAGGAGCAGGACCTCAGCCCTGTTGGGTCACCAGTGGCTGGGCGTGAAACAGGAGCATAGTGTAGAAAGAGACTCAGACCCCTGGTCCAACTCTGATACTGGGTGGGCCTTTTTGACTCCAGAAAGCATCAGAGCAAGCCAAATTTGAGCAGCTAGTAGACCTCAATCATATAGTTGCTGGAGACCTTTTGAACTCTCCCACTTGAGAGTTCATACTGACTGGGTCAATTGGATGGAACTCCTAACCAGGGACAGTCTCCCAAGCCCCCTCTC
The DNA here is from genome assembly GCF_027406575.1 of Nycticebus coucang. Taxonomy (NCBI): domain Eukaryota; kingdom Metazoa; phylum Chordata; class Mammalia; order Primates; family Lorisidae; genus Nycticebus; species Nycticebus coucang. The sequence goes on from NC_069804.1 coordinate 91,898,164, forward strand.
GGATGATAACTAGGTTGTGTGGTAATGGGAAGGGTTTATTTTCCTCTTCCAGTAGATGTCCACAGGGGGAGGGCTGTCTTAATTGCTTGTATTTCTCCACAGCTAAGACTTCACCACAGTCACTGATACACTAGGATCAAACAATAACCAGCTGAATACAAGACAGAGCCACCTAATCCCACCACAACAAGCAGGTTTCCTCAGCCTCAGACTGTAATACTGTATGGGTCCTTTGCAAAGATATAGGGGAAAAGCTGCAGCCATCAGTCCCAGATCCTTGACAAAGGGCTGGTTAACCACAATCCCAGGAACTCCCAATCCAATTTCACCTTATCTGTCCACCTAATCAATGGTGAAAAACAATCATGGGGTGGAATTAGTGGAAAACCTCTGGCAACATGAATAATCAGAGTAGATAAACTCCCCCCAAAAAGAATATGGCACAGAACAAGAACCCATAAAAAAAAATGCTGAGATGTCAGAAATCGAGTTGAGATTCTGGATAGCAAATCAGATCAACAGATTGGAGGTAAGGATGGAATTAGAATTTCAAGGAGTTATTCAAAAGATGTCTCAAGTATTCAATGAATTCAAAGACAAAATCACCAAAGATTTTGACACGTTGAAGCAAGAACATGCATCCCTCAAGATCTGAGAAATACAGTAGAATCCCTCAGTAACAGAAGGAGCAGGATGAAGAAAGGATCTCTGACATTGAAGACAAACATTTGAACACTCCCAAATGCTCAAAGAGGAAAAAAGTGGAGAATAAAAACAGATCATGCTCTCAGAAGCTCTGCGATAATTAGAAGAGATCTAATATTCACCTTATAGGAATACCTAAAGGTGATGAGGTTGCTGTAAAGGATCCAGAAGCTTTGCTTCATGAAATAATCAAAGAGAATTTTCCAGACGTGCCAAGAGATTCTGAAATCCAGATAGCAGACAGTTTCAGAACCTGAGCAAGACTCAACCTGAATAAGACATACCCCAGGCACATCATAATTAACTTTACTAAAGTTAATATGAAGAAGAAAATTCTGAAAGCAGCCAGACGTAAGAAAACTATAACCTATAAGGGGACTGCAGATCTCTCTGCTGAAACCTTACAAACCAGAAGAGGATGGTCATCGACTTTTAATCTCCTAAAACAAAATAACTTTCAATCCAGGATCCTGTATCCAGGTAAACTGAATTTCATTTATGATGGAGAAATTAAATACTTTAATGACATTCACATGTTGAAGAAATTTGCCATAACTAAACCAGCTCTCCAGGATATTATCAGACCTATTCTCCATAATGACCAGCACAATCTTCCACCACAAAAGTAAACTCACTCAGAAACTTTTAATCAAATTCCCACTTCCATGATGGTGAAGGATTAAAAACGTCTGCTGGACTTTTGAAAAACTGAGTACCCAAAATACTATCTGCCTTATCAATACTGTCAATTAATGTGAATGGCTAAACTGTCCTCTAAAAAGGGAAAGATTGGCTGATTGGACACAAAAACTCAGGCCAGACATCTGCTGCATTCAAGAATCTCACCTTACCTTAAAAGACAAACATAGACTCAGAGCGAAGGGATGGTCATCTATAATTCAGGCAAATGGAAATCAGAAAAAAGCAGGTGTTACATTTTTCTTTAACAGATACAATAGGCTTTAAACCAACCAATGTAAGGAAGGATGAGGATGGCCATTTCATATTTGTTAAGGGCAACGCTCAACATGATGAGATTTCAATTGTCAACATTTATGCACCCAACCAGAATGTGCCTAAATTTATAATAGAGACTCTAACATACATGAGCAACTTGATTACCTCTAGCACCATAATTATCAGAGATTTTAACACTCCTTTGGCAGTGTAGAATAGATTCTCCAAAAAGAAGCTAAGAAAAGAAATTTTGGACTTAAACCTAATCATTCAACATTTTCATCTAATAGACATCTACAGAAAATTTCATCCTAACAAAACTGAATACACATTTTTCTCATCAGCCCATGGATCATCCTCAAAAATGGATCACATTTTAGGTCACAAGTCTAACCTCAGCAAATTTAAAAGAGTAGAAATCATTCCTTGTATTTTCTCCGATTATCATGGAACAAAAGTTGAACTCAGTAACAACAGTAATCTTCATACACATACAAAACCATGGAAACTAAATAGCCACATGCTGAATGATAGCTAGGTCATAGATAAGTTTAAGAAGGAAATTACTGAATTTTTGGAACAAACAATGAACTATCAGAACCTCTAGGATACTGCAAAGGCAGTCCTAAGAGGGAAATTTATAGCATTGCAGGCCTTCCTCAAGAGAAAGGAAAGAGAGGAAGTCAACAACTTAATGGGATACCTCAAGGAACTGGAAAAAGAAGAACATTCCAACCCTAAATCCAGCAGAAGAAAAGAAATAACTAAAATTAGAGCAGAACTAAATGAAATTGAAAACAAAAAATCATATAACAGATCAAAGAGTTGGTTTCTTGAAACGGTCAATAAAATAGATAAATCCTTGGCTAACCTATCCAGAAGTAAAAGAGTTAAATCCCTAAATTTATCAAACAGAAATGATAAAGGCCAAATAACAACAGACTCCTCAGAAATTCAACAAATCCTTAACGAATATTACATAAAACTCTATTCTCAGAAGTATGAAAATCTGAAGGAAGTAGATCAATATTTGGAAACATGCCACCCTTGTAGACTTAGCCAGAAAGAAGTGGAAATGTTGAACAAGCCTATAACAAGTTCTGAGATAGCATCAACTATAAGAAATATCCCCAAAAAGAAAAGCCCAGGACCAGATGGCTTCACATCAGAATTCTACCAAACCTTTACAGAAGAACTAGTACCTATATTACTTAACCTTTTCCGAAACATAGAAAAAGAAGGAATTATTCCCAACACATTCTATGCAGTGAATATCACACTGATACCCAAACCAGGAAAAGACCCAACTAGAAAAGAAAATTGTAGAACAATATCTGTAATGAATATTGATGCAAAAATATTCAATATAATTCTAGCAAACAGAATCCAACAACACATCAAACAAATTATACATCCGACCATGTGGGTTTCATCCCAGGGTCCCAAGGATGGTTCAATATATGTAAATCCATAAATATAATACATCACATAAACAAATTAAAAAACAAAGACCATATGATTATCTCAATGGATGCAGAAAAAGCTTTTGACAATATCCAGCATCCTTTGTTGATCACAATGCTTAAGAAAATAGGTGTTGAAGGAACATTTCTTAAACTGATGGAGACCATCTAAAACAAACCCATAGCCAATATCATATTGAATGGAATAAAACTGAAACCATTTCCACTCAGATCAGCAACCAGGCAAGGATGCCCACTGTCTCCACTGCTTTTTAATATTGTATTGGAAGTCTTAGCCACTGCAATAGGCAAAATAAGGCAATCAAGGGGATGCAAATAGGATCAGAGGAGATCAAACTGTCACCCTTCTCAGACGATGTGATTATATATCTGGAAAACCCAGGGAATCAACTACAAAACTCTTAGAAGCAATCAAGAAATACAACATCATCTCAGGACACAAAATTAACACTCAAAAATCTGTGCCCTTTATATATACCAATAATAGCCAAGGGGGGAAAAATCAAGGACTCTATACCCTTTACAATAGTGCCAAAGAAGATGAAATATCTGGGAGTGTACCTAACTAAGGACATGAAAGATCTCTATTAAGAGAACTATGAAACTCTGGGAAAATAAATAGCTGAAGATGTCAACAAATGGAAAAATATACCATGCTGATGGCTGGGAAGAATGAACATTGTTAAAAGGTCTACACTACCTAAAGCAATCTACAGATTTAATGTGATTCCTATTAAAGCACCTCTGTCATTCTTTAAAGAACTAGAAAAATTAGTTAGAAGCAGCTGGCGCCCTCGAACAGGGACTTGAAGGACAGGTAATCTTTCCTTCCTTCTTTCTTTCTCTCTTTTCAGGTTGAAGGCGACTCTCACCAGGGAGCTTGAGTCCCGCCGGTAAAGGCTGACCGGTTAAGTGTGAGTAATCAACAGGTACCATGGGGCACGCATTGATCAAAGAGGAACGTATGTTCAGTGTCATGCTACAGCGTTTGTTAGTTAAAAATGGGTTCAATGTGTCCCTCAAACGGTTGGAGGAGCCGTACCAAGACTTTATTTCAAGGCTGGAAGAAGCCATTAACAGAATGCTCCCCCCGTCTGAGGGCACATCACTGTTGCTCAAACAGTTAGAAGCATGTATGGATGCCTCACCAGCTATAGCCCAGGGTATGGCTTATGCTGCAGCAATGCAAGGACAGAAATTCAGCGCCTATGTTAAAAATACCTTCAATAAAGGAGGTAAGGGGCCAACAGCTCCTACTAACACTTGCTACAATTGTGGCAAGCCAGGACACATGCAGAAGGACTGTAAACAGTCCCATGCCAATAAGCCGAGGGGGGACCCACCCGGCTTATGCCCTCGTTGTAAGAAGGGGCGACATTGGAAAAATGAATGTAAATCAAAATTTCATAAGGATGGAACCCCCTTGAATGACAAGGGAGACACTGATCCTGAGGACCAGGACATATGGAAATCAAAAAACTAGTAAAGGGGCATTCTCCCAGCCCAGGCCCCAAGGGAGAGCAGGCTGTAGCTTGTAACACACAGCCTTTATCTACATTGAATCCTCAAGCCCCTGAATTTACTATTCATGACCTTTCACGGGGCACTCCTGGGAGTGCAGGTTTAAATTTAGCAAGTGAAAGGAATGTCTTATTATCCAAATGGGACGGTGTTACTTTAATCCCCACTGCAGTAAAAGGGCAACTTTTGCCGGGGACAGTTGGAATTATAATTGGGAGAAGTTCAAATTATACTAAAAACTTTGAAGTTATTCCAGGAATAGTTAACTCAGATTCAGAAAAGACAACGCAGAAGGAGACGCCAGCGGCTGCTGCAAGATCTCACCCGCCGCTTGGAGAAAATGAAAATACACTCGCCGATAGCAAACAAAACCACCGGGCGCATTTCCACTGGCTCCAAGACGGCTGAAAAGGCCCAGCGGGGAAGGAAGCTGAGGGCCCCCCTGCCCTTCGTGGGGCGGGCCTGCCTCCCAAGTGTTACAGCCCCCAGACAGCAGCACTGGCGAAATCCCAAGGGTGAGGTTTAGAACCTTTATTATTGGCCCTTTGTCACTAGTAATTTGTATAAATAAGAAAAATATTTTTACAAACTGAATCTTTGTCAATGGATAAGATTCTTGCCTTTTAAACCTTCTAATTATCAGTTTGGCTGAGTGAATAAGTGACTTCATGGTAAACTGGAATCCTGTTTAGTGGAAAGTGAGTTTTTGAGAGTAAGAGAAATTAAACAGAAAGGAGAATGACATTGTGTAAAGAAAGAATCTTGTGTGATAAATTTTGTCCTGAAACAGAATAGTTATGTAAGAAAGTAAAAGGCAGAGCAAAAGTTCAAGAAAGTTTAGAATGTTTGTAGATGGTCTGTGCAAGTTAAATGAAACTCATAAAAGAGAATTTGTGAAAGAATTTACATGTGATCCAGTTAACTATGTATTTCCTTTAAAATCTTTTAACTTGTAAAAATAACCAATTGTATTGCTTCTTCTGATATATTTCATGTAAATAATAGATTGCTGAATGTTATGTTAATTGTAAAAAGGCCTTCATATGTAATGTTACCTGTAGATCTGCAAGACGATCCATGGTATGATAATACAGCATTACAAGTGTTAGAAACACTTAGTGAACTAATCCGGCCTAAAAGATTTGTAGCAGCATTAATTTTAGGCATTTTAGCTCTAATTTCTATAGTAACTACTTTTGCTGTAGCCACTACAGCTTTAGTACAACAAGTACATACAGCACACTATGTCAATACTTTAAGCAATAATATAACATTAGCCTTACTACACAAGCCAGCATTGATAATAAATTGGAAGCCAAACTCAATGTATTAGAAGAAGTAGTTTTAGCCTTAGAACAAGACATAAAATTCATACAACATAAGTTACAAACAAAATGTCATTCAGCATTCCATGCTATTTGTGTTACTCCTTTACCTTATAATCTTTCTACATCATGGGACAAAATAAAAGCACATCTACAGGGTGTATGGAAGGACAATGACATAACACATGATTTAAACACCCTACAGAAAGATATTACAGCCATAAGTGAAGCACATTTACCAACTACATCTCTTGATGCATTAGCTCAGTCACTGACTAACAGTTTCAAGGCCTTAAATCCCCTAACTTGGATTCAGTACATTGTGTTTATAGCCATCATTGGATGTCTGATATTGTGTGTTGTGTTACTGTTACCATGTCTTCTACGTTGTGTGTTTTCATCTATTAAAACCATACGCCAAGACCTGTTTGAATTGCGCTTCAAAAACAAAAAAGGGGGAACTGCCGCACCCTCGGCAACAAGCCGCAGCGAGGTGGCGCTGTCCGCGTTATAGAACGCATGGTAAGGTGGTCTGTGCTCCTCGGAGCGAAGCCCCCAGCACCCCCTGCATGCACAGCAATGGAAATATTGCCTAGCATGCTGTTCTTTGAACACAATTCTCTATGGGTTAGGGCACAAACTCTAAAGAAACCTTTGCTCAGAAACTTGTATGTTCAGTTGAATGCTTGTTTGTCTTAAAAGGCTAAGAATAAACACAGTGATTTACTGATCCAGATTAAGCACAGCAAGAATGGCTGTGTCAGACTCAGTGGCTCCAAGTAAGCCTGGTCAACAGCACGTCCCTACCATAAATGTCAGTGACTTGAGACAATGCAGGCACAGCAAACAAGATGTTCCAACATGACATACACTATCACCACCTGCAGTAAAACTTTACTTAGAAAAACATCTTGCTTCACTAATTTTCATATGTAATACAAATCAATAGAGTAGTTTAATGTTTAACAAACAATCAATTATAAATCAAAGTATAGTTACTAATAAGAATAAAAATATATAGAAAATATATATAGAAGTAGTCAAGCATTATACGTAAAAGAATATGTTCAGCTATTTTTAAAAGAAATTATAAGAAACTAAGAACAATTACAGAGCTAAGAGAAGTCACAAGCCTTGACATTCCTAGATAAGAGGAAGTAACCAGGTGTTAAAAATAAACCACCTCCCTCCGGAGAGCAAAACCTTGAAAAGATAAACCACCTCCCTCCGGAGAGCAAAACCTTGAAAACATGTAATGCATGATAAACCGCATATGCAAACACAAAGATAATTTATAAGCATAAGCAAAATAAAGATTGCATTGTTTGAACCTTGGAAAGAAAATGTATAAATACCAACATATATTCTCAGTAAAATTTACAGCTGCTTACTTCACCAAGTGCTGTGTGCAGTCTGTCATTTATCCTGCGTCGACCTCTCAACCAACCTGTACCGTTCACCCTGAGCACCCTCGGACTGAGGCCCATCGACCGGCGGTCCGCGGCAGTACTTCATTATATGGAAACAGATAAAACCTCAAATAGCCAAGACATTACTCAGAAATTAAAAAAAAAAAAATCGGGAGGAATCACACTTCCAGACTTCAGACTATACTAGAAATCGATAGTGATCAAAACAGCATGGTACTGGCACAAAAATAGAGAGGAAGATGCATGGAACAGAACTGAAGACAAAGAGGACACCCCAGATACTTATTGTCATTTGATTTTTGATAAGCCTATTAAAAATAAAAATTGGGGGAAAGATTCCTTATTCAACAAATGGTGCTGGGTGAATTGGCTAGCAACATGTAGAAGACAGAAACTGGACTCACACCTTACTCCTCTAACAAAAATTGACTCTCACTGGTAAAAGGACTTAAACTTAAGACATGAAAAATTAAAATTCTTAGACAGAGTGCAGGGGAAACGCTTGAAAAAATTGGCCTGGGACAATACTGTATGAGGAGGACAGCCCTGGAAATTGAATCAACATCAAAAATACATTACTGGGAACTGATCAAATTAAAAAGCTTGTGCACTGCCAAGAACACACTAAGTAAAGCAAATAGGCAGCCCTCAGAATGGGAGAGGAATTGTGCAAGTTATATTTCTGGCAAAGGTCTAATAACCAGAATCCACTGAGAAACTAATTACTAAGAAACAAACAAACAACAACAAAAAACCAAATGATCTGATTTAATTGGGGGCAAGAGACTTGAACAGAAGCTTCTCTGAAGAAGATAGGCGCATGGTCTACAGACACATGAAAAAATGCTCATCATCATTAATCATCAGAGAAATGCAAACCAAAACTACTATGAGATACCATCTTACTCCAATAAGAGTAGCCTACATCACAAAATCTCAAAACTACAGATGTTGGTGTGGATGTGGAGAAAAGGGAACACTTCTGCACTGCTGGTGGGAATGCAAGCTAAAATGTTCCTTTTGGAAGGAAGTTTGGAGAACACTCAGGAATCTAAACATAGACCTGCTGTTTGATCCTATAATTCCTCTTCTAGGTGTATATTCAAAGGACCAAAAATCATTTGGCTATAAAGATATTTGCACCAGATTGTTCATTGCAGCTCAATTCATAATTGCCAAGTCATGGAAGAAGCCCATCATCATGGTCGAAGTGCCCATCGACCCATGAATGGATTAATAAATTGTGGTATATGTATACCATGGAATACTATGCAGCATTAAAAAAATGAAGACTTTACCTCTTTTATGTTTACATGGATGGAGTTGGAAAATATTCTTAGTAAAGTATCTCAGGAATGGAACAAAAAATTTCCAATGTACTCAGTACTACTGTGAAACCAATTTACAATCACTCACACAGCATATGATAAATGAAACACAACTATAGCCTAGGATGAAGGAGGGAATGGAGGGAAAGGTGAAGGGAGGGGTGGGTTGATAGAGGGAGGGTTGGTAGAAGGACCACACCTATGGAACATATTGCAAGTACAAGTTGGATCCATCAGGTACAGGACACAAATGTCTTAATCCTGTAATTGGGTAAAAGAGGTGAAGGGTATGTTGTTTAGTAGGATATATGCACTCCAATTTGTACAAATAATCAACACATTGAATCCCATAATGGCGTAAATGTATTTATGATCTACAAACAAAGGATTTAATTAAAAAAATAAAAATTAAATTAAAAGAATAAAACAAAAGATACAAGAAAAAGATTTGCGGAGCAGTGGAAGTGACCAGGGAAGGCATTGCCACCTGCTGGTATGCTTGCCCTTTTAAAATTTAATTTAATTTAATGTTTTTTTGTTTGTTTGTTTTTTGTTTTTTCCTGGAACAGAGAAAACACTTTTAGTAAACTAACACTTAATGAGTAACAGCTTATCCACAAAAGGGCCAAAACTGGAAACATTCATTTGATCGTTAGCCAGTATATATGACTAGGCCTGTTCTGAAGATCTAATGATTTCATTCATGCGAAAAAAATCAATTAGGTAAGGAAGCATGTCTCCAGGAATGCATTGTTTTGTTTTGTTTACCGTTTTGTAATGTATCTCATTTCTTTATTTTCTTTTTTTATTAGATTATAACTGTGTACATGATTGTATTTAAGGGGCACAATGTGCTAATTTTATATACAATTTGGAATGTTTACATCAAACTGGTTAACATATCATTCACCTCACTTGTTTGTGTTTATCCATATGTACTCTACTATTAATATGGTTGGCGTGTACACTTGCAATATGCACAGTAGGTGAGGTCCCGCCAATTACCCTCTCTCCACCCATCCTTCCTCTCGCCCTCCTCTTCTCTCCTTCTTTCTGGGATATAATTATCTTTCTGGGCTGTGATTTATCTTTCATATGAAAGTGTGGGTGATTATATGTTGATTTCATAATAGTATTGAGTACATTGGGTATTTTTTTCAATTCTTGAGATACATTACTAAGAAAAATATGATTCCGTTCCATCCATGTAAACATAAAAGAGGTAAAGTCTCCATTGGGGGGTGCATGATGTTCCACGGTATAAATATACAACGATTTCTTAATCCATTCATGTGTTGATAGGCGCTTGGGCCCCTTCCAAGACTTGGCAATTAAGAATTGGGCTACAACAAACATTATTTTCCAAATGTCTTTGTTGTAAGTGATTTTTAGTCATCTGGATATATACCTAGCAGAGGAATTGAAGGATTGAACATCACATCTACTTATAGTTCCCTAAGTGTTTTCCAAACTTCTTTTCAAAAGGGACATATTAGTTTGTATTCCCACCAACAGTCCGGAAGTGTTCCCTTCTCTCCACATCCTCGCCAAAATCTGTTGTTTTGGATTTTGTTATGTGGGCTAATCTTACTGGAGTTAAATGATACCTCAAAGTGGTTTTGATTTACATTTCTCTGATGATTAAAGACTATGAGCTTTTTTTTTATGTTTCTGTAGGCCATGCTCCTGTCTTCTGCAGAGAAGCTTCTATTCAATTCTCTTGTCCACAATGAAATGGGAACACTTGTCCATTTTTTATAAATAAATTTGATTTCTCTGTGGATTCTGGTTATGAAATCTTTGTCAGAAACATAACCTGCAAATATCTTCTCCCATTCTGAAGGCTTTCTGCTTGCTTTACTTATTGTGTTCTTGGCTATGCAGAAGCTTTTTACTTGTATCAGATCCCAGTAATGTAATTTTTGTGTTACTTCGATTGCCGGGTGTGGGGGGTTCTTCCTCATAAAGTATTCTTCCAGGCCAGTTTCTTCAAGTGTTTCCTCTGCACTCCCTCCAAGAATCTTTATAGTTACATGTCTTAAATTGAACTCTTTTATCCAGTGAAAGTCAATTATTTTAATGGTGAAAGGTGTGGGTCCAGTTTCTGTCTTCTACATGTTGACAGCGAATTCACCCAGCACCATTTGTTAAACAGGGAATCTTTTCCCCAATTTATGTTTTTGATGGGCTTATCAAAGATCAAAATATGGTAAGTGTCTTGATTTATCTCTTGTTTCTCTATTCTGTTCCATACATCTACCTCTCTATTTTTGTGCCAGTACCATACTGACTTGATCACTACAGATTTATACTACAGTCTGGTAATGTGATTCCTCCTGATATGTTTTTATTTCTGAGTAGTGTCTTGGCTATTCAAGGTTTTCCTTATTCCATATAAAATGAAGTGCTATTTTTTTTTTTTTTTTACAAATCTTTGAAGTATGACAGTGGTGCTTTAATAGGGATTACATTAAATGTGTATGTTGCTTTGTGTAGTATGGATATTTTAACAATGTTGATTCTTCCCAGCCATGAGCATGGTATGTTTTTCCATTGGTTAACATCTTCAGTCATTTCTTTTATCAGACTTTCATAGTTCTTTTTACATGGATCTTTCACGTCTTTTGTTAGGTAAATTCCCAAATATTTTATCTTCTTTGGTACTACTGTAAAAGGAATAGGGTCCTTGACTATTTTTCAGCTTGACTGTTATTGGTATATATAAAACCTGCTGCTTTTTAAGTATTGATCTTGTATACTGAGACAGTGCTGTATTCTTTGATCCCTTCTAAGATTTTAGTAGTTGTATCCCTGTGTTTTCCAGGTATACTATCTGTGAAGAGTGAGAATTTGATCTCCTCTGACTCTATTTGGATACACTTGATCACTTTCTCTTGCCTGATTGTGATGGCTAAGACTTCCATTTCAATGTTGAAAACCAGCGGAGACAATGGGCATCCTTGCCTGGTACCTTATCTGAGTGGAAATGGTTTCAGTTTTACTCCATTCAATATGATATTTGCTGTGGGTTTGCTGTAGATGGCCTCTATCAGTTTAACAAATTACCCTTCTATACCTATTTTCTTAAGTGTTCTGATCATGAAAGGATACTGAGTATTATCAAAAGCTTTTTCTGAATCCATTGAGAGAATCATATAGTGTTTGTTTTTTACTTTGTTTATGTGATGTATAATATTTATTGATTTATGTATGTTGAACAACCTTGAGACCCTGGAATAAAGTCACTTGGTCATGGTTTATAATTTGCTTGATGTGCTGTTGATTCTGTTTGCTAGGATCTTATTGAATATTTTTGCATCTATATTCATTAAATATATTGATCTATAATTTTGTTTCCTTCTTAGGTTTTTTCCTGGTTTGGGGATAAGGGTGAAATTTGCTTCATAGAATGAGTTGGGAAGCAGTGCTTATTTTTTATTTTTTTTTTGGAAAAGGGGATGTAATATGGGTACGATTTCCAGTTTAAATGTTTGGTAGAATTCTGATGAGAAGCCATGTGTTCCAAGACTTTTCTTTTTTGGGAGATTTTGTGTAGTTGATGCTAGTTCAGTAGTTGATATAGGTTTATTCAACATTTCCAATTCTTTCTGACTGGGTCTAAGAAGGTGGTGTGCTTCCTGGTATTATTCTATTTCTTTCAGATATTCAGATTTCTTATAATAGAGATTTTCTGAGGTGTCTGTTGTTATTTCATCTTTGTCATTTCTGATTGAAGATTTTTTTTTGAATTTCTGAAGTGTCTGTTGTCATTTCCCTTTTGTCCTTTCTGATTGAAGATATTAGGGATTTTACTTTTCTGTTTCTGATTAGGTTATCCAAAGGTTTATCAACTTTGTTAAAATTTTCAGAAAAATTACTTTTTCACTTTTTGAGCTTTTGAATGATTCTTTTGTTTTCAATCTCATTTAATTCTGCTTTATTTTTGATCATTTATTTTTTTCTGCTTGGTTTGGGGTGGGAATGTTCTTCCTTTTCCAGTTGCTTGACATGTCCCTTTTTTTTTTTTTGTCTTCCTCTCTTTCTGTTCTCTTAAGGATGGCTTGCAGCACTATAAATTTCCCTCTTAAACTTCCTTTCCAGTATCCCACACGTTCTGATAATTCAAGTCTTCATTGTCATTTTGTTCCAAAAATTGAGTAATATTCTTCTTATTCTCATCTATGACTCTGCTATCATTCAACATAAGATTATTTAGCTTCCATGTCTTTGTAGGAATATGAAGAGTCCTGTGGTTGTTTTTCTTATTTATTTTTATTTTTTATTAAATCATAGCTGTGTACATCAATATGATCATAAGGCACCATACACTTGGTTCATAGACCATTTGACACATTTTCATCACATTAGTTGACATAGCCCTCCTGGTATTTTCTTAGTTACTTTGCTAAGACATTTACATTCCACATTTACCAAGCATCACATATACCCTTGTAAGATGCACCACAGGTGTGATCCTTTCAATCTCCCTCCCTCTACCCACCTCCCATCTATCTCCCAACCCTTTTCCCCTTCCCCCTATTCTTAGGTTGTAACTGGAATATAGCTTTCATGTGAAGGTCCTAAATTAGTTTCATAGTAGGGGCGAGTGCATTGGACACTTTTTCTTCCCTTGTCGAAACACTTTACTGAGAAGAATATGTTCCAGCTCCATCCATGTAAACATGAAAGAGGTAAAGTCTCCATCTTTTTTCAAGACTGCATAGTATTCCTTGGTGTAAATATACCACAATTTATGAATCCATTTGTGGTTCAATGGGTACTAGGGTTTTTTCCATGACTTAACAATTATGAATAGGGCTGCAAAAAACATTCTGGTACAAATATCTTTGTTATGATGTGATTTTTGGTCTTCTGGGTATATGCCCAGCACAAGAATTACAGGATTGAATGGCAGATCTATTTTTAGATATTTAAGTGTTCTCCATATCTCTTTCCAAAAGGAATGTATTAATTTGCATTCCCACCAGCAGTGCAAAAGTGTTCCCTTTTCTCCACATCCATGCCAACATCTCTGGTCTTGAGATTTTGTGATATAGGCTAGTCTCACTGGAGTTAGATGATATCTCAAAGTAGTTTTAATTTGCATTTCTCTGATGATTAAAGATGATGAGCATTTTTTCATATGTCTGAAGGCCACGCGTCCGTCTTCTTCAGAGAAGTTTCTTTTCAAGTCTCTTTCCCAGCTTGCGATGGTATCTCTGGTTCTATTCTTGCTAATGTGTTTGAGTTCTCTGTGGATTCTGGTTATTAAACTTTTGTCGGAGGCATAACCTATAAATATCTTCTCCCACTCTATGGGCTGTTTGCTTGCTTTACTTACTGTGTTCTTCGCTGTGCAGAGCTTTTTAGTTTGATCAAGTCCCAATAGTGTATTTTTGAAGCTGCCTCAATTGTCCGGGGGGGGTCCTTGTCATAAAAAAACTCGCCTAACCCAATTTCTTCAAGGGTTTTCCCTGCACTCTCTTCTAGTATTTTTATAGTTTCATGTCTTAAGTTTAAATATTTAATCCAGTAAGAGTCTATCTTGGTTAATGGTGAAAGGTGTGGGTCCAGTTTCAGTCTTCTACAGGTTGCCACCCAGTTCACCCAGCACCATTTGTTAAATAGGGAATCTTTTCCCCACTGAATGTTTTTAATTGGCTTATCAAATATTAAATAACGGTAAGTAGCTGGATTCATCTCTTGGTTCTCTATTCTGTTCCAGACATCTACTTTCCTGTTTTTGTGCCAATACCATGCTGTTTTGATCACTATCGATTTGTAGTATAGTCTGAGGTCTGGTAGCGTAATACCTCTTGCTTTGTTTTTATTTTTGAGTAATGTCTTGGCTATTCGAGGTTTTTTCTGATTCCATATAAAACGAAGAATTGTTTTTCAAGATCTTTAAAGTATGACAGTGGAACTTTAATAGCGATTGTGTTGAAGTTATATACTACTTTCGGTAGTATGGACATTTTAACCATGTTGATTCTTCCCAGCCATGAGCATGGTATGTTTTTCCATTTATTAACATTATCAGCTATCTCTTTTCTTAGAGTTTCATAGTTCTCTTAATATAGATCTTTATGTCATTTGTTAGATAAACTCCCAAATATTTCATCTTCTTTGGAATTACTGGGAATGGGATAGAGTCCTTAATTGCTTTTTCAACTTGACTATTGTTGGTATATATAAAGGCTACCAATTTATGAATGTTGATTTTGTAACCTGAGATGTTGCTGTATTCCATGATCACTTCTAAGAGTTTTGTAGTAGAGTCCCTAGTGTTTTCCAGATATACAATCATATCATCTGCAAAGAGGGAAAGTTTGATCTCTTCTGACCCTAGGTGTATACCCTTGATCGCCTTTTCTTCCCTAATTACATGGCTAAAACTTCCAATACAATGTTAAAAAGCAATGGAGGCAATGGGCAGCCTTTTCTGGTTCCTGATATTAGTGGAAATGATTCCAATTTAATTCCGTTCATTATGATATTGGGTGTTGGTTTGCTGTAGATGGCCTCTATCAGTTTAAGAAATGTCCCTTCTATACCAATTTTCTTGAGTGTTCTGATCATGAAGGGATGTTGGATGTTATCAAAAGCTTTTTCTGCATTGATTGAGAGAAACATATGGTCTTTGTTTTTTACTTTATGTCCTGAATTACATTTATAGATTTACATATATTGAACCAGCCTTGAGACACTGGGATAGAGCCAACTTGATCATGATGTATAATTTGTTTGATGTGTTGCTGGATTCTGTTTGTTAGGATCTTGTTGAATATTTTTGCATCTATATTCATTAGTGATATCGGTCTATAATTTTCTTTTCTTGTTGAGTCTTTTCCTGGTTTGGGGATCAGGGTGATGTTTCCTTCATAGAACGTGTTGGGTAGTATTCCTTCTTTTTCTACCTTTTGGAACAGGTTGAGCAGTATAGGTACTAATTCCTCTTCAAAGATTTGGGAGAATTCTGTTATGAAACCATCTGGTCCCGGGCTTTCCTTTTTGGAGAGGTTTTGTATGGTTGATGTTATTTCCGAACTTGATATGGGCCTGTTCAACATTTCCACTTGATTCTGGTTAAATCTTGGAAGGTGACGAGCTTCCAAGTATTGGTCCATTTCCTACAGATTTTCATATTTCTGAGAGTAAAGTTTCTTGTAATGTTCATTAAGGATTTTTTTGGATTTCTGAGGAGTCTGTTGTTATTTCGTCTTTGTCATTTCTGATTGATGAGATTAGAGATTTTACTCATTTTTCCTGATAAGGTTGGCCAACGGTTTATCTTATTTATCTTATCTTATCTTATTTTGTTGACATTTTCAAAATACCAGCTTTTCTATTTATTGATCTGTTGTATTATTCTTTAGTTTTCAATTTCATTTAGTTCTGCTCTGATTTTGGATATTTCTTTTCTTCTACTGGGTTTGGAGTTGGAGTGTTCTTCCTTTTCCAGTTGCTTGAGATATCCCATTAAGTTACTAACTTCCTCTCTTTCCGTTCTCCTAAGGAAGGCTTGCCATGCTATAAATTTCATTCTTAGAACTGCCTTTGCAGTGTCCTAGAGGTTCTGATAGTTTGTGTCTTCATTGTTGTTTTGTTCCAAAAATTTGTAATATTAATTAAGGATTTGTTGGATTTCTGAGGAGTCTGGTTTTGTTTTGTCTTTTTTATTTCTGATCTTTGACAAGCCAATTAAAAACATTCAATGGGGAAAAGATTCCGTATTTAACAAATGGTGCTGGGTGAACTGGCTGACAACCTGTACAAGACTGAAACTGGACCCACACCTTTCACAATTAACCAAGATAGACTCTCGCTGGACTAAAGATTTAAACCTAAGACATGAAACTATAAAAATGCTGAAGAGAGTGAAGAGAAAACCCTTGAAGAAATTGGGTTGGGCGAGTTTTTTATGAGAAGGACCCCCCGGGCAATTGATGCTGCTTCAAAAATACACTATTGGGACTTGATAGAACTAAAAAGCTTCTGCACAGCCAAGAACACAGTAAGTAAATCACGCAAACAGCCCTCAGAATGGGAAAAGATATTTGCAGGTTATGTCCCTGACAAAGGTTTAATAAGCAGAATCCACAGAGAACTCAAACACATTAGCAAGAAAAGAACAAG
Organism: Nycticebus coucang; assembly: GCF_027406575.1. NCBI lineage: Eukaryota > Metazoa > Chordata > Mammalia > Primates > Lorisidae > Nycticebus > Nycticebus coucang. Next base: position 91,915,050 of record NC_069804.1, read on the forward strand.
GGATCCCATCACAGGCTGGGCAAGGGACTTGAAGAGAAACTTCTCTGAAGAAGACAGGTGCACGGCCTTCAGACATATGAAAAAATGCTCATCATCTTTAATCATCAGAGAAATGCAAATCAAACCTACTTTGAGATATCATCTAACTCCAGTGAGACTAGCCTACATCACAAAATCCCAAGACCAGAGATGTTGGCATGGATGTGGAGATAAGGGAACACTTTCACACTGCTGGTGAGAGTGCAAATTAATACATTCCTTTTGGAAAGAGATATGGAGAACATTTAGATATCTAAAAATAGATTTGCCATTCAATCCTGTAATTCCTCTACAGGGCACATAGCCAGAAGACCAAAAATCACATCATAACAAAGATATTTGCATCAGAATATTTATTGCAGCCCTATTCATAATTGCTAAGTCATGGAAAAAGCCCAAGTGCCCATCGATCCACGAATGGATTAATAAATTGTGGTATATGTACACCATGGAATATTATTCAGCCTTAAATAAGGATGGATACTTTACCTCTTTCATGTTTACATGGATGGAGCTGGAACATATTCTTCTTAGTAATGTGTCTGAAGAATGGAGAAAAAGTACCCAGTGTATTCACCCTTATTATGAAACTAATGTAGGACCTTCACTTGAAAGCTATAACCCAGTTACAACCTAAGAATAGGGAGAAGGGGGAAAGGGAGGGGATGGACGGGGGATGTAGGTAGAGGGAGGGGGATTAATGGGATTACACCTGCGGTGCATCTTACAAGGGTATATGTGAATCTTAGTAAATGTGGAATGTAAATGTCTTAGCAAAATAACTAAGAAAATGCCAGGAAAGATATGTTAACTTGTGTGATGAAAATTTGTCAAACAGTCTATGAACCAAGTGTATGGTGCCCCATGATCATACTAATGTACACAGCTATGATTTAATAAAAAAAAAAAACAATCAAAAAAATTTGGCAATTTCCTTTTTGATCTCATCTCTGACCCAGCTATCATTCAGCATGAGGTTATTTAACTTCCTTGTTTTTGTATGAGTATGCAGATTCTTGTTGTTACTCAGCTCAAGTTTTGTTCCATGGTCCGAGAAGATGCATGGAATAATTTCTATTCCTTTAAATTTACTGAGGTTAGACTTGTGACCTAAGATTTGATCGATTTTGGAGTAAGTTCCATGGGCTGATGAGAAGTATGTGTATTCAGTTTTGTTAGGATGATACGTTCTGTAGATGTCTCCTAAATCTAAATGCTGGATGGTTAGATTTAAATCTAAAATTTCTTTACTCAGCTTTTTGTTGGAGCATTGATCCCTCACTGCCAAAGGAGTGTTAAAATCTCCGTCTATTATGGAGCTGGAGGAAATCAAGTTGCTCATGTCTGTTAGAGTTTCTCTTGTACATTGAGGTGCATTCTGGTTGGGTGCATAGATATTAATAATTGAAATCTCATCATATTGAATCCTACCCTTAACAAATATGAAGTGACCATTCTTGACCTTCCTTACTTTTGTTGCTTTAAAGCCTATTATATCTGCAAATAAAATTGCAACACCTGCTTTTTTCTGGTTACCATTTGCCTGAAATATGGATGACCATCCTTTCACCCTGAGTCTGTATTTGTCTTTTAAGTTAAGATATGACTCTTGTAAGGAACAGATGTCTGGTCCGATTTTTTGTATCCAGTCAGCTAACCTTTGCCTCTTTATAGGGCAGTTTAAGCCATTCACATTAACGGAGACTATTGATAAGTTTGGTGAAATTTGGGGTATCAAGTTTTTCAAAAGTCTAGTGGACATTTTTAATCTTTACGCCATTGTAGAAGTTGAAGTTTGATCAGAAGTTTCTAAGTGAGTTTACGTTTGTAGTAGAGTATTGGGTTGGTCATTTTGGAGGATAGATCTGAGAATATCCTGAAGAGCTCATTTAGTTGTGGCAAATTTCTTCAACATATGAATGTCGTTAAAGTATTTAATTTCTTTATCATAGATGAAACTCAGTTTATCTGGGTACAAGATCTGGGGTTGAAAGTTATTTTGCTTTAGGAGATTAAAAGTCAATGACCACCCTCTTCTGGCTTGAAAAGTTTCAGCAGAAAGATCTATAGTCATTCTAATATTCTTACCTTTGTAGGTATTGGCTTTCTTTTGCCTGATAACCTTGAAAATTTTCTCCTTCATGTTAACTTTAGTGAAGCTAATTGTGATATATCTGGGGGATGACTTATTGCGGTTGATTCATGCTGGAGTTCTGAAACTGTCTGCTATCTGAATTTCAGAATCTCTAGGCATGTCTGGAAAATTCTCTTTCATAATTTCATGCAGAATGGCCTCTGTGCCCATCGATGCCACTTCATTGTTTTTCGGAACTCCTATTATTCATATATTGACCTTCTTCGAATTATCCCAGAGTTCTCTAAGAGAATGATTCATTTTTGCTCTCCATTTTTCTTCCTCTTTGAGAGTTTGGGAGCGTTCAAAGGCTTTATCTTCAATGTCAGAAATCCTTTCTTCTGCTTGGTCTATTCTGTTGCTGAGGGATTCTACTGTATTTTTCATATCTTTAAGGGCTGCAAATTCTTGCTTCAGTGTGTCTAAGTCTTTGGTGGTTTTGTCTTTAAATTCGTTAAATTCTTGAGGAGTCCTGTGGTTATTAAGTTCAACTTTTATTCCATGACGGTCCTAGAAAACACAAGGAATAATTTCTATTCTTTTAAATTTGCTGAGGTTAGTTTGTGACCTAGGATGTGATCAATTTTGAATGATGTTCCATGTGCTGATGAGAAGAATGTTTATTCCTTTTTGTTGGGATGAAGTGTTCTGTAGATGCCTGCTAAGTCCATTTGATCTAGGGTCATATTTAAATCTAAAATTTCTTTGCTTAGTCTATTGTTGGAGGATCTATTCAACACTTCCAAAGGGGTGTTAAAATTGCTGACTATTATGGTGTTGAAAGATATGAAATCCTTTATGTCTTTTAGGGTATCCTTTATAAATTGAGTACTATTCTGGTTGGGCGCATAAATGTTCATAATTGAAATCTCATCATGTTGATTGTTTCCCTTGATAAATATGTAGTGACCATCCTTACATTTCATCACTTTTGTTTGTTTAAAGCCTATCGTATCTGTGAATAAAATAGAAACCCCTGCTTTTATCTGATTTCTGTTTTCGTGAATTATAAATGACCATTCCTTCACCCTGAGTCTATTTTTATCCTTTAAGGAAAGATGAGATTCCTAAGTGTAGCAGATAACTGGTCTGAGTTTATTTATCAAGTCATCTAACATGTGTCTCTTTAGAGGACACTTTAAACTATTCACATTAATTGAGGGATTTGATGAGCCACTTAGTGTTTTAGGTGTTAAATTTTTTGAAAGTCCAGAGGACATTTTTAATCTCCTTGCCATTATGGAATTTTTGTTTTGATCAAAAATTTCTAAGTGAGCTTGCTTTGGAGGTAGAGAATTGTGCTGGTCATTGTGGAGGATGGGTCTGAGAATATCATCGAGAGCTGGTTTAGTTATGGCAAATTTCTTCAACATCTGTATGTCATCCAAGTATTTGATTTCTCCATCAAAAATGAAAGTCATTTTAGCTGGGTACAGGATCCTGGGCTGAAAGTTGTTTTCTTTCAGGAGATAGAAGTTTGATGACCATCCTCTTCTTGCTTGAAAAGTTTCAGCAGAGAGATCTGCAGTCATTCTAATATTCTTCCCCTTATAGGTTATGATTTTCTTACATCTGACTGTTTGCAGAATTTTCTCCTTTATGGTAACTTTGGCAAAGTTAATTACAATCTTTCTAGGAGCTGCTTTATTTGGATTGAGTTGTGCTGGGGTTCTGAAACTGATATCTGAATTTCAGTATCTCATGCCATGCTTTGGAATTTCTCCTCAATTTTATCTTGGAGTAGAGCATCTGTGCCTTTACAAACATCTTCTCCTTCAGGAATTCCTATAAGGTGAATGTTTGCTCTTTTGTAATGGTCCCACAACTCTAAGGGAGTGATCCATTTTTGCTCTCCACTTCTCTTCCTCTTTGGACATTTGGGAGCATTCAAGAGTTTTGTCTTCCATGTCAGAAATCCTTTCTTCTGCCTGCTCCATTCTGTTACTGAGGGATTCTACTGTATTTCTCATATCTTTGAGGGGGTGAAAATTCTTGGCTAAATGTGTCACAATTTTGGTGATTTTGCCTTTGAATACATTGAAGTGTTGAGACAACTTTTGAATTATTACTTGAATTTCTGTTTCCAACTATACTTCCATTCTATTAATCTTATTTGCCATCCAAATTCTAAACTCGATGTCTGATATCTCAGCCATTTGTTTATGAATGGGATTGTCTGTTGTGTCTCCTTTGTCATTCCTTGGGGGAGTTGATCTACTCTGATTATTCATGTTGCCAGAAATTTTCCACTGATTCCACCTCATGATTATTTTTCACCGTGGGGCTATAGATATTGGAAAGGTGAAATGGATTGAGAGCTTCTGGAGTTGTATTTAACTAGTCCTTTATCAAAGAGCTTGGACTGGTGATTGTGGCTTTTCCCCCGAAGCTTCATAAAGGAACCATTCAGTACTGCAGCCTGACCCTCTGTGGACCTGCTTGGTGTAAGGGGTCTAGGTGGCTCTGTCTTGTATTCAGTTAGCCTCTATCCAAACTATTGAATGAGTGGCTTTTTGGCTGAAATATCAACTGTGGAGAAATACCAGCAGCTTAAACACCCTTCCCCTCATAGGAACAACTGGAAGGGGGTGGAGATATGGATTGTCCCACTATAACACAGCCAGGGCACAGCCTTGGATGGTCCCCAGGTGATTCTTCCAGGTCAAGAGTTCCAAACCAACTGTTCCAGTCAGCATAAACACGGATCAAGTGGGAGATATCAAAAGGTTTCCAGCAACTAAACAGCAAGTGTCTACTGGAAGCACAAGTGTGACTCTCTCTGGTGCTCTGCAGAGTCAGAAAGGTCCATCCAGCAAAAAGTTTAGTCCAGGGGTCTGGTGCCTCCTTCTCCAGCTTACACCTCTATCGCTCCCAGTCAGTGGTAACCCCACAGGGCTTTGGTCCAGTTCCCTTCAATGAGCAAATGTGCTAGGGATTTGCACCTGCCAGCACCAAAGGGGAGTCAATGCCTCCCCAGTTAGGTCACTGCACTCTGCAATCATCCAGCAGGGGGAGCTGAAACCTGACTCCTTTTGGTGCTCAATGGAGTCTGGGGAGGCTTCCACCAGTGATTGTTTCAAGCCAGAGGTTAAAAAAGCAGCAAATGTTTTTCTCCCTCAGAGACCACACTCCTGACCCAGTGTAACTGCTCCTATGGTATCCACGCAGGGTGAGGTCTGGCTCCCTCTGGCAGTCTACAGAATTGGGGGAGTGTCACTCTGAAATCTGACCATGGCAGGATCATTCTACTATGGTTGATGCTGCATGGGAGTTGGCTCTGTGCATGTTCCCATGACTCAATGTGGGTTCCAAAGCCTCTTCCAGGGTTCCCGCTCCTCTCTGCCAGTTCCCAAGCCTCTGACCACTGTGCGGCTACCTGTGCCTCTGCCTGCCACTGCTTTTCACTTTCACAAAACCAGACCTACACCCTCCCCTTCAGTCCATCATCACTGCTCCTGGATTCACTGTTTCAGCCTGCTGAGCTTCCATAGTCAATGCAATGCTCAGTCCTAGCAAAGAACAAGGAACATTCTTGTCTCTGCATGGGTTGGGCTTCTAGAGCACAAGGCAAGGGCATAAGGGTAGACTTGGAGTTCAAAATGGCAGGGAAAATATTTGTTCAACTTTCATTCTGGGAAAGAGGATGCCCAGGCTCACAGCAAGTTCTTTCTGCAGAAGGAGTTCCAGCCTCCAGCGACTCTCCTGTGGAGTGATAAAAAAGGTCTTCAGCTCACTGCTTGCTTGTAGAGATCATACAGCAAGTCACTCTCTTGAGGAGGAGATGGATGGACACTCATCCCCCTTGGGATGGGTTTTGTATATGAAATTTGTTTCCTTGGTCACAGCTTGCCTCAGCAGGGATGATATGCAGTTATCAATCTTCTCTCTCAGATCAGCTCCTGACGTCCAGGTTTATTGGGTTCTTTCTTGCCATTAGCTCTTCCTCTGGATGGGAGAATCTGTTGAAAGCTGGCTCCAGTCGGCCATCTTTCCCCTCCCTGTTATGCTTGCCCTTTGACAGCTGCAGCTTCACTGTGTGCTGTTTGAGTTTACCATCACTTTTCACCCTAAATAGTGGAGTGAGCAACCTCACTTAGTCTCTGGTATCTTTCTATCCAAGAGTAAGGATTTATATTAAAAGCCATCCTCATTCTTGGATGGCTTTTCCAGAGGGTATGGATAAGTGAAGGTATGAAAGATAAAAGCCATGGGGGAAAAAAGAAAGTGGGAAAAAGTGGGGAAAAAAGAACATTTTATTCCTGTACTCCCTCAGTCAGAGTCACCATTGCTCTTCTAGAATCTAACTTGACCCCTTTGAAGTTGACAAGAATACCATGAAATGAGAAGCAGCCCTCACAAATAAGGTCATCAGGGTGAGCTTTTCCTTAAAGGGTCAAATGGTCAAAGACTGACAGGAGATTGAAATAGAGACCAGAGACTTTTATCCGCTTACAGATAAGATTGTTTAAAATTTATTTCAAAAGGTGACAAAAAGAGAATAATACTTCAGATAAAGAGGCTGACAATGTTGTACCAAGAAGAGGCTTCCATAGCTTCCTAGATGAACACCCCAATCCCTATCATATGAGGAACACTGAAACAACAGATCTGTCTATAAGGCAGACAACTAGGCTCCTACCACCCACCTCTTTCTGAACTTATCTCAAAGGACCAGACTATGAATTATCAGACAGATGAAAACAAAAAGTTGTAGGGCTTCAGCTGGTAAAACTTAAAACACCTAATCCCAGTGAGAATGGCCTATATTACAAAATCTCAAAACTGTAGATGCTGGCACGATTGGGGGAAAAAAGGGACACTTTTACACTGCTGGTGAGACTGCAAACTAATACAACCCTTTTGGAAAGAAGTATGGAGAAACCACAAAGAATTCAACCTAGACATCCCATTTGATCCTGCAATCCCATTACTGGGCAGCTATCCAGAAGGAACAAAAAAAAAAAAAAAAAACTTTTATTATAAAGACACCTGTACTAGGATGTTATTGCAGTCCCATTTACAATCACAAAAATGTGGAAACAACCTAAATGTCCTTCAACCCAGGAATGGATTGGCAAGGTGTGTTATATGTATATTATGGAATATTATTCAGCCATAAAAATGGATATTTTTGAGCATTTGTACTAACCTTGATGGATTCTTAGTGAATAAACACAGGAGTGGAGAAGTATGAATCCTATGTACTCAATTTTGATTTGAAGACAATTAAAGACATGGTGGGACATGGTGGAAGGGGAGAGCAGACAGAGAAGGAGAGAAGGGATGAGGGAGAGGAAAAGATGAAAAAAAAAGAACAAGAAAATAGTGACTAATTTTCACATAAATTGGTTTTAATTTTGACAAAAGTATATTACTTACAAATTAATTTTTAACTCAACATGTTAATATGTTGTTTAGGGTATTGTATCCTCCTTTATAAATGACATATGTTTGTAATTTCTCCTTTTATAATTATATATTTTCTCCAACATTAATATCAGGTGTAGCCAGATCAAGTAGAATGATTTTGATGTATTTCTTCTTTTTCTATGTCTATAAGATTTATCATGATCGATTTTTTTCAAATTATCTTTTTTTTTTTATTAAATCATAGCTGTGTACATTTATGCAATCACGGGGCACCATACACTGGTTTAATAGACCGTTTGACAAATTTTCATCACACTGGTTAACATAGCCTTCCTGGCATTTTCTTAGTTAATATGTTAAGACATTTATATTCTACATTTACTAAGTTTCACATGTACACTTGTAAAATGCACCACAGGTGCAATCCCACCAATAACCATCCCTCTGCAAATCATTCCGCCTCCATCAACTCCCTCTGCCCCTTCCCCATATTAATTGTGGTATATGTACACCATGGAATATTATCCAGCCTTAAAGAAAGATGGAGACTTTACCTCTTTCATATTTACATGGATGGAGCTGGAACATATTCTTCTGAGTAAAGTATCTCAAGAATGGAAGAAAAAGTATCCAATGTACTCAGCCCTACTATGAAATTAATTTATGGCTTTCAATTTAACTCCATTCAATATGATATTGGCTGTGGGTTTGCTGTAGATGGCCTCTATCAGTTTAAGAAATGTCCCTTCTATACTAATTTTGTTAAGTGTTCTGATCATCAAGGATGCTGGATATTATCAAAAGCTTTTTCTGCATCAATTGAGATAATCATATGGTCTTTGTTTTTTAATTTTTTTATTTGATGAATTATACTTATAGATTTATGGATATTGAACCAGCCTTGAGACCCTGAGATAAAACCGACTTGGTCATGATGTATAATTTGTTTGATGTGTTGCTGGATTCTGTTTGTTAGGATCTTGTTGAATATTTTTGCATCTATATTCATTAGTGATATTGGTCTATAATTTTCTTTTCTTGTTGGGTCTTTTCCTGGTTTGGGGAAAAGGGTTATGTTTGCTTCATAGAATGTGTTGGGTAGTCTTCCTTCTTTTTCTACCTTTTGGAGCAGGTTGAGTAATATAGGTAGTAATTCCTCTTTAAAGGTTTGGTAGAATTCTGACGTGAAACTATCTGGTCCCGGGATTTTCTTTTTAGGGAGGTTTGTATGCTATTTGAGAACTTGATATGGGCCTGTTGAACATTTCCACTTGATTCTGGGTAAGTCTTGAAAGGTGATGCGCTTCCAAGTATTGGTCAATTACCTTCAGATTTTCATATTTCTGAGAGTACAGTTTCTTGTAATACTCATTAAGGATTTTTTGAATTTCTGAGGAGTCTGTTGTTATTTCATCTTTGTCATTTCTGATTGAGGAGATTAGACATTTTACTCTTTTTTTCCTGACTAGGTTGCCCAAAGGTTTATCTATTTTATTGACATTTTCAAAAAACCAGCTTTTTGATTTATTTATCTGTTGTATAATTCTTTTGTTTTCAATTTCATTTAATTCTTCTCTAATTTTGGTTATTTCTTTTCTTCTACTGGGTTTGGGGTTGGATTGTTCCTTTTCCAGTTGCTTGAGATGTCCCATTAAGTTGTTAACTTCATCTCTTTCCACTCTCTTGAGGAAGGCTTGCAATGCTATAAATTTCCCTCTTAGGACTGCCTTTGTGGTATCCCATACCTTCTGATAATTCGTGTCTTCATTGTTGGTTTTTTCCAAAAATTTGGCAATTTCTTTCTTAATCTCATCTCTGACACAGCTATCATTCAGCATAAGGTTATTTAAATCCCATGTTTTTGTATGAGTATGCAGATTACTGTTGTTACACAGCTCAACTTTTATTCCATGGTTGTTCAAGAAGATGCAAGAAATAATTTCAATTCCTTTAAATTTACTGAGGTTAGAATTGTGATCAATTTTGGAGTAAGTTCCATGGGCTGATGAGAAGTATGTGTATTCAGTTTTGTTGGGATGAAATGTTCTGTAGATGTCTGCTAAATCCAAAAGATGGATGGTTAGGTTTAAATCTAAAATTTCTTTCCTCGGCTTCTTTTTGGAGGATCCATCCAACACTGGCAAAGGAGTGTTGAAATCTCCAACTATTTTGGAGCTCGAGGAAATCAAGTTGCTCATGTCTGTTAGAGTTTCTCTTATAAATTGAGGTGCATTCTGGTTGGGTGCATAGATATTAATAATTGAAATCTCATCATATTGTGTCTTACCCTTAACAAATATGAAGTGACCATTCTTACACTTCCTTACTTTTGTTGGTTTAAAGCCTATTGTATGTGCATATAAAATTGCAACACCTGCTTTTTTCTGATTACCATTTGCCTGAAATATGGATGACCACCGTTTCACCCTGAGTCTATATTTGCCTTTTAAGGTAAGATGTGACTCTTATATGCACAAAATATCTGGCCTGAGTTTTTGTATCCAGTCAGCTAACCTATGCCTCTTTAGAGTACAGTTTAAGCCATTCACATTAATGGATGATATTGATAAGTCTGGTAAAATTTTAAGTATTGAGTTTTTCAAAAGTAGAGTGGACATTTATAATCCTTTCACCAGTGTGGAAGTTGGAGTTTGATCAAAAGTTTCTGAGTGAGTTTACTTTTGTGGTAGAGGATTGGGTTGGTAATTATGGAGGATAGGTCTGAGACTATCCTGAAGAGCTGGTTTGGTTATGGCAAATTTCTTCAACATATGAATGCCATTAAAGTTTTTAATTTTAATTTCTTTTAATTACATTGAAATTTAACTAAAGTTTTAATTAATTTTTTTTTTATTTTTAATTTCTCCATGATAAATGAAACTCAGTTTAGCTGGATATAGGAAATTGAAATCATTTCCACTCAGATCTGGAACCACACAAGGCTGCCCATTGTCTCCATTGTTCTTTAACATTGCAATGGAAGTTTTAGCCACAGGAATTATGGAAGAAAAGGCAACTAAGGGTACCCATATAGGGAAAGATGAGATCAAACTTTCGCTCTTTGAAGATGATATGATTGTATATCTAGAAAACACTAGGAATTCTAACTCAAAAACTCTTAGAAGTGATCAAGGAATACAGCAGTGTCTCAGGTTACAAAATCAACATTCCTAAATCGGTAACCTTTATATATACCAACAATAGTCAAGTTGAAAAGCAGTTAAAGACACTATCCCATTCACAATACTGCCAAAGAAGATGAAATATTTGGGAGTTTATCTAACAAAGGACGTGAAAGATCTCTATAAAGAGAACTATGAAACTCTATACAAGAAATAGCTGAAAAAGTTAACAAATGGAAAAACATACGATGCTCATGGCTGGGAAGAATCAATATCACTAAAATGTCCATACTACCCAAAGCAATATGTAATTTTTGTTTATTTCCACCTTTTTTTTTATTAAATCATAACTATATACATTGATATGATCATGGGGCATCATACACTCGCTTCATAAACCATTTGACAGATTTTTATCACAGTGGTTAACATAGCCTTTCCGGCGTTATCTCAGTTACTGTGCCAAAACATTTACATTCTACATTTACCAAGTTTCGCAAATACCCCTGTAATATGCACCACAGGTGTGATCCCACCAATCCCCCTCCCTCTACCCACCACACCCACCACCCCACCCTTTCCCACTTCCCCCTATTGTTAAGTTGTAGCTGGGTTATAGCTTTGATGTGAGAGTCCCAAATTAATTTCATAGTAGGGCTGTGTACATTGGGTAGTTTTTCTTCCATTCTTGAGATACTTTACTAAGAAGAATATGTTCCAGCTCCATCCATGTAAACATGAAAGAGGTAAAGTCTCCATCTATCTTTAAGGCTGCATAGTATTCCATGGTATACATATACCACAATTTATTAATCCATTCGTGGATCAATGGGCACTTGCGCTTTTTACATGACTTAGCTATTATGAATTGGGCTGCAATAAACATTTGGGTACAAATATCTTTGTTATGTCGTGATTTTTGGTCTTCTGGGTATATGCCCAGCAGAGGAATTATAGGATTGAATGGCAGATCTATTTTTAGATCTCTGAGTGTTCTCCATATATCTTTCCAAAAGGAATGTATTAATTTGCATTCCCACCAGCAGTGCAGAAGTGTTCCCTTTTCTCCGCATCCACGCCAACATCTCTGGTCTTGAGATTTTGTGATATAGGCTAGTCTCACTGGAGTTAGATGATATCTCAAAGTAGTTTTGATTTGCATTTCTCTGATGATTAAAGATGATCAGCATTTTTTGATATGTCTGAAGGCCATGCGCCTGTCTTCTTCAGAGAAGTTTCTCTTCAAATCCCTTGCCCAGCCTGCGATGGGATCCCTTGTTTTTTTCTTGCTGATGCGTTTGAGTTCTCTGTGGATTCTGGTTATTAAACCTTTGTCAGTATATCTCAGCAATATGTAATTTTAATGCAATCCCTATTAAAGCTCAACTGTCATATTTTAAAAATCTTGAAAAAATAATACTTCATTTTATATGGAATCAGAAAAAACCTCGAATAGCCAGACACTACTCAGAATTAAAAACAGAGCCGGAGGAATCACCCTACTACACTTCAGACTACACTACAAATCGATAGTGATCAAAACAGCATGGCACTGGCAGAAAAACAGACAAGTAGATGTCTGGAACAGAATAGAGAATCAAGAGATGAATCCAGCTACTTACCATTATTTAATCTTTCACAAGTCAATTAAAAACATTCAGTGGGGAAAAGATTCCCTATTTAACAAATGGTGCTGGGTGAACTGGCTGGCAACCTGTAGAAGACTGAAACTGGACCCACACCTTTCACCATTAAATAAGATAAACTCTCACTGGATTAAAAATTTAAACTTAAGACACGAAACTGTAAAAATACTAGATGAGAGTGCAGGGAAAATCCTTGAAGATATCGGCCTGGGTGAGTATTTCATGAGGAGGTCCCCCCGGACAATTGAATCAGCTTCAAAAATACACTACTGGGACCTGATGAAACTAAAAAGCTTCTGCACAGCCAAGAACACAGTAAGTAAAGCAAGCAAACAGCCCTCAGAATGGGAGAAGATATTTGCAGGTTATGTCTCCGAGAAAGGTTTAATAACCAGAATCCACAGAGAACTCAAACCTCTAAGCAAGAAAATAACGAGTGATCCCATCGCAGGCTGGGCATGGGATTTGAAGAGAAACTACTCTGAAGAAGACAGACGCACCACCTACAGACAAATGAAAAAATGCTCATCATCTTTAATCATCAGAGAAATGCAAATCAAAACTACTTTGAGATATCATCTAACTCCAGTAAGATTAGACTATATCACAAAATCCACGACCAGAGATGTTGCCATGGATGTGGAGAAAAGAGAACACTTCTACACTGTTGGTGGGAATGCAAATTAATACATTCCTTTTCGAAAGATATATGGAGAACACATAGAGATCTAAAAATAGATCTGCCATTCAATCCTATAATTCCTCTATTAGGCATATACCGAGAAGACCAAAAATCACATCATAACAAAGATAATTGTACCACCATGTTAATTGCAGCCCTATTCATAATTGCTAAGTCATGGAAAAAGCCAAAGTGCCCATTGATAAAAGAATGGATTAATAAATTGTGGTATATGTACACCATGGAATATTATGCAGCCTTGAAGAAAGATGGAGACTTTACCTCTTTCATGTTTATATGGATGGAGCTGGAACATATTCTTCTTATTAAAGTATCCCATGAATGGAAGAAAATATAACCAATGTACTCAGCCCTACTATGAAACTAATTTATGGCTTTCACATGAAAGTTATAACCCAGTTACAACCTAAAAATAGGGGGAAGCTGGAAAGGGAGGGGAGGGAAGGGGGAGGTGGGCAGAGGGTGGGGGATTGGTGGGATTACACCTGCAGTGCATCTTACAAGGGTATATGTGAAACTTAGTAAATGTGGAATGTAAATGTCTTAGCGCAATAACTAAGAAAATACCAGGAAGGGTATGTTAAACTTTGTGATGAAAATGTGTCAAATGGTCTATAAAACTAGTGTATGGTGCCCCATGATCAAATTAAATTACACAGCTATGATTTAGTAAAAAAAATAATCATAATTTATGGCTTTCATATGATAGCTATAACACAGTTTAAAATTATCTTTTACTTTTATTTATAAATATTAGTTGTCTTTTTTTTGATACTTAAAAAATAATAATGATAAGTTAACCAATGACTCCATACATAAATTCAGAGTCAAAGCATTCAATAATAGACATACTCTTATTTGACAATGTGAATGTTACTTTCTTGCACTATTATTATTGTTATTGTTGATATTTCGATGAAGGAATTGTATGAATTCCATTTCTTTTATTATTTTTTTTAATGTTGAGGATTCATTGAGGGTACAATAAGCGAGGTTACACTGATTGCAATTGTTAGGTAAAGTCCCTCTTGCAATCATGTCTTGCCCCCATAAAGTGTGCCACACACCAAGGCCCCAATCTCTCCCTCCTTCCTTCTGTTTCCCCCCAAAACCATAATTGTCATTAATTGTCCTGATATCAAAATTGAGTACATAGAATTCATGTTTCTCCATTCTTGTGATGCTTTACTAAGAATAATGTCTTCCACGTCTATCCAGGTTAATACGAAGGATGTAACGTCTCCATTTTTTTTAATAGCTGAATAGTATTCAATGGTATATTATACCACAGCTTGTTAATCCATGCCTGGGTTGGTGGGCATTTAGGCTGTTTCCACATTTTGTCGATTGTAAATTGAGCTGCAAAAAACAGTCTAGTACAAGTGTCCCTAGGATAAAAGGATTTTTTTTTTTCTGGATAGATGCCCAGTAATGGGATTGCAGGATCAAATGGGAGGTCTAGCTTGAATGCTTTGAGGTTTCTCCATACTTCCTTCCAGAAAGGTTGTACTAGTTTGCAGTCCCACCAGCAGTGTAAAAGTGTTCCCTTCTCTCCACATCCACGCCAGCATCTCCAGTTTTGAGATTTTGTGATGTGGGCCATTCTCACTGGAGTTAGATGATATCTCAGGGTTGTTTTGATTTGCATTTCTCTAATATATAGAGATGATGAACATTTTTTCATGTATTTGTTAGCCATTCGTCTGTCGTCTTTAGAGAAAGTTCTATTCATGTCTCTTGCCCATTGATATATGGGATTGTTGGCTTTTTTCATGTGGATTAATTTGAGTTCTCTATAGATCCTAGTTATCAAGCTTTTGTCTGATTGAAAATATGCAAATATCTTTCCCATTGTGTAGGTGGTCTCTTTGCTTTGGTTATTGTCTCCTTAGCTGTACAGAAGCTTTTCAGTTTAATGAAGTCCCATTTGTTTATTTTTTTGTTGTCGCAATTGCCATGGCAGTCTTCTTCATGAAGTCTTTCCCCAGGCCAATATCTTCCAGTGTTTTTCCTATGCTTTCTTGGAGGATTTTTATTGTTTCATGCCTTAAATATAAGTCCTTTATCCATCTTGAATCAATTTTTGTGAGTGGGGAAAGGTGTGGGTCCAATTTCAGTCTTTTACATGTAGACATCCAGTTCTCCCAACACAATTTATTGAATAGGGGGTCTTTCCCCCAAGGTATGTTCTTCTTTGGTTTATCAAAGATTAGGTGGTTGTAAAATGTTAGTTTCATTTCTTGGTTTTAAATAGGATTCCAAGTGTCTATGTCTCTGTTTTTGTGCCAGTACCATGCTGTGTTGAGCACTATGGCTTTGTAGTACAGACTAAAATCTGGTATGCTGATGCCCCCAGCTTTATTTTTGTTACAGAGAACTGCCTTAGCTATACGGGGTTTTTTCCGGTTCCATGCAAAACACAGAATCATTTTTTCCAAATCTTGAAAGTACGATGTTGGTATTTTGATAGGAATGACATTGAATAGGTAGAATGCTTTGGGAAGTATAGACATTTTAACAATGTTGATTCTTCCCATCCATGAGCATGGTATGTTCTTTCATTTGTTAATATCCTCTGCTATTTCCTTTCTAAGGATTTCATAGTTTTCTTTATAGAGGTCCTTCACCTCCTTCGTTAGGCATATTCCTAGGTATTTCATTTTCTTTGAAACTATGGTGAAGAGAGTTCAGTCCTTAATTAGCTTCTCATCTTGACTGTTATTGGTGTACACAAAGGCTACTGACTTGTGGACATTGATTTTATATCCTGAAACATTACTGTATTTTTTGATGATTCTAGGAGTCATGTGGTTGAGTCTTTGGGGTTCTCTGAGTATAAGATCATGTCATCAGCAAAGAGGGAGAGTTTGACCTCCTCTGCTCCCATTTGGATTCCCTTTATTTCCTTGTCTTGCCTAATTGTATTGGCTAGAACTTCCAGCACTACGTTGAATAGTAAAGGTGACAGAGGACAACCTTGTCTGGTTCCAGTTCTAAGAGGAAAAGCTTTCAGTTTTACTCCATTCAGTAAAATATTGGCTGTGGGTTTGTCATAGATAGCTTCAATCAGTTTTAGAAATGTGCCACCTATGCCTATACTCTTCAGTGTTCTAATTAGAATAGGATGCTGGATTTAATCAAATGCTTTTTCTGCATCTATTGAGAGGATCATGTGATCTTTATTTTTGCCTCTGTTAATATGGTGGATAACGTTTATAGACTTGCGTATGTTAAACCAGCCTTGCATCCCTGGGATGAAGCCTACTTGATCATGATGAATGACTTTTTTGATGATAAGCTGTAATCTATTGGCTAGGCTTTTGTTGAGAATTTTTGCCTCTATATTAATGAGTGAGATTGGTCTGAAATTCTCCTTTTTGTTTGGGTCTTTTCCTGGTTTTGGTATCAGGGTGATGTTTGCTTCATAGAATGTGTTGGGGGAGATTCCTTCTTCCCCAATTTTTTGGAATAATTTCTGCAGTACAGGAATAAGCTCTTCCTTGAAGGTTTGATAGAATTCTGGAGTGAAGCCATCTGGACCAGGGCATTTTTTGGTTGGAAGCTTTTTTATTGTTTCTTTGATCTCAGTGCTTGAAATTGGTCTGTTCAGGAGCTCTATTTCTTCCTGGCTGAGTCTAGGGAGAGGGTGTGATTCCAAATATTGATCCATTTCTTTCACATTGTCAAATTTCAAGGCATAGAGTTTCTGGTAGTATTCAGAGATGATCTCTTTTATCTCTGTGGGATCAGTTGTTACTTCGCCTTTATCATTTCTGATTGAGGTTACTAGAAACTTTACGTTTCTATTCCTCGTTAGTCTGGCTAATGGTTTATCTATTTTATTAATTTTTTCAAAAAACCAACACCTTGTTTCATTAATTTTCTGAATGATTCTCTTGTTTTCAATTTCATTGATATCTGATTTGATTTTCGATATTTCTTTTCTTCTACTGAGTTTAGGCTTAGATTGTTCTTCTTTTTCCAATTCCATAAGATCTCTTGTGAGATTGTTGATGTGCACTCTTTCTGTTTTTCGAATGTAGGCATCTAAAGCGATGAATTTTCCTCTCAAAACTGCTTTTGCAGTATCCCACAGGTTTTGGTAGCTTGTGTCTTCATTGTTGTTATGTTCAAGGATGTTAATGATTTCCTGTTTTATTTCTTCCTTCACCCATCTGTTATTCAACAGAAGATTGTTTTATTTCCATGCCTTTGTGTGGGTGGAGCGTTTTTGTTAGAGTTGAGTTCCACCTTTAGTGCCTTATGGTCTGAGAAGATACCAGGTAAAATTTCAATTCTTTTGATTCTGTTGATATTTGTTTTGTGTCCCAGGATATGATCAATTTTGGAGAATGTTCCATGGGGTGATGAGAAGAATGTATATTCTTTATCTTTGGGATGGAGTGTTCTATATGCGTCTGTCAAGCACAGTTGTTCTAGGGTCTCATTTAAATCTCTTATATCTTTGTTTAATTTCTGTTTAGAGGATCTTTCCAGCTCTGTAAGAGGAGTGTTAAAGTCCCCTGTTTTTATGGTATTATCAGATATCATATTGCTCAGAGTGAGTAAGGTCTGTTTCAAGAATCTGAGAGAATTTTAATTGGGTGCATAAATAT
Source organism: Nycticebus coucang (assembly GCF_027406575.1). Taxonomy (NCBI): domain Eukaryota; kingdom Metazoa; phylum Chordata; class Mammalia; order Primates; family Lorisidae; genus Nycticebus; species Nycticebus coucang. The sequence continues at coordinate 91,932,680 of NC_069804.1, forward strand.
TTAGAATTGAAATGTCTTCTTGTTGTATTTTTTCCTTGACCAATATAAAGTGACCATCTTTGTCTGTTTTGACTTTAGTTGCTTTAAATCCACATGTATCTGAAAATAAGATTGCAACTCCTCTTTTCTTCTGAATTCCATTTGCCTGAAAAATTGTCTTCCAACCCTTGCCTTGGAGCTTTAGTTTGTCTTTTGAAGCCAGGTGTGTTTCTTGCAGACAGCAAATGGATGGCTTTTATTTTTTAATCCAGTCAGCCAATCTATGTCTCTTCAGTGGGGAATTCAAGCCATTAACATTTATTGAGATAATTGATAAGTTTGGTAGTATTCTATTAGTCTTATTTTGTGAGAGTCCATTGCTTAGTTTTATCTTTTGCATCAGTGTGGAGGTTAGGTTCTGTTCTTTAATTTCTGAGTTCTTACTTTGCTGCTGATGCATTGTGGTGGTCAGTGTGCATAACAGGTTGAAGTATTTCCTGTAGAGCTGATATTGTTGTGACGCATTTCCTCAATGTTTATGTATCCGTAAATGATTTGATTTCTCCGTCAATTTTTAAGCTTAGCTTAGCAGGGTACAGAATTCTGGGCTGGAAATTGTTCTGTTTAAATAGATTAAAGATAGATGACCATTGTCTTCTTGCTTGGAAAGTTTCATTAGAGAAGTCTGTGGTCACTCTGATGGATTTGCCCCTGTAGGTCAACTGGCGCTTACTCCTGGCAGCTTGCAGAATCTTTTCTTTTGTCTTGACTTTGGACAGGTTCATCACAATGTGTCTTGGAGAAGCTCGGTTAGAGTTGAGGCGACCTGGGGTCCGATATCCCTCTGAAAGCAGTGTGTCAGAATCTTTGGTGATATTTGGGAAATTTTCTTTTATAATATTCTCTAGTATGGCTTCCATTCCTCTGGGGCATTCTTCTTCCCCTTCTGGAATTCCTACAACTCGTATGTTGGAACGCTTCATAAAGTCCCATAATTCTGACAGTGAACGTTTTGCTTTCTCTCTCTTCTTTTCTGCCTCTTTTACTATCTGAGTTATCTCAAAAACTTTGTCTTCTACCTCTGAAATTCTTTCTTCTGCATTGTCTAACCTGTTGCTGATACTTTCCATTGCATCTTCAAGTTCCCTAATTGACTGTTTCAGTTCCTTCAGCTCTGCTATATTCTTTTTATATTTTTCATATCGTTCATCTCTTATTTGTTTCTGTTTTTGAATTTCCTTTTGGTTATTTTCCACTTTATTAGCAGTTTCCTTCATTGTTTCCATCATTTCTTTCATTGTTTTCAACATGTGTATTCTCAATTCCCTTCCTGTCATTCCTAACATTTCTGTATAGGTGGAATCCTCTGCAGTAGCTACCTCATGGTCCCTTGGCGGGGTTGTTCTGGACTGGTTCTTCATGTTGCCTGTAGTTTTCTGCTGATTCTTCCTCATGAGTGATTTCTTTTATCTGTTTCCTTGCCCTAATTTTCCTTTCACTTCCTCTTGCTCTTTAAGTTCTCATGCCTGTGGACTAAGGGTTACAGGACCAGAGGGTTGAGAAGGTTGAAGAGCAAAAAAGGGATGTAAGAAAGGAGGACCGAGTGATAAAAAAAAAAGAAAAATAGAGAAAGGAGAGGGGGTGGGTTAAAGGAATATTGACAAAAAGAAGAGAGGCACAGAAAGAGGGAGACAGAGCAATATAGGTGTACAGTAGGGTACTTTGATACAACCTTAAAAAAAAACCACCTTCTGGTGGTTCCCATTTGGGTGGTTCCCTTGAGGTCAGCAGCTCTTTGCTAACCTGATCAGACACAGTACCGCACTTCCACCAAGTAGAGAGGAAAGACAAAAATGCTATAAATCAAACCAAAACAAGCAAACAGAAAACTTTACAGGATAAAATTGGGTGGAAAACCAAATACTAGCAGTAGAAACACTAACAAAAATGAAGTTCTAATTATTGAAATAGGCAGCAATGGGAAATTATAATTAAACTAGAAAAATTGAGAAAGAAAAAGGATCTGTATGGAAAAAGTTGAACTTAAAAAACAAAACAACAATCAACAACATCAAAATAAACAAAAAAACAACCAAACCCAAAAAAAAAAGAAAAAAAACACGCAACCAAAAACAAAGCAGTATGTATATGTTATTGAATATTGTCTGGGCAACACGTGGTCTTCTGGGGTATAAGATGTTAATCACAGTTCTGATACGACTGGAGGCTGCTAGTTTCTCAAACCCCAGCAGGTAGACACCCTAAATCTCTCTTCAGCCCACTTAAAAGGCACTTTGAACTTGTTCACTTGCTGAGCAGAAGCTTTCCCAGGGAGATGCTTGTCGCTGGAATCACTGCTGAAGTGGCTATCCACTTACCCTGTGTGCCAAAACTGCTTTCCCTCTGCCCCCGAGGTTTAGGGCTGCAAGGCGGCTCAGACCCTGCTGTTAGGCTACTTGGTCGCTGGGTTACCAGCTCCCACCCAATTCCTGCTCTGCAACCCTGAGCGTGGAGCTTGCCGGGGCAGATCGCTCACAATGGCTGCCTGTGACCCAGAGCCAAACACTATTAGCTCCGTCTGGTTCAGCGGCTCAGACTGGGGCCCTAGACAAAGGCCAAAGTTCTCCGCACTCCCGCTCAGGCTCTCCCCAAGGCAATTCAGCTGAGTGCCAAGTCCAAAGACACCAAAACAGTTCACAGGTAAGGCCTTTCTGGTTTGCAGTCTCGCTGCTACTGAACTTACAGTTCCGGGTGGGTTTAGACTGATTGAACACACGCAACCACTTGCCGGTTTTCCACTGTTTTAATCTTCCTCTTGGGGTCCAGAAGTCTCTCGCTGACTTCCTGTATCCTCTCAGGGTGATGATAGGCAGATCCCACCAGCCAGAGATGCCTGAGTCATGTCTCCCCAGACTCACGGTGCCCAGATGCAAGGAAGCTGTTACTCGACTGCCATCTTGCTCTGCCTCCGAGCGATTCCTTTTCTTAATATATTTATGTTCCTGCATTCTTTAGAAGGAATTTATTTGTAATCCTTATCTTAACCATTGGTATTTTTATTAAAATTTAAGTATTTTTAATTTCGTGAAGGCAAAAATAAATAGAAACCTAATTAACACATGTATATGTAGAAATAATAAATAAATAAATACATAAAAATTACATCCCATTAAAAAAAAAACTTAAAACAGGGGAAAAAACACTGGACATAGGAGGAGAAAATGAAAAGTAAATAAATAAATTAAAAATTATTTGTTCTTAAATTAAAACAAAGGTCTGCAATTTGACCTAATTGAAAATATAAAGTTTAACAAAGTAATTTACCCAAAATATAGTTTAAAAAAATTGCTTATGGTTTTTGTGCCTCTACAACATACTTTCTAAATTAGTGTTTTACTAGCACTAAAATGCACCAATTAAGAAGGCTTCATAGGTAAAATAAATCTTCGAGATCAAATTATATTTATAAATTGGGATTACATTAAATGTAAACATGATACTTCCTATGATCTTAGGAAGATAACTAAATATAAAATAGAGAAAAACCAGGAATGACCAGTTCATATAGTCTTGCATAAGTTTTCTATAGTCATGGTATCCACTGCTCTAAAATTTCCCATAGTGAATGCAAAAGCTATAACATATATAATGAGTTATGCACTGAAATAAATTTATCATTTGCATTACAAATTGGCTTATTAGAAAATCCACAGGTAAAATAGTTATTATGGCACAAAGTAAGTTAAAACAGGGACTTAATGGATTAAAACTGATTATATAATACCTAATTTATAAAAAAGTGATAATCTCCACTGCTTGTCCATTTAATAGTTCAATTTTGTCTATTTGTAAACAACAACAACAAAAGAACTCTGCCTCATAGTGGATTATTCAATATTATTAGAGGACCCAATACTATTAAATTTACTGATTCTATCCAATAACCAGCTGCTAAATATTTTGTCATTAATAATTTAGGCTGTCATGTTCTGCTCAAGGGCCATTTCAGTAGCCTCTCAGGGGCAGTCTGACTTTACTCCCGGAAAGAGACACATTATATCAATACACTTTCCTCAGGCTATATACATTGGGTATCTGGTGGTGAGCTGGATACAGCATGTGATCTGTAGTATTTTTGGGAGGGTGTACGAGGAGTAAAAATCTTGGAAGAGTGGGCAGACTTGGACAGTGTACAGTAACTAGATTTGAATACAGGTTGGAGGGGATTTCCCATAAGTTTTGTGTCTGGCAAGACAGCCATATTGGGAAGGTCTTGGAGACCAAGACCATTGTGGGAAGGTTGTGAGAAGGTCTTAACAGGGGCCTAAAGCCTGGATGTCTTAATTCCACCTACTGGGATCAGAACTCCACTCTTGGGACAGGCTGAGGATTTCCTGAAGCCCAGAGAAACTGGTGTCAGGGGGTACTGTGAGGCCTGCCATTAAAGGATTCTGGAGAACTTTAAGATCCAAACTCGGCAGAGTCTGAATCTGAGGAAACCATCAGGCAATCACCAACAAAAACTAGGTTAGAAATAAGGACTATGGAGATTGCTGGCAGTGTTCTCCATCTGCTAAAAAAAAAAAAAAAAAAAGGGCACCATCTGTTGTTCCAGAGACATATTACAACATATACATTCCTATTAAAGTTTGTCCCAGGGTTTTTATTTTATCATATAAAATTATAATTTTATATAATGAAATAATTTTATATAATATTAATTATATTATTTTATCATATATAATATTTAAAAAATTTACATATATATGTAAATTTATATATGTAAATTTGCATATATATGTAAATTTCCAGCTGTACAAGAAATACTTAGATCTATTCTCAGCACTGACCATCACAATGGACCACCACCAAAGGAAACACACAGAAGCTAAAGGTCAAAACTTAGCTTCCACAATGGCACAAAGGGTATAACTACACAACAGACTTTCACGAAATAAGATGAATAGAATTCCACCACACTTATCAATTCTCTCAACAAATGTCAATGGCTTAAGTTGAACATATATGTAAATTTTATGTTTTTTATTTTTTTCTCTTCTTTTCTAAGTGGCTGATGTTGCTCCTGTTTTTGGCTATTTGAGTTTTTTGTTTGTTTTGTTCAATTGTGTTTTGCTTTTGCTACTTTGCTTGGTTGGTTCTATTCTTAAAGTCCATTTTTACTTTCATAAAGAGAAAGGACTCTTCTATTTTTGGTCATGGTATATTAGGTCATTTACTCCCTCTCTGTTCTACTCCTCTCCATTCTCTCTTTTAATAGAAACTCTTCTACTTTCCTCATCTTTCCCACATAAATTGCTTGTGCAACAGTTAAGGTATCACCGCCTTCTTGTTTTGGTATTTCTTCTTTTTACCCTTTTCCTATTTCCACTTTCTCCTATATTCATTACAACTGTATTTTTAATTTTCCTTATCTATTATTACTTTATTATTGTAAGTTTTCCTTACCTATTATTACTTTATAATTATAAATTTTCCTTATCTATTATTACTTTATTATCTTTTTCTCTTCTTTTTCAACTTTTCTTTTTTCACTGAGTGCTGAGGTGACACAACTATGGTTTACCAAGGAGGTCACAGCAGTAGTCTGGCTGAAGAAGTCAAATACATAAAGGTAGCAATTCTATGTTTGGCCCTGGGAATACAATATTGGCAAGTTTACACTGTAGAATTTTTCTATTTCTTATTAATTTTTATTTATTTTTTTCTTCTTATTTTTCATTTCTGCTCTTTTCTGTCTCTCCCTATTTTTGGCAGAGGAAGAATTTAGCTTTTCTCAGACTGGTAAGGAAACACCTGATATCAAGCAACCACCACAGTGCAGCCCTCCAAAATCTTGAATTACAGGCATGGCCATAACACCATGCCAATCAAGACCATTTCTTCTATGAATTTAATTTTCTCTTCCTGCCCTCATTCTCTCCTTTTCCTAAATTCCACTGTTTCATTTTTTTATTTTTATTTTCCTTTTCACTTTTTATTTTTATTTTCCTTTTCACTTTCTTTCTTTTTCTTCTTTCTTTTCCTCTTGTTTCTTTCCAAGCTTGCACTTTACCCTTCTCTCCTTTTGACCTGCTTTCTGAGACAAAGTAATTTGAAACAAAGAAGGAAGGAAGAGGGATAAGGGGGACAGGGATCTGAACAACAACAACAACAAAAAAAAAGAACACATGAGGAGAAACCAACAGAAAAATTCTGTCAACATGAAAAACCTAAACAGAGCAACTCCCCCCAGGGACCACGAATCAGCTAATACAGAAGATTCCACCTATAAAGGATTAATGGATTTGACAAAAAGGGAATTTAAAATATGGATTATAAAGACAATGACAGGAATGTCCAAGAAAATTGGAAGATAGAACCAAAAGTCAGATGAGAGACATGTAGAATATCTAAAGGAATGTGGTGGAGCTTAAGGAAATGAAGGAAACAATTGGGGAATGTAAAGATACCGCAGAAAGTATCAAAAATAGGTTGTGCCATGGAGAAGAAAGAACCTTACAACAAGAGAATAAAGTTTTTGATTTATCCCAGGTAGTCAAAGAAGCAGAAAATACGAGAGAAAAATCAGAATAGTCACTTAGAGAACTGCAGAATTCCATGAAGCATTCAAGAATACTAACAATAGAGATTTCTGAATGGGAAGAAGATTGTCCCAAAGGAATGAAAGTGTTCATGGAGACTATCATAAATGAATACTTCCCAAGTTTTGCTAAAGATACTGACACACTCCTTTCAGATGGATACAAACACTGGGTCATCTCCACTCTAACAGAGCTTCTCCAATACATATTGTCATGAACCTGTCCAAAGTCAAGATGAAAGAATAAATTCTGCAAGCAGCCAGAGCCACTAGCATGACAGCAGACTTTTAAAATAAAGTTTTCCAAGCATAAGAAAATGGTCAACCACCTTCAACATTCTTAAGCTAAACAATTTTCAGCTCAGAATTCTGTATCTTACTAAACTAAGCTTCAAAACTGATGGAGAAATCAAATATTTTGTGGACATGCAAGCACGAATGAAATTCACCACAATAAGACCAGCTCTACAGGAAATGCTTAGGTCTATTCTCGGCACTGACCATCACAATGGACCACCACCAAACAAAACACACAGAAGCTAAAGGTCAAAACTTAGTTTTCACAGTGGCACAAAGGGTGTAAGTACACAACAGACTTTCACAAAATAAGATTAATAGAATTCTACCACCCTTATCAATTCTCTCAACAAATAGCAATGGGTTAAATTCCAAATTGAAGAGGTACAGGCTGGATAATTGGATAAAAAAAATAATAATAAAAGTCATCCAAATGTTGTCTCCAGGAAACACATCTGGCATTGAAGGACAAATCAAGACTCAAGGTTTAGGGATAGAAAAAAGTATGTCAATCAAATGGAAATCAAAAGAAAGAAAGGGTTGGAATCTTATTTTAAGAGACAAGCAGATTAAAGAACTAAATTTGACAAACAGGAAAAATGGACATTTTTTACTGATCAAAGGAACAATACAACAAGAAAATATTTCAATTTAAATATTTGTTCACCAATCTTAAATGCTCCAAGATTTATGAAACAGACCTTGATAGCTCTTAGCAATATGGTGTCACATAACACAATAATAGCCAGGGATTTTAACATGCCTCTGACAGAACTGGACAGATTCTCTAAATAGAAACTAAACAAACATACAAAGGACTTGAATGTGACCCTAGAACAAATTAGATTAATAGATATATACAGAATACACCATGCCAAAGCTAAAGAATATATATTTTTCTTATCAGTCCATGGTACAAACTCCAAAACAGACCACATCCTAGAATACAAATCAAACCTCAGGAAAATTAAAATAACAGAAATTGCACTTTGTATTTTCTTAGACCACAGGTTATAAAGGTAGAACTCAACTCCAACAGAAACGTTGATCCCCACACAAAGACATGGAAATTAAACAATGTTATGATGAATGAAAGTTGGGTTCATAAAAAGATAAAAAAGGAAATAGTTTAATTTCTCAAGCATAACAACAATAAAGACACAAGCTACCAATACCTTTGGGATATAGCAAAAGCAGTCTTAAGAGGGAAATTTACCACATTAGATGCCTACAGTCCAAAAACAGAAAGAGAGTGCATAAGCAAAATCAAGAACTATCATATGGAATTGGAAAAAGAAGAACAATCTATTTCCAAACCCACCAGAAGAAAATAAATAACCAAAATTAAATTGGAGATTAATAAAATTCAAAACAAAAGAATCACTCAGAAAATTAATAAAACAAAAAAGTTGAGGTTTTTTGAAAAAATAAATAAAAGTGCTAAATCTTCGACAAAATTAATTAGAAACAGAACAGTAAAATCACTAATAACCCCAATCAGAAACAACAAAAGGAAAATAATAAAAGATGCCAGAGAGATACAAGAGATCATCTCTGAGTACAAGAAACTCTATGCCTAGAAATTTGACAATGTGGAGGAAATTGATCAATACCTGAAATAAAACCCTCTCCCTCGACTTAATCCATAAAAAATAGATCTCTTGAACAGACCAATTTCAAGCACCGATATTGAAAATACAATAAAAATTTCCCTCTCAAAAAGAAAAAAAAATACTCTAATCCAGAGGGCTTCACACTAGAATTTATAAAACCTTCAAAGAATAGCTTATACCTATGCTATTTTTTTGAATATTATTCAAAAAAATAGAGAAGAAAGAAATCTTCCACAACACAATATGAAGCAAATATTCCCTGATACCAAAATCATGAAAAGACCCAACTAAAAATGAGAACTTCAGACCAACTTCCATAATGAATATAGATGCAAAAAATCTCTATAAAATACTAGCCAATAGATTCCACTTAGAACTAGAATCAGACATGATTTTCCTCTATCACCACTAGTATTCAACATAGTGCTGGAAGTTCTAGCTGATACGATCAGGCAGGAGAAGGAAATAAAGGGCATGCAAATGGGGGAAAAGATTAAAATCGCCTTCTTTGGCAACAATATGATCTTATACTTAGAGAACCCAAAAAGTCAACGTAAATACTCCTGGAAGTGATCAGAAAACACAGTAATGTCTCAGAATATAAAATCAATGTCCTCAAATCAGTAGCCTTTGCATATGCCAATAACAGCCAATATGAGAAGCTAATCAAGGACACAATTTCCTTCATAGCAAAGAATATGAAATACCTAGAAATATACCTAACAAAAAAGGTGAAGTATCTCTATAAAGAAAATTATGAAGTTCTAAGTCTTTTATTCTATTTGTTAATATCTTCTGATTTTTCTTTTCTTTTTAAGAAAAGAAAAATCAGAACGTATTAATAAATGGAATAAAATACCATGCTCATGCCTGGGAAGAATCAACATTGTTAAAGTGTATATACTACTGAAAGCAATCTACAGATTCAATGCAGTCCCCATTAAAATACCATGATCATACTTCAAAAATTTGGAAAAAAAATAATTCTTAGTGTTTTTTTTTTTTTTATGGAAACAGACGAAACCCCGTATAGCAAAGGCAATTCTTAGCAATAAAAACAAACCCAGGGGCATCACCCTCTCAGACTTTTGGCTATACTAAAATGCCATAGTGATCAAAACAGCATGAGATTAGCACAAAAATAAACATTGACATTTGGAACTAAATAGAAAACCATGATATGAAACAAATATCATACAGTCACCTGACCTTGATAAATCAAAAAAGAATATACACTGGGGAAAAGAGTCCCTATTCAATAAATGGTGTTTGAAAAACTCGGTAATCACATGTAAAAGACTGAAACTGGACTTGCATTTCTTGCCACTTATAAAAATTGATTCAAAATGGATAAAAGATTTAAATCTTAGTTATAAAACAATAAAAATCCTTGAAGAAAGTGTAGAGAAAACACTTTGAGATGTTGACCTAGGGAAAGATTTTATGAAGAAGACTTCAGTGGCAATCGCATCAACAATAAAAATAAACAAAGGGGACTTAATTAAACTGCAAAACTCTGTACAGCTAAGTACATAACACCCATGCAAACAGACAATCTTCAGAATGGGAAAAGATATTTGCATATTATGAATCATACAAAAGCTTGATAGCTAGGATCTATGGAGAACTCAAATTAATCAAAAAAAAAAAGACCCCACAATCCCATCCATCACTAGGCAAAAGAGGTAAATAGAAATTTCTCAAAAGAAGACAGACAAATGGCTAACAAACATATGAAAAAGTGTTCATCATCCCTAATCATCAGAGAAATGCAAATCAAAACCACCCTGAGATATCACCCAACCTCAGTGAGAATGGCACACTTTACAAAGTCACAAAGCTGCAGATACTTACCTGCATATGGAGAGAAGGGAACACTTACACTGCTGGTGGGATTCCAAATTAATGCAACCTTTATGGAAGGAAGCATGGAGAATCTCAAAGAACACAAATTAGACCTCCATTTCATCCTGCGATCCCATTACTAGGCATCTACCCAGAAGGAAAAAGAAATCCTTTTATCATAAGGACATTTGCACTAGACTGTTTATCACAGTTCAATTTACAATCAGCAAAATGTGGAAGCAGTCTAAATGACCGCCAATCCAGGAATGGGTTAACAAGCTGTGGTACATATGTACCATGGAATACTGTTCCGCCATTGAGAAAGATGGAGACTTTACATTTTTTGTATTAACCTGCATGGATGTGGAACACATTCTTCTTAGTTAAGCATCACAATAATGGAGAAACTGAAAGCAAATATACTCAATTCTAATATTAAGGCAGTATATGAAATAATAGAAGGAGTGGGTGGCAGTTAATGAGGAGAGAAGGGAAGAATACAAGGTTTTATGGTGTAAGGCACATATCTTGGGGGTGGGACACAATTATAAGACTGACTTTACTTAACAAATGTAATCAATATAACTTAATTCTTTGTACCCTCAATGAATCTCAAACTAAAAAATATAAAAAATAAAAATAAAGATAATTTTATTTATTTTTATTTTTTATTAAGTCTTTTGTGAATAGATCATAAATACATTTATGCCCATTTCAGTGTGTTGATTATTTGTACAAATTGGAGTTCTTACATCATACTAATCAGCATAGCTTTCATCTCATTTACTCAATTATAGCATTAGGACATTTGTGTTATACACATGATAGAACCAACTTGCACTTGCAATGTGCTCCATAGTTGTGGTCCCCCTACTATCCACATAGTACTCTCACAAAAATAGGGAGGTAGAAGTATGGAACAGAATTGAAGACCAAGAGGTGAACCCAGACACTTATCATCATTTGATTTTTGATAAGCCTATTAAAAATATAAATTGGGAGAAAGACTCCTTATTCAATAAATGGTGCTGGATGAATTGGCTGGCAACTTTTAGAAGAGTGAAACTAGGCCCACACCTTTATTCTCTAACAAAAATTGACTCTCACTGGTTAAAGGTCTTAAACTTAAGACATGAAACTATAAATATTCTTAGAGTGCAGGGGAAACACTTGAGAAAATTGGCCTGGGAGAATACTTCATGAGGAAGAAACCCCAGGCAATTGAAGCAACAGCAAAAATACATTACTGGTTAATAAAAAAATAAATAAATAAATAAATAAAAGAAAAAGGATGACAGAGAGAGCTTCACGCCACAAAGGAGACATTTGAACAAGAACAAAATTATGAGAAAAGGGGCCATGAGAAGATCTAAGGAAAGACTTTCAGGCCAAGTATCTATTTATGTGAACAATGGATATGGATAATAGCAAAGGAAATCAGCAAAAAAAATAAAGAAAATAATGTTCATCTTTTCAAATTGCATTCCATTAATTTATGTGTATGTAAAATGGAATAGTATGCAATATAGCTTAAGAGAATAAAGTCATTCTCATAAATTGATAATAACATACTCTCTAAGTTACATTAAAATTATCTTTTGAAAAAAATACATTACTGGGATCTGATCAAATTAAAAAGCTTCTGCACTGCCAAGAACACACTAAGTAAAGCAAATAGACAGCCCTCAGAATGGAAGAGGATTTTTGCAAGTTATACTACTGACAAATGTCTAATAACCAGAATCCACAGAGAACTCCAACTTATTACTAAGCAAAAATCAAGTGATCCCATTTCATTGTGGGCAAGAGACATGAACAGAAGCTTCTCTGAAGAAGACAGGTGCATGGCCTACAGACACATGAAAAAATGCTCATCATTTTTAATCATCAGAGAAATGCAAACCAAAACTACTCTGAGATACCACCTAACTCCAATAAGAATAGTGCACATCAAAAAAATCCCAAAACAACAGATGTTGGCATGGATGTGGAGAAAAGGGAACACTTCTTCACTGCTGGTGGGAATGCAAGCTAGTATGATCCTTTTGGAAGAAAGTTTGGAGAACACTCAGGGATCTAAATGTAGACATGCTGTTTGATCCCGCAATTCCTCTTCTAGGTGTATACCCAAAGGACCAAAAATCATTTGGCAATAAAGATATTTGCACCAGATTGTTCATTGCAGTTCAATTCATAATTGCCAAGTCATGGAAGAAGCCCAAGTGCCCATCGACCCATGAATGGATTAGTAAATTGTGGTATATGTGTACCATGGAATATTATGCAGCAGTAAAAAAAATGGAGACTTTACCTCCTTTATGTTTACATGGATAGAGCTGGAAAATATTCTTCTTAGCAAAGTATCTCAGGAATGGAAAAAAAAGATCCAATTTACTCAGTACTACTGTAAAACCAATTTATAATAACTCACACTTGCATATGAAAAATGAAACACAACTTTAGGCAAAAAATAAAGATAATTTAAAAAAACTAAAGACTAATATCATTACCAAATATCAATGAAAGATACTCAATTATATTCTAGCAAAGCAAAAACAGCTACATATTTAAAACTTATACATCATGATCAGGTGGGCTTTATCCCAGGGATGCAAGCTTAGTTTAACATATGTAAATCCACAAATGTAATTCACCTCATAAAAAGAAGCAAACACAAAGACCATAAAATCGTCTCAGTAGATGTAGAAAAAGCATTTGACAAAATTCAGCATCCTTTAGTGATAAAAATATTAAAGAAAATAGGCATAGGTGGGACACTTTTTAAATTGATAGAAACCATCTATATCAGAACAATAGTCAATATCATGCTGAATTAAATAAAACTGAAATCATTTCTAATTAGAACTGGAACCCACAAAGATATCCACTATCATTACTATTTAACATAGTGTTGCAGGTTCTAGCCATTGCAATATGTCAAGAGAAGGATATCGAGAGTATTCAAAAGGGGATAGGGGAGTTGAAATGCTAACACTTTGTTGATGAGATGATCTTCTACCTAGAAAACACCAGAGACTCAACCATAAGGATATTTATTTGTGGACATTTATTTTATACCCTGAGATGCTACTGTATTTCTTAAGCATTTACAGGAGTCTTGTGGTTGAGTCTTTGGGGATTTCTAAGTATAATACCATATGATCTGCAAAAAGCAAAAGTTAGACCTAAAATGCCCCTATCTGGATGCCCTTAACATTCTTATTTTGCCTTATTGCATTGACTAAAACTTCCAGAAATATGTTGAATAGTAGTGGTGATAATAGATATCCTTGTCTGATTCTGGTTGTAAATGGAAAAGGTTTCAGATTTACTTCATTCAGAATGATATGGGCTGTGGGCTTTTCATAGTTGGCTTTAATCAGTTTGAGAAATGTGCCATCTATACCTATTTTCTTAAGTGTTCTTTTTAGAAAAGTTTGCTAAATTTTGTCACATGTTTTTCTGTATCAATTGAGATGACCATATGCTGCTTGCTTTTTATTTTATTTATATCGTGAATTACATTTATGGATTTGCATATGATAAGTCTTCCTTGCTTTCCTGGAATAAAGCCTACTTGATTGTGAATTATATTTTTTAATAAGTAGCTATAATCTATTTCCTAAGATTTTATTGAGTATGTTTGCATCAATATTTATTAGTGTAATTGGTCTGTATTTCTTATTTTCAGTTGAATCATTTCATGGTTTTGGTATCAGGGCGATATTTCTTCATAGAGCATGTTGGGGGAAGGTTTCTTCCTTCTAAATGTTTTGGAATAGTTTCTACAGTATAGGTGCAAGCTTTCCTTTGAAAGTTTGATAGATTTCTGTTGTGAAGCCATCTGGTCCCAGAGTTTTTATGCTGGAAGCTTTTTTATTGTTTCTTCAATTACAATGACTAATATTGGTCTGTTCAAGAGGTCTATTTCTTCCTGGTTACATCTGGAGATGTTTATATGGAGATGGTGTGATTCCACTTATTGGTCCATTTCTTCCATGTTGTCAAATTTCTGGGCATAGAGATTTTGTAGTAGTCAGACATAATATTTCATATCTCTTATATCTGTTATTTCTCATTTTTCATTTCTGATTCAGGTTATTAGAGATTTTACTTTTATGTTTCTACTTAATATGGCCAATGGTTTATTGATTTTATTTATCTATTTGAAGAAACAATATTTTGTTTCATTAATTTTATGAATGACTTTTGTTTTCAATTCCATTTGTTTCTGGTTTAATTTTAGTTATTTCTTTTGTTCTTCTATGTTTAGAATTGGGCTCCTCTTCCTTTTCCATGTCCTTAAGATGATTCATTAGGGTGTTGATGTACTTTGTGCCTGTTTTTCAGTTGTGGGCATCTAATGTAAATTTCCCTCTTATGACTGCTTTTGTTGTATATCACATGTTTTGGTAAACATTGTTGTTATGTTTGAAGAATTTTATTAATTTCCTTTTTTATCTCTTTCTTAACCCAACTCTAATTTAGCATAAGGTTGTTAAATTTCCATGGCTTTGTGTGTGGATGAAATTTTTTGGTGGAATTGAGTTCCACCTTTATTTCCTTGTGGTTTGAGAAAGTACACAGTATAATTAATGCTGGGTTCCCTTTAATATATTATTTAAAGGAGTCAAAGAATTGGTTGGAATATGTAAGGATGGAAAATTTACATTACCTAATACTTTTTGAAAATCATTAAGAGTGATTTCTAATTTCTACCTTTTGAGGTCTTATAAAATCATCTAGAAGCCTCATTCCAAGATACTGATACAGAGATGTGGTCTGAATTTTGTCACCAGCAATAATTAATCCTGCCTGGGTGATGGCTGTTTGTGAATTCTCAAAAGATGTAATTATTTAGAGTGAGAAAGTGCAGCACAAAGGATGTCATCCATTTAATGAATAATATAACACTGAGTATGTCGCTGTCTGATAGTGGAAAGAATTTGGCCCACATATAGTTGACAAATAATAGGGTTATTGAGATCCTCTTGGGGGAGCACCTTCCACTGATATCTCACTGCTTTTTCCTGATTATTTCTTTTACTAATAGTGAAAGCAAACTTTTCACAATCAGAAGTGGCCAATGGAATGTAGAAGAAACAATTCTTTAAATCTATTATTATTAAAGGCCAGTGTGTAGGTATCATTGCTGGAGAGGGCAACCCAGGTTGTAGCACCCCTATTGGTGGAATGATACAATTACCTCTTTCATGTTTACATGGATGGAGCTGGAACATATTCTTCTCAGTAAAGTGTCTCAAGAATGGAAGAAAAAATATCCAATGTATTCACCCCTACTATGAAACTAACTTAGGACCTTCACATGAAAGCTATAACCAAGTTACAACCTAAGAACAGGGGCAAGGGGGAAAGTGTGGGGTGGGAGGGGGGAGGTGGGTAGAGGGAGGGGGATTGAAAGGATCACACCTGTGATGCATCTTACAAGGGTACATGTGAGCCTTGGCAAATGTGGAATGTAAATGTCTTGGCAAAGTAACTAGGAAAATGCCAGGAGGGCTATGTCAACTAATGAGATGAAAATGTGTCAAATATTCTATGAAACAAGTGTATGGTGCCCTATGATCATATTGATGTACACAGCTATGATTTAATAAAAAAAAAAAATCTGTAAGCATATGCCATTTGCCTGATTTATTTTGAATGATAAAAGCAGGTGAATTTCATGGAGATAAAGAAGATTCAATATGACCAGCTTAAAGCTGTTCTTTCACTAAGGTCTCCAAAGCTTCCAATTTAACTTTTGGCATCAATTGCTGTTCCATCCAAAGAGGATACTCAATTTTCCACTTCAAATGAATGGGTTCAGAAGGCTTAAGAGTGACTGCTCCTAAAAATAGTACCCCAAACCTCCTCAGTTAATATTATGTTGGGGAGTAATGATAGTAATAATGCCATCCTCTTTTCTTCCTAAATATTTTACTAGTACAAATCCCTTTTTTTGCATCATGTATTGGCTATGAGGCCTGTAATTTTCAGGAGGAATAAAAAATTATGTGCCCCATTGCTGAAGTATATCTCGGCCCCATAAGTTAATTAGAATGGGCACAATCATAGACTTAAAGTACCTTTCTGTCCTATAGGCCCTTCACAATTTAAAATAATGGCACTTTGAAAAACTGTCAGGTGTGCTGACTCCCATCAGTCCAGTTTCAGGAGATTTTGTGGACCAGTGTAAAGCACATTGTTTATTTGAAATAATAGAAATGTCTGCTCCAGTATCTATAATGCCTGGGAAAGGTTTTTCATTAATGGTGATTATACATAAAGATCTGCCTTATGTTATTTTTTTCTGTCCAGTAAGTGGCCTTACAAGTTGGGTCAGTACTTCCAAACCCACAAGATTGCTTCTGATTAGACGTTCTAGTTTTTAAATAAAGGGGAAGTAATAGTTGATCTATATAGTCTCCTGCCTTAGCTTGCCAGGGAACATTTGAACTAATTACAATCTGAATTTCTCCCTCATAATCTGAGTCAATAACTCCTGTATGAAACTAGCATCTTTCAATGTAAGGCTTGATCTTCCTAATAAAAAATCCTAAAACCCCAGGGGGAAGTGCCCATAAATCCTTGTTGGTACTTTAAAAAGAGGCTCCACTGTTAATAAATAAATTTCTATCTTGCTGCACAAGTCAATGCCAGCACTTCCTATTGTGGCAAGGGACACCATTTGTATTGTAACCCACTGGTTTATTGATTGAGATTTTGGAATGTTATCATTGGAGATCTCTGTTGAGGGACAAAACTCTGGCGTGGAAATGACCCATTTTGTGTCTGAGCCTGGGCCTGGTCCCATTTACCATTTCCCTGAACCAGAGAAAGAGGCTTGCTTTTAATATCAAATTTGGAGTGACATTGATTCATCCAATTTTTCCCCTTCTTACATTTAGGACAAACATTGGGTGGTTCTTTCTGCTTAGCAGAATCAACTAATTTTTCTCTCAAAGAATATTGTTGACATTGCTTTTTAGTATGTCCCATTTGGCCACAAGAATATCACTTTCCTTCAATGCCAGGGCTACAGCTCCCACCTTCAAGCTAAGGCTTGGGCAGTAAGTTTTGCATTGTAAGTAGGACCTCCTATGTCAGCACATACTTTTATATACACGGAAAGTCTGTCTTCTTCTGGAGGAACTTTATTTTTTACTGGCTGTGTGACTGTTTGGCATTCAGCATTTACCTGCTCACATTCCATGAGCTCAACAATCATTTTCCTGCCTGCCTCATGGGGCATGGCCTTTTTGGCCACATCTTGTAGGTGCACTATAAAATCTGGAAAGGGCTCATTGACCTTCCATCTCACTGCCCTAAAGTATGGACAAGTGTCTCCCTCATTTTGGATCTGGCTCCAAGCTTCTAACATTGGCATAGTTGCTCAATGGCCTCATACGTCATTTCAGCTTGGCAATTAACATTATTAAATTCTCCAATTTCCAATAGTTCACACTCAATAATCAGGAAATTTATTATTACAAGCTTTGATTTGCACAGCATCTGACCACCAAGTATGGAACTGCAGAAATTGAGACTTCCACAAGCTTGTTCTTGCCAAAGTTTCCAAATCAAAGGGCACTAATCGTTGACCTTCGGTTATAGATCTTAAAGAATTCTGACCAAAGGAGAGTTGGCACCATGTTGTGAAACTGCAGCATTAAGATCTTTCAAAAATTTAAAGGATAAGGCTTTCCACTGTTTCTGTTGAGGTCCTTCTGGTCCCACCTGATTGTCAGGCAACAGTTCAGGGGGATTAATATAACTGAAAAATTCCATGCTTCCTCCTCCCTTCAATCCCTTGCTTTCACTATGTTGCGTGACCGGAGATGAAAATGAACAGCAGCTTTTCCATGGGTGTAAACTTGCTCCTGTAATTATTAAGTCAAGAAACAGACTATACACCGTGGGATGGCATATAGCATAAGTCTTTATTCCAAGTTTTAGTTTAATAATCTTCCAGTCACATACACACTTAATCTATTATCTATTAGTTTCATCACCTTATCTTCTTTTTTATATATCTGTAATTTAACTTGAAAGGAAATATTTATCATATCAATGCAATCACTTGTGTAGTAAATATCTTCTTCTAAACAGTGACTAATTTCTGAGCAGATTACAAAGACGAAAGTAGCCACAGGGGAATAGAGTAAATAGAATAATATCTTCAAGCATTCATTCAGTTTACTCAGTACGAAGTAATGACTGTGTCCTTCCTTCAGGGCACAGTACCGATAGATGATAGACCTCTGACAATATGTTGTTAACATATGTCAACGCTCTGGCCCGTATCTCTGAGGAAGGGCAGCTTGCCCTTGGATCTCAGGCTACCGGGGTGTACAGCTTCAGAGAAAAGGCCTAAGGAATTTTACAATTCCAAAAAAGCCTAACTCTGTGAGTAATCTAGGGGGGTCGAGATCTCTTAAGCCTCTGGAAGAAAAGTAAGTCATTTTATTATTTATTTTATTTTATTTTATTGTTGGGGATTCATTGAGGGTACTATAAGCCAGGTTACACTGATTGCAATCCTTAGGTAAAGTCCCTCTTGCAATCATGTCTTGCCCCCATAAAGTGTGACACACACCAAGGCCCCACCCACCTCCCTCCTTCCCTCTTTCTGTTTCCCCCACCATAAACATAATTGTCAATAATTGTCCTCATATCAAAATTGAGTACACAGGATTCATGCTTCTCCATTCTTGTGATGCTTTACTAAGAATAATGTCTTTCATGTCCATCCAGGTTAATACGAAGGATGTAAAGTCTCCATTTTTTTTAATGGCTGAATAGTATTCCATGGTATACATATACCACAGCTTGTTAATCCATTCCTGGGTTGGTGGGCATTTAGGCTGTTTCCACATTTTGGCGATTGTAAATTGAGCTGCAATAAACAGTCTAATACAAGTGTCCTTATGATAAAAGGATTTCTTTCCTTCTGGGTAGATGCCCAGTAATGGGATTGCAGGATCAAATGGGAGGTCTAGCTTGAGTGCTTTGAGGTTTCTCCATACTTCCTTCTAGAAAGGTTGTACTAGTTTGCAGTCCCACCGGCAGTGTAAAAGTGTTCCCTTCTCTCCACATCCACGCCAGCATCTGCAGTTTGGAGATTTTGTGATGTGGGCCATTCTCACTGGGGTTAGATGATATCTCAGGGTTGTTTTGATTTGCATTTCTCTAATATATAGAGATGATGAACATTTTTTCATGTGTTTGTTAGCCATTCGTCTGTCGTCTTTAGAGAAAGTTCTATTCATGTCTCTTGCCCATTGATATAAGGGATTGTTGGCTTTTTTCATGTGGATTAATTTGAGTTCTCTATAGATCCTAGTTATCAAGCTTTTGTCTGATTGAGAATATGCAAATATCCTTTCCCATTGTGTAGGTTGTCTCTTTGCTTTGGTTATTGTCTCCTTAGCTGTACAGAAGCTTTTCAGTTTACTGAAGTCCCATTTGTTTATTTTTGTTGTTGTTGCAATTGCCATGGCAGTCTTCTTCATGAAGTCTTTCCCCAGGCCAATATCTTCCAGTGTTTTTCCTATGCTTTCTTGGAGGATTTTTATTGTTTCATGCCTTAAATTTAAGTCCTTTATCCATCTTGAATCAATTTTTGTGAGTGGGGAAAGGTGTGGGTGCAGTTTCAGTCTTTTACATGTAGACATCCAGTTCTCCCAACACCATTTATTGAATAGGGAGTATTTCCCCCAAGGTATGTTCTTGTTTGGTTTATCAAAGATTAGGTGGTTGTAAAATGTTAGTTTCATTTCTTGGTTTTCAATTCAATTACAAGTGTCTATGTCTCTGTTTTTGTGCCAGTACCATGCTGTCTTGAGCACTATGGCTTTGTAGTACAGACTAAAATCTGGTATGCTGATGCCCCCAGCTTTATTTTTGTTACAGAGAACTGCCTTAGCTATACGGGGTTTTTTCTGGTTCCATACAAAACGCAGAATCATTTTTTCCAAATCTTGAAAGTACAATGTTGGTATTTTGATTGGAATGGCATTGAATAGGTAGATTGCTTTGGGAAGTATAGACATTTTAACAATGTTGATTCTTCCCATCCATGAGCATGGTATGTTCTTCCATTTGTTAATATCCTCTGCTATTTCCTTTCTGAGGATTTCATAGTTTTCTTTATAGAGGTCCTTCACCTCCTTCGTTAGGTATATTCCTAGGTATTTCATTTTCTTTGAAACTATGGTGAAGGGAGTTGTGTCCTTAAATAGCTTCTCATCTTGACTGTTATTGGTGTACACAAAGGCTACTGACTTGTGGACATTGATTTTATATCCTGAAACATTACTGTATTTTTTTATGACTTCTAGGAGTCTTGTGGTTGAGTCTTTGGGGTTCTCTAAGTATAAGATCATGTCGTCAGCAAAGAGGGAGAGTTTGACCTCCTCTGCTCTCATTTGGATTCCCTTTATTTCCTTGTCTTGCCTAATTGTATTGGCTAGAACTTCCAGCACTACGTTGAATAGTAAAGGTGACAGAGGACAACCTTGTCTGGTTCCAGTTCTAAGAGGAAAAGCTTTCAGTTTTACTCCATTCAGTAAAATATTGGCTGTGGGTTTGTCATAGATAGCTTCAATCAGTTTTAGAAATGTGCCACCTATGCCTATACTCTTCAGTGTTCTAATTAGAAAAGGATGCTGGATTTTATCAAATGCTTTTTCTGCATCTACTGAGAGGATCATGTGACCTTTATTTTTGCCTCTGTTAATATGGTGTATAACGTTTATAGACTTGCGTATGTTAAACCAGCCTTGCATCCCTGGGATGAAGCCTACTTGATCATGGTGAATGACTTTTTTGATGATAAGCTGTAATCTATTGGCTAGGCTTTTGTTGAGAATTTTTGTGTCTATGTTCATGAGTAAGATTGGTCTGAAATTCTCCTTTTTGTTTGGGTCTTTTCCTGGTTATTGTATCAGGGTGATGTTTGCTTCATAGAATGTGTTGGGGAAGATTCCTTCTTCCCCAAATTTTTGGAATAATTTCTGCAGTACAGGAATAAGCTCTTCCTTGAAGGTTTGATAGAATTCTGGAGTGAAGCCATCTGGACCAGGGCATTTTTTGGTTGGAAGATTTTTTATTGTTTCTTTGATCTCAGTGCTTGAAATTGGTCTGTCCAGGAGCTCTATTTCTTCCTGGCTGAGTCTAGGGAGAGGGTGTGATTCCAAATATTGATCCATTTCTTTCACATTGTCAAATTTCTGGGCATAGAGTTTCTTGTAGTATTCAGAGATGATCTCTTGTATCTCTGTGGGATCAGTTGTTATTTCCCCTTTATCATTTCTGATTGAGGTTACTAGAGATTTTACTTTTCTGTTCCTCGTTAGTCTGGCCAATGTTTTATCTACTTTATTCATTTTTTTCAGAAAACCAACTCCTTGTTTCATTAATTTTCTGAATGTTTCTTTTGTTTTCAATTTCATTGATCTCTGATTTGATTTTGGATATTTCTTTTCTTCTACTGAGTTTAGGCTTAGATTGTTCTTCTTTTTCCAATTCCATAAGATCTCCTGTGAGATTGTCGATGTGCTCTCTTTCTGTTTTTCGAATGTAGGCATCTAAAGCGATGAATTTTCCTCTCAAAACTACTTTTGCAGTGTCCCACAGGTTTTGGTAGCTTGTGTCTTCATTGTTGTTATGCTCAAGGAAGTTAAAGATTTCCTGTTTTATTTCTTCCTGCCCCCATCTGTTATTCAACAGAAGATTGTTTAGTTTCCATGCCTTTGGGTGGAGTCGAGCATTTTTGTTAGAGTTGAGTTCCACCTTTAGTGCCTTATGGTCTGAGAAGATACGAGGTAAAATTTCAATTCTTTTGATTCTGTTGATATTTGTTTTGTATCCCCGGATATGATCAATTTTGGAGAATGTTTCACGGGGTGATGAGAAGAATGTATATTCTTTATCTTTGGGATGGAGTGTTCTAATGCATCTATCAAGCACAGTTGTTCTAGGGTCTCATTTAAGTCTCTTATATCCTTGTTTAATTTCTGTTTAGAGGATCCGTCCAGCTCTGTAAGAGGAGTGTTAAGGTCCCCTGTTATTATGGTATTATCAGATATCATATTGCTCAGACTGAGTAAGGTCTGTTTCAAGAATCTGGGAGCATTTAAATTGGGTGCATAGATATTTAGAATTGAAATGTCTTCTTGTTATATTTTTCCCTTGACCAATATAAAGTGACCATCTTTGTCTTTTTTGACGTTAGTTGCTTTAAATCCACATGTATCTGAAAATAAGATTGCAACTCCTCTTTTCTTCTGAATTCCATTTGCCTGAAAAATTGTCTTCCAACCCTTGACTCGGAGCTTTAATTTGTCTTTTGAAGCCAGGTGTGTTTCTTGCAGACAGCAAATGGATGGCTTGTGTTTTTTAATCCAGTCAACCAATCTATGTCTCTTCAGTGGGGAATTCAAGCCATTAACATTTATTGAGATAATTGATAAGTGTGGTAGTATTTTATTCGTCTTATTTTGTGAGAGTCCACTGCTTAGTTTTATCTTTTGCATCAGTGTGGAGGTTTGGTTCTGTCCTTTAATTTCTGAGTTCTTACTTTGCTGTTGATCCATTGTGGTGGTCAGTGTGCAGAACAGGTTGAAGTATTTCCTGTAGAGCTGGTCTTGTGGCGAATTTCCTCAATGTTTGTATATCCGTAAATGATTTGATTTCACCGTCAATTTTTAAGCTTAGCTTAGCAGGTTACAGAATTCTGGGCTGGAAATTGTTCTGTTTAGGTAGATGAAAGGTGGATGACCGTTGTCTTCTTGCTTGGAAAGTTTCATTAGAGAAGTCTGTGGTCAGTCTGATGGATTTGCCCCTGTAGGTCAACTGGCGCTTACTCCTGGCAGCTTGCAGAATCTTTTCTTTTGTCTTGACTTTGGACAGGTTCATCACAATGTGTCATGGAGAAGCTCGGTTAGAGTTGAGGCGACCTAGGGTCTGATAGCCCTCTGAAAGCAGTGCGTCAGAATCTTTGGTGATATTTGGGAAATTTTCTTTTATAATATTCTCTAGTACGGCTTCCATTCCTCTGGGGCATTCTTCTTCCCCTTCTGGAATTCCTAAAACTCGTATGTTGGAACGCTTCATAAAGTCCCATAATTCTGACAGTGAACGTTCTGCTTTCTCTCTCTTCTTTTCTGCCTCTTTTACTATCTGAGTTATCTCAAAAACTTTGTCTTCTACCTCTGAAATTCTTTCTTCTGCATGGTCTAACCTGTTGCTGATACTTTCCATTGTATCTTTAAGTTCCCTGATTGACTGTTTCATTTCCTTCAGCTCTGCTATATCCTTTTTGTATTCTTCATATCATTCATCTCTTATTTGATTCTGTTTTTGGTTTTCCTTTTGGTTATGTTCCACTTTATTAGCAGTTTCCTTCATTGTTTCCATCATTTCTTTCATTGTTTTCAACATGTGTATTCTAAATTCCCTTTCTGTCATTCCTAACATTTCTGTATAGGTGGAATCCTCTGCAGTAGCTACCTCATGGTCCCTTGGTGGGGTTGTTCTGGACTGGTTCTTCATGTTGCCTGGAGTTTTCTGCTGATTCTTCCTCATGGGTGATTTCTTTTATCTGTTTCCTTGCCCTAATTTTCCTTTCACTTCCTCTTGCTCTTTAAGTTCTCGTGCCTGTGGAAGTTGCGGGCAAGTTTAGACGGATTGAACACATGCGACCACTTGCCGGTTTTCCACTGTTTTAGTCCTCCTCTTGGGGTCCAGAAGTCTCTCGCTGACTCCCTTTTTCCTCTCAGGGGTGATGATAGGCAGATCCCACCAGCCAGAGATGCCTGGAGTCCTATCTCCCCGGACTCATGGTGCCCAGATGCAAGAAAGCTGTTACTCGGCTGCCATCTTGCTCCGCCTCTCCAGAATATAAATGTCTGTGAACTGTTTCGGTGTTCTTGGACTTGGCACTCAGTTGAACTGCCTTGGGGAGAGCTTGAGCAGGAGTGTGGAGAACTTTCGGCATTGTCTCGAAAAGTAAGTCATTTTAAACTCACACTGAATTTACTTTGTGTGCTTGATGTAGGATATGTTTATTTCTAAATATTATCCTACACACTATGCCTTGGTTTATATAAGAATCCATGAGTGGGCAGTTTCTCGTCTTGGGATGAGAATATGTTGAGTGGCCTAAGGGTCTTTGTGGGGCTTACTATCATATTATTTAGATATTTTTTGGAGGTGTTTAGCTGAAGTGCCCTGCAGCTGCCTAGTCAGCACCCTGTCCAAAACAGTTGGGCAAGAAACCAAGGATGGTTTCCTAAAAAGCACCATCTCAGGTTTATCATAACAAAGGCCTGGGGACAGGCCCCTTAAGGATATTGTAAGCTCTGCCAGCAGCGGCTTTGTGAGAGGTAGCTGCAACAGCATTGTTGGTTGGCAGCAGCGGCAGGCAATTTTCTGAAAGGGAGGGGCAGACATCTGTAAAGGCAGGGGAGGTGGAACTCCTTCAGTATCACAATCTATGAGTGACTCCACGGGCAGGGTTGAGGTGGCAGAATTGACCTTTGTAATATTTTCTCAACATCCTCAACTGAAAGCTCACTAAAATAATCTTCTGTAGTTATGGGATTTTTATGTGGGCTAATCTTACTGGAGTTAGACGATATCTCAAAGTGGTTTTGATTTGCATTTCTCTGATTATTAAAGATGATAAGCATTTTTTCATATGTCTGTAGACCAAGCACCTATCTTCTTCAGAGAAACTTCTGTTCAAGTTTTTTGCCCACAATGAAATGGAATCACTTGTTCTTTTCCTATTAATAAGTTTGAGTTCTCTGTGGATTCTGGTTATCAGACCTTTTTCAGAAACATAACCTGCAAATATCCTCTACCATTCTGAGGGCTGTATACTTGCTTTACTTACTGTGTTCTTGGCTGTGAAGAAGCTTTTTAGTTTGATCAGATCGCAGTAATGTATTTTTGGTATTGGTATTCAATTGTTTGGGGGGAGTCCTTTTCATAAAGTGTTATGCCAGGCCAATTTCTTCAAGTGTTTTCCCTGTACTCTCTCCAAGAATCTTTATATTTTCCTGTCTTAAGTTTAAGTCTTTTATCCAATGAGAGTAAATTTTAGTTAGATGTGAAAGTTGTGGGTCCAGTTTCAGTCATCAGCCAATTCACCCAGCACCATTTGTTAAATAGGGAATCTTTTCCCCAATTTATATTTGTTGGCATAGATGTAGAGAAAAGTGAACACTTTTTCACTGCTGGTGGGAATGGAAGGTAATGCATTCCTTTTGGAAGAAAGTTTGGAGAACACTCAGGGATCTAAACTAGACCTGCCATTTGATCCTGCAATTCCTTTACTAGGTCCAAAAGACCAAAAATCACTTTGCAACAAAGATATTTGCACCAGATTGTTCATTGCAGCTCAATTAATAATTGCCAAGTCATGGAAGAAGCCCAAGTGCCCATCAACCCATGAATGAAATGAAATTAATAAATTGTGGTATATGTATAACATTGAATACTGTGTTGCATTAAAAAAAATTGAGATTTACCACTTTCATGTTTACATGGATGGAGCTGGAACATAGTCTTCTTTGTAAAGTATCTCTAGATTGTAAGAAAAAGTATCCAATATACTCAGTACTTTTATGAAACCAATTTAGAGTTACTCACACTTTCTTATGTAAGATAGTTCCCAACTATCTTACATAATTGGCTTAGCCCAGGATAAAGGAGAGAATTAGAGGGAGATGGGATGGAGGGGAGGTGTGACATAGGGAGGGTAAATGGGGGGACCACACCTATGGAGTGTATTGCAAGGGTACAAGTCAAATCTATCCAGAATAGAACATACATGTATTAACATAATAATTAAGTAAATGAGGTGAAAGCTACATTGATTAGTTTTATGCAAGCAGTCCATATTGTATATAAAAAAAATCAACACATTGGGTGGTGCCTGTGGTTCAAAGGAGTGGGGCACTGGCTCCGTATACCAGAGGTGGTATGTTCAAACCTGACCCCAGCTAAAAACTGCAAAAAAAAAAAAAAAAAACACATTGTACCCCCACAAATGCATAAACGTATTCATAATCTATGTGTGTAAGGCTTAATAAAAAGAAAAAAATTAAAATAAATAATCTTCTGAATGTCCTAAATTTTCCTGAGGGCTATTTCCTGGTTCTGACAAGATGAGCAATTCCTCAGTACAGGGGAGTGGCCTAAGTACTGCACAAATAACAACCCAAACAGAGCAATTTGATACATGGAGAGAATGACCAAATTCTGTGCTTGAACAAGCTCTCTGCCTATCCCTTCCCAATCGGCAATGTTTAAAACTCCCTCTATTGTAAATGAGGGACAGAGATTTGAGAAAACATAAAACAGGGAACACAGAGTCTCTGAACTGACAGAGACACCTCCTTTCTTTAAAAGCAAGTATCCTAGTTCCAAATTAGGGGACTGATGAGACCTAGAATTTCCTATTGTTACCCCGTAAGAAATATAAAGTTAGGAATGATGAGAGGCAATGAAACAAGACACACAGAGAAGAATTTTCAAATGTGAGAACACAGGTGACCACTGCTAGCTTGTGGGGTTCACAGCTATAGTTCCAAGTATTTGTTCCTCTCAAATTGTATTGAAGGCTATTTGCTCATGTAGCCTAGAGGGTAATCTGAGGAAAGGAACAAAGATGCCAGCAGTTTATCTCAGCAAACATATCAGCTCCTATAGTTTCTATAATCATTAACTTTAAGGGTCTGAGCTGCCTTTAGAAATCCGATACCTAAGACTTGTGTGGGGGCCAGCCTTCTGTATGTGATCCCACACATAAATTCCTAGGGGAGAGTGTTAATCCCTCACTAGTTGACTGTGGAGTAAAACACCACTGGCATTAATATCCTCTTAAGAATCAGTAGGAAAGAGGAACTTTCCTCTTATTTCCACCACAGAAGCATCTTCCTCTGTGATAAGGTATATAAGCTCTCTTACTCATATTTCAGGGCTTGAGCTGATCCCTTGTTCTCTGCCCTGGCCAAATGCAAATCTCCACAATGGGTATTTTGAATGGGCATGGGATGGCCTAGTTAATGTTTCAAGCCAGGCCTTGCACACAGCTTCTTCTCTGGCCAGCTTCCTCTCTCAGCAGAGGCCGTTGCAAGCTGTAGCCAAGCCTACAGGCCAGGCTTCTAGGAAAATCAGGAAACTTGCTCAGATAAGAAATTTAGCATCTGGTTTAAAGGTCAACTAGTTGACTTTTCTTTATTCTGCCTTGCGCAGTTTATTTCTTTATTTTTCCATTTTTCTGGGGGTGTTTTCCCTTGCTAAGAATGGGGTCTTCAGTTCCTATTCTGCCTGCAAATTTCAATAATTTAAATTTTGTTGAAGTTTGATTTGTGTTCTAGGTTATGACTATTTTGGACTATGTTACATGGGATTATGAGAAGAAGATATACCCCTTAGCTTTGGGATAGTGTGTTCTGTATATGTCTGTTAAGTCCATTTTCCCTAGTGTTGCATTTAAGCCCCTTGTATTTATGTTCTATTTCTATTTAGAGAATCTGTTCAGTTCAACAAGAGAAGTGTTAATGTCCCCTGCTATTATGTGTTATAGAATATCATATTGCTCAGACCAATTAAAGTCCATTTCATAAATATTGGAGCATTTAAGTTGGGTGCATAGATATTTAGAATTGTAATGTCCTCCTTGATATATTGTTCCCTGGACAAGTATGGAGTAACCATCTTTGTCTTTCTTAAATTTAATTTATTTAAAACCATTTATATCTGAAAATAAAATTGGGACCCCCCCTCCTTTCTTCTGATATCCATTTTCCTAAAGTGTTGTCTTCCATTCTTTTACCCTGGGTATGCTTTGTCTTTCAAGGTTAAGTATGTGTCCTGGAGACAGTACATGGATGGAGTGTGATTATTAATGCAATTTACCAGCCTGTGCCTCTTCAGTAGAAAATTCAAGTCATTGACGTTTATTGAAAGAATTGATAAGTGTGGTGAAATTCTACTAATCTTATTTTGTGAAGGTCTGTAGATTAGATATATCCTTGGTACCACTGTGGAATATGTGTTCTGTTCTTTAATTTGTGGGTGTTTACTTTGCTTTTTGCCATTGTGGCAGTCAGTGTCAAGAATAGGTCTAAGTATTTTCTTTTCTTTTCTTTTCTTTTTTTTTTTTTTTGCAGTTTTTGGCTGGGGTTGGGTTTGATCCCACCACCTCTGGCATATGGGGCCACCGCTCTACCCCATTGAGCTATAGGCACTGCCCAGGTCTAAGTATCTTCTATGGAGCTGGTCTTGTTGTGTCAAACTTCATCAATGTTTGAATATATGTAAAAGATTTGATTTCTCTATTGATTTTGAAGCTCAGTTTGATAAGATACAGAATTGTGAGCTGAAAAATTGCTTTGTTTAAGAAAGTTAAATGTATATTAGCCTTCTTTTTTGGCTTGGAAAGATTCAGCTGTGAAGTCTTCTGTCACCTGGATGGATCTGCCCCTGTTGGTCAGTTATTCATTACTCCTGGGTGTTTGCAGAATTTTCAATTTTATCTTGACTTTGGACAGGTTCATTACCATGTGTCTTAAGATGCACTATTTGTGTTGAAATTTCTCACACTTCAATATCCCTCTAAAAGGAGAGTCTCAGATGCTTTATTCATACTGGGAAATTTTTCATTTATGATATCTTCCAGTAGAGCTAAATACCTGTAATTCATATATTTTAATGCTTTGTTAAGTCCCATATTTCTCTGTGTGAATATTTGCTTTTTCTCTTTTCTTTACTTTCTCTTTAACATCATGGTTTAATGAAGACCTTTATACTCCAGATTTGATTTTCTTCATTATCCCTGGTCTAATTTGTTACTGATACTTTCCACTGCATCTTTAAGTTACCTGACTGATGCCTTTAAGTCCTTGAGCTCTGCCATATCCCTTCTATATTCTTCATACCTTTCATTCATTTTTTGGTTCTGTTTTTCCATTTTCTCATCAATTTCCTTTATTGTTTTTATGTACGTATTTTAAATTTCTTTTCCATGATTTACATTAATTCTTCATAGGAGAAATCCTCTGTGGTAGCTACTTCATGATTCCTTGTGAAAGTTGCTGTTCTGAATTTTGCTGTTGCCAGAATTTTTCTGTTTGTTCCTCCTCATGTGTGTTTTATTTTTGTTCACTTCCTTTCACTACTTTTTCCTTCTCACTACCTCTCTGCTCTAAACTACTTTGTCTCAGACCTTATGTGTTTAAGTGTCCTTTTAGTATAAGGCTAAATTAATAGAAGGGTAAAGAGATAGAAGGGAGAAAGAAAATAATAAGAAAGAAAAATAAATAAACCAAGGTGGTAGAAGGAAAGAATTGAAGAAAAGGAGAGAAAAAGAGAAAGAGAGCGACAGGAGAACTTGTGGTGTTTTGCAGGGTCCTTTAATCACACTCACAAATGAAGGAATTTAGGCATCATACCTGGGTATGTCCCTCAAAGTCAGGAGCTCTTTACTAGCTGGGGCAAAAGCAAGACCCCTCCTCTAACAAACCTGAAAAGAAATCAGCAGCATGTAGCAGTGGGGACCTAACAATATCATCTTTCCAAGGAACAAAGCTTGAGCCCTAGAACATAAGTTCAAGCCCTTCTTGCACCAGCCCAATGCCATGACCCCCCAAGACCAATCAGTTCTGTGACATTTTAGCCCTCAGAGTAATGGAAAAAATATGAAAATAGGTTAAAAATTAAAAATTAAATATTATATGATAATTAAAATGAGGTTATCTTAGTTATTGTATGAGAAAAATGTGTGGGAAAGATGAGAAAAGTAGCAAAATATATACAAAGAAAGATTAAAAAGTGAGAAGTAAAAAGGAAAGAAAGAATAAAAGGGTTGAAAACCCATAACAGAAATGGAGAAGTCCATGTTATTGAAGAAGGTAAAAAATAAAAAAATAAAATAGAACTAAACAAAAACAAATGAAAGGAAAAAAGAAAACCAAGGAAAAACTGAAAAGAGGAACAGAAAATGGAAAATAAATGTGTGTGTGTGTTGCAATATATTGCCTGGACACCGGATGGCAATGTGATGTGAGGAGATGGAGCACACACACTGGTTTTACTGTATATTAAAGTGTGGAAACTACTCTCTAGTTAAAGAGGAGACAGGGTGCTATCTTCCTTACTTGTTTGCCCTCAATAAGGGCCTGTTCACTTTGTCAGCATTCATTCTCTGTGAAGTTTGGGTCTAAAGCTCTTTCTAGATTTGTTAGGGGTACATAAAACAGTACCCCCTGACAAAAAAGATGACCTTCCTGGAGGATGCAGGGACTGTTCAGCTCACCCTAAGGATGGTTGCTCAAGTTCAGCAGGTGTGCCAGAGATGGCTATTTACTAGGATCCTGTGGAGTGTTCTTCCCATGTGTGTGGCCTTCCCACAATGGCAGTGCCCTGCTAGTACCAAACCAATGGGAGAACCACACTCCCCAGTGTTTAATCCTATCCACGGACACTGAGTTTACTCACTGCTCCAGGGAATGGCTCGGTCCAAAAATAAATAAATAAATAAATAAATAAATAATTCCAGGACAGTCCTTACCTGTCTTTAGTTCTCTGTGGGAGAGCTAGACTGCCAGCTTCTGCCTGCACCAGGCATTTGCCATTTGTTTTTGGTCTTCCTCATCACCAGACATCCTTGTTGTCTCCTGAAGTTTCCTATGGATTTATTATGCCCCTGGAATCATGTTTCCGGTTAGATTCTCCCAGACAGATGTGGCTAAAGTTCTCTTTCCTCTGTCTCACTGGGAGTAGTTGGTAAGGAGATATTTCTAGTCTGACATCTTGCGCTGCCTCTTCTTTTCTGCTAAGTCTGAGATTGGATTGCTCTTTGACATTAGAAATTAGGTTGTTTCTGTTTGTTCCTCCTCATGGGTGCTTTTTCTATTTTTTGGATGTTGGCATCTAATGTGATAAATTTCCCTCTTAGATCTGCTTTTACAGCATCCTACACGTTTTGGTAGCCTGTGGCTTTGTTGCTGTTATGTTCAAGGAAACTAATAATTTCCTTTATATATAATCTTGATCCAGTGTCATTTCAGCATAAGTTTGTTTAGTTTCCATGACTTGGTGGAAAGATAAAGGTTTTTGTTGGAGCTGAGTTCTTCCTTTGTAATCTGAAAAGATCTGAAAAGTACTATTTTTACCAGTTCTTCATAATATGATGTTGGTATTTTAATAGGAGTTGCACTGAATCTGCAGATTGCTTTGGGCAAAATACACATTTTGACAATGTTGATTTGTCCCAGCCAAGAGCAAAATATGTTCTTCCATTTGCTCATGTCTTCTGCTATTTATATTCTTATGGTGTCATAATTCTCTTTATAAAGATCCTTAACTCCTTTTGTTAGGTATATTTCTTAGTATTTCATTTTCTTTGAAGCTACTGTGAAGGAAATTGTGTCTTTGATTACTTTTTCAATGTGGCTGTTATTAGCATTGAATTTATAACCTGAGATGAACTATATTTCTTAATCACTTCCAGGAGACTTGTGGTTGAGGCCCTAGGGTTCTCTATGTATAAGATCATATAATTAGCAAAGAGTGAGAGTTTGACCTTCTCTGTCCCCATTTTATGCCCTTTATATCCTTCTCTTGGCTGATTGCATTGGATAGACCTTCCAGCACTATATTCAATAGTAGTGGTAATAGAGACATCCTTCTCTGGTTCCAGTTCTAAGTTGAAAAGGTTTCAGTTTAGCTCAATTCAGTAGGATGGTAAAGATGAGTTATAATAGATGGCTTCAATCATCTTAAGAAATGTGCCACCTATGCTTATTTAAGTGTTCTTGTTAGCAGTGGATGCTGAATTTTGTCAAATGGTTTTTCTGCATCTATTGAGAGGATTATATGGTCTTTGTGTTTCTGATGATATGGTGAATTATAGTTATGGATTTGTGTATTTTAAACAAGTCTTGCATCCCTTGGATTAAGCCTAATTGATTGTGATGATGTTTTTGAATGTGTAGTAGCAATCTATTAGCTACAATTGTGTTGAATATTTTTGTATAGGTATTCATTAGTGAAATTGGTTTGTATTTCTCCTTTTTTTGGTTGGGTCCTTTGTTGGTTGTGGAATCAAGGTGATGTTTACTTATAGAACATGTTAGGTAAGGTTCCTCCCTTCTCAATGTATTGGAATAGGTTCCACAGTATAGGTATCAGCTCCTCTTTGAAGGTAATATAGAATTCTGAAGTGAAGCCATCTGGTCCCAGGCCTTTTTTCTTGGAAGCTTTTTTTATTGTTTTTGCAATCTCAGTGCTTTATATTTGTCTAACCAAGAGGTCTATTTCTTCCTGGTTATGCCTATGGAATGGTATTGGTTCATTTACTCAACATTGTCATATTTCTGGCCTTAGATTCTTTGGGAGTAGTCAGAAATAATTTCTTGGATCTCTATGGTATCAGTTGTTACTTTCCCCCTTTTGCTTCTGATTGAGGTTATTAAATATTTTACCTTTTTTTCTTCTTTTTCTATTGTCTATAAGATTTGGCATGATCTGCTTTTTAAAATCATCTTCTATTTTTATTTATAAATATTAGTTGTCTATTTTTTGAGACTTTGGAAATAAAAAAGAAGTCAAGTGATGACTCCATACTGAACCTGAGTCAAAGCATTCTACGATAGACATAATTTTATCTGACAATGTGAATGTTACTTTTTATTGCATTTTATTATTATTATTATTGCTCAATATTTCATTGCAGCAATTATCTGATTTATTTTCCAAAGGTATTTATCTTCATCTGTTCTTTTAGAGATTTTTGTTTCTAGTCCTTGTTTTAAACATTGTTATTGTTATTCAATTTTAAGCCTTTTTAATTTTGTGAAAGCAAAAAGTGGAAACCAAATAAACTCATGAATATGTAAAAAGAAAACCCAAGTATTTCTAATTTCTTTTTATCATCTTGATATTTAAAACATTCCTTGGAGCTAAAATGATTCAAGTATTTGTGAACTATCATAATAATATTAACAATAAATTAGCAGTAAATTATTTCTCCAGGGATAGGATTAAAAAAAGATTTTACTTTTCCATTTCAGGTTAATCTGGCCAATAGTTTATCAATTTTATTTATTTTTTTTTTGAAGAACCAACTTTTTGTTTCATTTATTTTCTGATTGATTCTTTTATTTCCAATTTCATTTCTTTCTGATTTAATTTTGGTTATTTCTTTTCTTCTACTCAGTTTGGGATTACATTGCTCCTCTTTCTCAATTTTTTGATATGATTCATTAGGTTGTCAATGTGCTCTCTTTCTGTTTTTCATATGTAAGCATATAAGGTAATAAGTTTTTCTCTTAGGACTGCTTTTCGCTTGTCCTGGGTGTTTTGGTAGTTTGTGCCTTCATTTGTGCTATGCTCAAGGAAGCTAATGATTTACTTATTTATTTCTTCCTTTACCTGACCATTATTTAGCATAAGGTTGTTTCATTTCATGCCTTTGTGTGGGGATGAACATTTTTGTTGGGGTTCAATTCCAACTTTATTTCCTTGAAGTCTGAGAAGATGCAAGGTATTATTTCAATTCTTTTTTATTTTGTTGAGGTTTGATTTGTGTCCTAGGATATGATTCATTTTGGAGAATGTTCCATGGGCTGATGATAAGTACATATATTCCTTAGCTTTGGGATGACATGTTCTGTATATGTCTATTGAGCACAGTTGTTCTAAGGTCACATTTAAGTCCCTTGTATCTTTATTAAGTTTCTGCTTAGAGGATCTGCCCCACTCTGTAAGAGTGTTAAAGTCCTGTAATATTATATTATAGGATATCATATTACTCTAACTAATTAAGATCTTTTTGATAAATCTGGGAACAATTAAGTTGGGTGAATAAATATTTAGAATGAAAATCTCTTCTAGTTGTATTCTTCCCTTGACCAGTATGAAGTGTCTATCTTGATCTTTTTTGATTCCAGTTGCTTTAAATCCACTTGTATCTCAAGCAACAGCAACGCAAGATGGCAGACATCATGGGCTTGGGAGTAAAATTTCCTTGCAATTTCTGACTGTTGGAAGAACTCAAAGAAGGCCCTAAACGAGTAGGATATGGCACAGTTATCTGGAGTCTCAAAGATGATAAAAACATGTCACTTACATGATGGGTAGTGATAATAATTGGGCCTCCAAGAACTATTTATGAAAACCGAAAATATAGCCTTAAAATAGAATGTGGACTTACATAATCAGTATCAGACACCTTGTAAAATTTCTAACAAAAATTAATATAAAGGGAGGTAATAGTTCTAATGGAATGGTGGACCCAAGAGTTGTATCAGTGCTAATGAGATGGTGGAATTCATGTAGCATCAAATTTGTCTTGCAAGAGTCTTGGTGCCTAATGATGTCTAAAGAAAATATGAAACACCTCAGACACCTGAAGGACAGTATTACAACAATTCTACCCATTTGATTTAAGCAGTCTTCATTTTCCACATTAGTACATTCTCTAGATATGTCTTATAGACCTCAAAGTACTGGAAAGGAAGCTCCCATTCAAAGGCAATTTATATTAAGATACCATAAATGATATACTTTTTTTGTCCATTTGAAATATAAGTTGGGCTAAAACAAATCATTCCATCAAGTGTCCACTGTCCATGTAGCAAAACTTCTGGGATCAAGAAAGTATATTTAATTATTCATTTAAATTGGTTCCCATCATAACTGGTGGAGCACATCTAATTCAACTGTGAAAAGACACATCACTCAATCACCTTGCTGCTGATTACATGGCTGACTTTCTGTCTTCTCTCCTTTCCCCTCCCTCTGTTTACTCCCTTCCCTACAATAGCCATATAGTTTGGGGGCTTATTAAAATAGATGTGAAGGTTTTAGGTTGTAGCCTGTGGGACTACTGCTTGGTGTGGGGAGGGCTTTGCCTGCACCACTGGTATCTTTAAGTCTTATATATTGCCCTCTTCTAAGCCATCATCCCTTTCCCACTCTCCTCCACTCCTGCCCTTGGCCAAAGTATAGATTTCAACCTCTCTGCTTCCCCCTGAGATTAGACTTCAATGAGGAATTCAAGGCTTTCCCCATATATTCTTTCCCCCAACTTTATTGAGGGGTGCTGCTTTTTCCTCCCTCCTCCTCAAGTCCCTCTTTGAATTGTCACCACACAATTCCCATGACAGTTCCTTGCTTTGGCCAAAAGCCATCACATAAGGTTGGAAAGAGTCTCTGACCTTGCTTACTATGGAATCATATTTATTCACTCCACAAGCCTGGGAAATGAGTTTGGTCCTCAGCCCTGCCACCTCTACTGTCATCATCAGCTGATGCATTTTTTTTTTTAGCTCAGGTTTTGATAAGGTGAAGAGAACAGTCACCAGGGTTATTCTGACCTGCCAGCTCTCAGAGTCCTTGGTGGTTAAACTTGGAGAAAGCCCACATGATGACATTTGTAAGCACATGTGATCTTTTGGAACTGTTTTCTTTTCCTGTAATTGCTTTTGCTTCTAAAATGCAAAGGAGATTTAAACAGGGCTCTTAATTTGTCATTCTTGAAATTTATTGGCATCTAGTTTGGAATTTGACAAAGGAAAAGAAAAACGCTTCAGTTCAGAGCATACTTCAGTTTTGGTGCTGCTGCTTCTCATGATACAATCCTCAGCAGGGATCCAGAAAGAACTGGGTGTGCATAGCTGATCCCCAAAATTGGCAGGCTTGACTTCCTGGCAAATTGCTACATTTTTTCACACTGTGTTCAGGACCACTAAATGTCTAAATGTGAATGCATACTAAAATAAAACCAATTCATTGTATATTAAAGTTTCTTTTTATTATTTAGAGTTTGTGTGAAAACACCTTTAAACAGTAATTATCAAAAGTCTGGAAAGCAAACAAGTGTACATTAACATTTTTTAAAAATAAAATAAATCCATTTGTATCTGAAAACCAGGTTGCAGCCCCTCCTTTCTCCTGATTGCCATTATCTGGAATGTTTTCCATCCCTTCACACCAAATCTTACTTTGTGATCAAGGCTAGGTATGTTTCTTGTAGGCAGCATATGGATGGATGGCTTGTGCTTTTTTACCAATCTGCCAGCCTGTGCCTTTTCAGTGGGGGAATTTAAGCCATTAATATTTACTGAGAGAATTGATAAGTGTGGTGTAGTTCTATTCATTTTATTTTGCAAATTCTTGCTTAGTTTTATCTTTTGTGTCATTGTGGAACCTAGGTTTTGTCCTTTCGTTTCTGGGTATTTAGTTGGCTGGTAGTCCATTGTGATGTTCACTGTGGAAAATGAGTCTAAGTATTTCCTTTAGAACTGGTGTTGTTGTGGCAAACTTGCTCAATGTTTGCATATCAGTAAAATATTTGATTGTCCATAAATTTTAAAGTTTAACATAGTAGGATATAGAATTCCAGGCTGACAATTTTTTTTTTCAGTAGGTTAAAGGTAATTGACCTCTCTCGTCAGGCTTGAAAATTTTTATTTGAGAATTCTGTTGTCACCCTGATGAATTTGCCCCTGTAGGTCATTTGGCTCTTATATATAGCTGCTTGCAGAATTTTCTTTCATTTTGACATTGAACCGGTTCACAGCAATGTGGCTTGGAGAATCTCTGCTTGAATTGGGACAACCTGGTGCGTGACATGCCTCTGAAAGGAGTTTGCCGGAATCTTTGGTGATAACTTGAGAAATTTTCATTTGTGATATACTCTAGTATGGATTCCATGCCTCTGGGATGTTCTTTTTATCCTTTTGGAAAACCTATCATTTGTATGTTTGAACACTTCATGAAGACATATAACTCTGTCAGTCAGGTTTCTACTTTCTTTCTTTTTTTTTTTTTTTTCTCTCTTTAACTACCTGTGTTAGATCAAGAACTTTAACTTTTAGCTCTCAGGTTCATTCTTCTGTACTGTCTAACCTGTTATTGACTTTTTTTCTACTGCATTTCTAAGTTCCCTGCCTGAATTCCTTGAGCTCTTCTATATCCTTTCTATGTGCTTCATATCGTTTGTCTCTTATTTGATCCTGTTTTTTAGATTTCTTTTTGGTTATTTTCTACTCTCTCAGCAATTTACTACTTTGTTTTAACCATCCATATATTAAACCCTTTCTGTCATTTCTAACATTTTTTTATAGGTGGAATCCTCTGCAGGATCTGGTTTGCTCTGTTCTGATTGTTCATGTTGCCAGAGTTTTCCTCCTGTTTATTTCTCACGAGTGTTTTCTTTTTGTTTGTTTCCCTTCCCTACTTTTTCCTTTCACTTCCTTCTCTTTACGTTACTGTGTCTCTGACCTAAGATGTTAAAGTATCCTTTTGGTAAAGGACTAAAAGGAAGAGAAGAGTGAAGAGCAAGAAGTGATAAAAGATTTAAAAAAGAGAGAAAAGAAAAAAGGAAAGATAGAAGTAAATGGAAAGATTTATACAAAGAAGAGAGGAACAGAAAGTGAGAGACAGGAGTTATAGTAGTCTAAAGTACATCACTTTGACTCACACCCCAAAATCCCAGCCTCTAAGGCACTGGGTTGGGTGGGTATTTTGAGGTCTGGAGCTCTTTGTCAGGCTGAGCAGACACAAGACCCCACCTCCACAAAATAGAGACGAACAACAAAAACAGTATAAATCAAAACAAACAAAGACCTTAAGGGATAATATTGGTGTGAAAATTAACAGGAGCAGAAAAACTATGAAAAACAGAACCTATTATTGAAGAAAGAAAAACATGAGGTGGAGCATGATGGTGGAGGGGAAAGATGCTTAGTTCAGCTCTCCTGGAACAACAGGTGAGAGTGAGTGGGGTAGATCATTCCCAGCATGGAATATTGGTGTGGAGTGCAGTTCAGGGTGTGCACCAAGGTGGTATATTTCTGGACTTGGAGTGTAAGCTGGAGCTGCCAAGACAGCCAGGCAAGTTTCTGCATCCCAGCGTCTGGCGGCAGTGGCAGCATCCAGCCCCCGATGGAAGATTACATTTCTCAATTTGTGGAGAAACTAGGTGTTGTGTGGAAAGATTGGTGAAGTGTGGACTCCTGAGTGGAATTTGGTGG
This sequence comes from Nycticebus coucang, assembly GCF_027406575.1. NCBI lineage: Eukaryota > Metazoa > Chordata > Mammalia > Primates > Lorisidae > Nycticebus > Nycticebus coucang. The sequence goes on from NC_069804.1 coordinate 91,971,073, forward strand.
CCAGAGTGAGGTGCCATCTGGAGTGGCTCTGCCGCAGTTTGGCAGCAGAAGAGATATTCATATGGGGAAGTTTTCCAGATAGGAGGCGACCATTGTTATAAAATTCAGGAGACAGCATTTTGCAGGCATCTTTTCTCCTGGACCAGGTGTGAGATCTGAGTTCCAATTGTGGGCACTCGTCCTACACTTGGAACATGCCCAGGATATCCCCTACTCCACAGGAATTGTTGAAGGGATAATTTGTGAAAACTACCTCTGAAGATTTTTTTGATATCTGTGGAATCAACAGTTTGGCAGAGTCTAAGTGCCAAGCAGGTAATCAGGTTACTACCAAGAACAATCTAAGCTGGGAAACAGGTATAAGCCAGGTAACCACTCACTATACCACCTGGTGTCCAGAAAGTATACTGCAACATAAATACATTCCTACTAAAGTCAATCCCTAGGGTATATATATTGCATGTTTTTTATATATATTTATAAAAGTAATTTTTTGTTGCATTTTTCTTTCTGACATTTTCTGCTGTTTTTTTTTATTTTTTTTTCCTTTTTCTGTCTTATAGGAGTTATTGTTAATTTTTTTTCTCTCTCTCTCTTCTTCCCTTCCTTTTATGGAAGCTGACAGTGCTTACATAAGAATATTTGAGCTTGTGTGTGTGTGTGTGTCTGCTTGCTTTTTTGGCTCTTTGTTTTGTTTCAATATGTCTTGTGTTTTGGTAAGTCCTTCAATTGGCAATTTTCTCTAACTCCAATTTTTACATTTAAGAAGAGCAAGGAGAGGAGGTGGGAGAGGGCTAATGGGAGCCATGTTTCAACAGAAGCTCACATCCAGAGGATGTACTAAGGGTCAGAAAAAAGCAACAAAGCTGAAAAGTGGGAGCTGAGTGGAGAGAGAAGATTGATTATTGTACATTATCTTTGCTGAGGCAAGCTATGACTCCAAGGAAGTAAATTTTAGGTACAGAACCGATCCCAAAGAGGATGAGTATATGTCCCCTCCCCTAAGAGAGTTTCTTGCTTGCTTTGGGATCTCTGCAAGCAAGTGGTGAACTGAAGACCTCTTGTCTCACCCCAAAGGTGAGAGTTTCTGGAAGCGTGGACTCTTTCTCCAGAGAGAACCTGCTGTGAGCCTGGGAATTCTCTTTCCCAGCATGAAAATTGAACAAATATTTTCCCTACCATTTTGAACTCCCAAAGCACCCTTACCCCCTTCCTGGCAGTCTAGAAGCCCAACCCCTGCAGAGGCTGGAATGTCTGTGGTTCTTTGCTATGACTGGGCATTACATGGACTGTGGCAGCAGAGCTACTTTGTAACAGTGAATCCAGTAGCAGTGCAGAAAGGCATAGTGGGGAAGGTGTTGGGCCTGGCTCTGCAAAAGTGCAAATCAGTGGTGGGTGGAGGCTTGGGTTTCCACATGACCAGCATAGGCTCTGGAAATACCGATGTACAGGAACCTATGTGGCGACACCACCCACACAGCATCAGCATTAGAAGAGGGATCCCATCAGGGTCAAATTTTGGAGAGACACCTCCCCAGTTCTGTGGACTACCAGATGGAGCCAGATCTCACACTGCAGGGATCCCAGAGGAGCAGAGCTGCTTGGACAGAGGCACAGTCCCTGAGCAAAAAAAAACATTTTCTGCTTTATTAACCTCTGCTTTGAAATGAGCTCAGGTGGAACACTCCCCAGTTTTCATTGAGCACCTAATGTAGTCAGGCTTCAGCTCCTCCAGCTGAAGAACAGAGTGTTGTGGAGTGTTGTGGCCTGGCCAAAAAGGCATTGACTTCCCTCTGACTCTGGCAGGCCCAAATATCTGGTGGATTTGCTCATTGGAGGGAACTGGGTCACAGTTCCCAGTGATGTTTACAATGGTGTTACAAAGCCCAGTGGTGTTTACAATGCCTCAGTGTGACGGAGATGCAAGGTGGGGAAGGATGCACCAGCCACCATTGATGAACTCTTTTTCTGGGTGGGCATTTCTGACTCCATGGAGTGCTTCAGTGAGTTACACTTGAGCTTCCAGTGGACCCCTGCTGTCTAGCTGCTGGAGACCTTTTGAAATCTTCCATTTGATCTGCATTTGTGCTGAATCGGACAATTGGTATTGAACTATTGACCTGGGCCAATCACCGGGGGACCTTCCAAGGTTGTACCCTGGTTGTGTTGTAGGAGGGTTGGATTCCCCTCTTTCTGTTGTTCCCTATGGGGAGCAGGGTGTCCTAGTTGCTTGTATTTCTCCACAGCTGAGATTTTAGCCTAAAGCCACTGATTCACTAGGATTGGGAAGAGACTCACTGAATACAGAACAGAGCCACCTAGCCCTATCACACCAAGCAAGTCCTCAGAGTCTCAGGCTATAGTACTGAACGGAACATTTGTAAACCTGTAGGGGAAAAGCCACAATTACCACTTCTTTGGTAAAGGGCTGGTTAATTACAAATCTGGGAACTCCCAATTCAACTTCACCTTATAAGCTTCTCTAGCCAAATGGTGAAAAATAAACATGGGGTAGAATCATCGGAAAAAATTTGGCAACATGAATAATCAGAGTAGATCAATTCCCCCAAGCAGACAAAAGGGACACAACAGAAGGTATCATTCATAAACAAATGGCTGAAATGTCAGAAATCAAGCTCAGAATTTAGATGGCAAATAAGATTAACAGAATGGAAGTAAAGTTGGAAATAGAAATTCAAAGAGTAATTCAAAGGTTATTTCAGAATTCAATGAATTCAAAGACAAAATAACTGAAGATTTTGACACATTGAGGCAAGAACTTGCAGCCATCAAAGACTGATAAATACAGTCCAATCTCTCAGTAACAGAATGGAGCAGGCAGAAGAAAGTATCTCTGACATTTAAGCAAAGCTTTTGAACAATTCCAAATGCTCAAAGCAGAAGAGAAGTGGAGAGCACAAAAGGATTATTCATGAGTGAGCTGTGGAACCAGTCTAAAAGCAAAAATTTGCCTTATAGGAATTACTGAAGGAGATTAGAATGATTAGAAAGTCACAGATGCTCTACCTAAAGAGATAATTGAGGAAAACTTCCCAAAACATGGCAAGAAATACTGAAATTCAGATAGCAGACAGTTTTAGAACCCAATAACTCAATCCAAATAAAGCATCTTCTACACACATTGTGATTAACGTTGCCAAAATTAACATTAAGGATAAAATCCTACAAGCAGCCATACATAAGAAAATCATAACCTATAAGGGGAAGAATATTAGAATGACTGCATGTCTACCTGGTGAAACTTTCCAACCAGAGGAACATGGTCATCAACCTTCAATCTCCTGAGACAAAACAACTTTCAGCCCAGGATCCTGTATCCAGCTAAACTGAGTTACAGGTATGATGGAAAAGGCATATAATTTAATGACATACACATTTGGAAGAAATGTGCCATAACTAAACCAGCTCTTTAGGATATTCTCAAACCCATCCTCCACAGTGACCACCACAATGCTCTACCACCAAAGTAAACTCACTCAAAAATTTTTGATCAAAACCCAACTTTCACAGTGGTGAAAGGACTAAAAATGGCCACTGGTCTTTTGAAAAAATTGACACCCAAAATACTCTCCATTCTCTCAATTAATATGAATGGCTTAAATCGTCCTCTAAAGAGGCACAGGTTGGCTGAATGGATACAAAAACTCAGGACAGATATCTGCTGCATACAAGAATCTCATCTTACCTTAAAAGATAAATATAGACTCAGGGTGAAGGGATGGACATCTATAATTCAGGCAAACAGAAATCAGAAAAAAATCAATGGTTTCAGTTTTATTTGCAGATACATTAGGCTTAAAACCAACAAAAGTAAGGAAAGATAAGGATGGTCAATTCATATTTGTTAAGGGAAACACTCAATATACTGAGATTTTTAACTTTTATGCACCCAACCAGAATGTTCTGCAATTGATAAAGAAGTCCCTAACATACATGAACAATTTGATATCTTCCACCACCAGAATATATTTAGAGATTTTAACACTCCTTTGGTAATGTTTGTTAACCTCTGGTTTGAATATGAAACTAAGCAAAGAAATTTTGGATTTAAACTTCACCATATGACAATTGAACTTAATAGTAGTCTAGAGAACATTTCATCCTAGTAAAATTGAATAGACATTTTTCTCATCAGCCAATGATGTATACTCCAAAATTGATCATATCTTAGGCCACAAGGCTAACCTTAGCAAATTTCAAAGAATAGAAATTATTCCTTGTATTTTCTCAGATCATCACGGAATAAAACTTGAACTCAACAATAACAGGAATCTAAATACTCATACAAAGACATGGAAACTAAATAAACTTACACTGCATAATGGCTGGGTAATAGATGAGATTAAGAAGGAAATTATCAAATTTTTGGAACAAAATGATAATAAAGACAGGAATTATCAGAACCTATGTGATACTGCAAAGAGAGACTTAAGAGGGAAATTTATAGTGTTGCAAGACTTCCTCAAAAGACCAAAAAGAGAGGAAATAAGCAACTTAATGGGACATCTTAAGTATCTGGAAAAGTTAGAACATTTCAACCCCAAACCCAGCAGAAGAAAAGAACTGACCATAATTAGAGCAGAATTAAATGAAATTGAAAACAAAATTATTATAAAAGAAAGAACCAGTTGGTTTTCTGAGAAGTTTAACAAAATTAATAAACCTCTGTGTAGCCTAACCAATAATATAAAATTGAAATCTCTGACAAAGGCAAAATAATAACAGACACCTCAGAAATTCAAAGAATTCTTAATGAATACTACAAAAACACTATTCTCATAAATATGAATATTTTAAAGATATTGACCAATACTTGGTAGCATGCCACCTTCCTAGACTTAGCCACAAATAATTGGAAATTTTGAACAAACCTCTATCAAGTACTAAAATCTATATGAAATCTCCCAAGTAAATAAGAGTCCAGGACTAGATGGCTTCACATCAGAATTCTACAAAATCTTGGAAGAGGAACTATTACCTATATTACTTAACCTTTTTCAAAGCATAGAAAAAGAAGGAATACTACTTAACACATTATATGAAGCAAATAACACCCTGATCCCCAAACCAGGAAAAAACACAAGAAGCAAAGAAAATTACAGACCAAAATCTTTAAGGAATATAGATTAAAAAATATTCAGTAAGATCCTAGCAAACAGAATCCAGCAACATATCAAACAAATTATACACCATGACAAAGTGGGTTTTATCCCAGGGTCTCAAGGATGGTTCAATATATTTAAACTTAAAAATATTATATGTCACATCAACAAAATAAAAGATGAAGACTATATGAGACTATTAATCAATGCATGAAAATATTTTGATAATACCAGCTTCCTTTTCTGATCAGAACACTTAAGAAAATAGGTATAGAAGGGACATTTTTTGATAGAGGCCATCTACACCAAACCCACAGCCAGTATTATATGGAAAAGAATAAAATCAAAAACATTCGGTGGGGTGGAGCATGATGGCAGACAAGACAGACGTGTAGCCCACATCTCGCAAGCTACCAGGTGAGAGGAAAGGCGGTCTGGACCTTCCCTGTGTGTGGATTATTGGAGTGGACAGACAGCGGGAGACGCCCAGTGAACTGGCAGTTTGCTATATATGAGGGGTAATTTAAAATCACAGACTCTGTTGTAGAGATTCTTCCCTGCTAGGCCGTGCCGGCCATCAGGCCCCTCCCCCACGGAGGTCAGCAGCTTGTAAATACTGACAAAATCCAATTGACAAATAATTAATCCTGAACTGAGGGAGGCTTCCGAAAGGAGAGCCACTCAAAACCACGGGGAGCTGGGCAAACTGTTGGACAATTGAAGGGAAGGGATCCTGCCTGGGAAACAGACATTTTGAACTACCCAAAAGGGCGGGCACCTTTCCCCCAGGTGTTGGAGGGGGCTGGCGGTTCAGGCTGCGCAGCGAACTGGCAGACGCCCATCCAAAACTCTGAACCATAAAACTCAGAATAAATCCCCCGAGCGCTCCAACCACGGGAACCGCTTGAAGCCTAGGACAAGGCTTTGGCTTCTGGAACCGCGAAGCTACTGAAGCCGCGGACCAGCTTTGGCTGCTGAAGCCCCGGGAACCAGCTACAGGAGATACTGCGCGAACTCAACACCACTCCCCTTATGGCCGATTGCAGTCGCCAGTTTGCGGGGGAACCTGGGAACAGAGTGGAGAGACTTAGGAAGCGTGGACACCTGCACTGAGTGGGAAGGTCTGTCGCAAGTGCTGTCTGGAAAAGAACAGCCAAGGTTGCACAATTCTCAGGCGACAAACTTTTACGGGAACTCCAAAATGGCGATCGGCCATGGAAGGTGGTTACCATGGTAACGGTATAAACTGTAAACTAGGTATAAGTCTCGAAACCACTCACAGCGCCACCTGGTGTCCAGAAAGTATATTGCAGTATGAATATATACCTACAAAAGTTGATCCCTACAGCAGACATATAGATATTTATAGGTATATTTCTACCACAAGAATATTTTTGCAGTTGGTGCCTATTTTTTTTGTTTTGTTTTGTTTTGGGTTTTTTTTGGTTTTTGTGCGGTTTTTTTGTTTGCTTTTTTTTTTTGCTGTTGTTTTCTTTTTGTCTGATTTTTCCTCACCATTTTCTTAGAGGAGATTTTGATAATTTTTTATTATTACATTTTATATAGATATATTTTTTTATTTCTATGTCTTCTAATTTTAATTTCTTCTTTCTTCTCACTTAACATTCCTTCTAACACCACTTTTTTCTCTCTTTTCTTTCCCTTCTTTCAATTATTTTACGATTATCACTATTTTTATTGCAATTGTTCTTATATTGCTGTTGTCGTGGCTATTGCTTGTATGTTTACGTGTTTCCGTCTATCTCTGTATCTATGGGCCCAAGTGCCTGGTAACCTTTGTATCTGTTTATTTGTTCATTTGGTCTCAATGAGCTTGGTGTTACGGCCTGCAACCCTGAGCTCCTAACACCCCCCTCAACTCTCACTCCGTGATCTGGAGACCAGCCCCCTCAGGAGTCCAGATTATAGGGGGAATTCTCAAGAGGTGTAGACAGGACCTGGACTGTGGCTGGCCAGTGCTGACTCTGTAGCAAAGGAGCGAAAAGACGATGGTCAGCTGAGAGGGAATTACACTGGAGCGGTGGTGCCCTGAGGTGCAGAGCAACAGCCGTCTTCAGCAATAACAAGGCCCACCCCCAGATATCCCATAGCCTCTCCTCCTGTCTTCCTGGGCAACCAGATGAGGCCGAGCATCTTCTCAGATGGCAACCACCATGGAACAGACCTGGGACTGAAACACAGGCCACATGAGTAAAGGGTTTTCCTGAGACGGTACTGACCTGGGTGGAACAGGGGGGCTAGAAAACACACCCGCAGATCCGGGAACCTCCTAGGGGTGGGCTGATCCAGAGAACCGTTCTACTGAGCCTAAGACGCAACTGGCCCTTAGGGGATCACCAGCCTATAGACAAAGGAGGCCAAGAGGCTACAGCCAACAACTGATCGTAATGTGAATACAAACCCACAGGAATAAAGACAGGGCCTGAGACACAGTTTCTGGGAACTCAAATCAGCCTCTCCTCTGCAGAGGAATCTGGCAAGGTCAGAAACAAACTCCCACAGGGTTGTTCCCTTCACCCAGTAACATAAACTAAGGGTGGGGCTGGAACTGAGTGAACACCTCCAGCCTCCATCAAGTACCCAAGGTTAACAGGACACACCACTCCCTGCTAGATAAAGACAGAGAATAGCAGCCTAGTTGAGCAGACACAGATGACCCTGTGACTTAGGCAGGTGCAAACCCCTGGAGTATCTGCTTACTGCAGACAACTGACTGGGTCACAGCCCTGAGGGGCTAGCAGCTACTGGGTGTGACAGAGCTGCAAGGTGGGAAAGGAGGCATCAATCTCCCCAGACTGATCTATTTACTGGTGGCTCTTCCTGACTCCATGCAGCACTGGAGCAAGCAATTTTAGAGCAGTCACCAGACCCCTGTGATCTAGTTCCCAGGGACCTCTTGAACTCTCCCACCCGAGGCAGCTGCTGACTGAGACAATTGACTTGGACCTTTTAAACTAAGTCACTCACCTGGGGACTATCCAGGTGGTGCCCTGGGTGTGTGGTTGTAGGCAGGTTTGATTTTCCTTTTCCATTTGTTGCCTGTGGTGGGTGGGGTGACTTAATGGCTGGTATTTCTCCACAGCTGAGACTTCAACCCAGAGTAACTGTTTCACTAGGGTCACATAGAAACCAGCTGAAAACAAGTCAGAACCACTTAGCCCCTCTACACAAAACAGGGCCCCAGTTTCTCAGGCCACATCACTGTACGGGTCCTCGACAAAACACCAGAGGAAAATCAAAAGGAGTAAAACAATCATGGGGCGGAATCAGCAGAAAAAAAACACTGGTAACATGAATAACCAAAATAGCTCAACCCCCCCAAGGAAAGATACGGCAGATGTAATTGAAGATCCCATTCACAAACAACTGACTGAGATATCAGAAATCGAATTCAGAATTTGGATGGCAAACAAGATTAACAAAATGGAATTAGGAATTCGTGGATAAATTCAAAAGCTGTCTCAAGAATTTAACGAATTGAAAGACAAAACCACGAAAGACTTAGACACACTGAAACAAGAATTTGCAGCCCTCAAAGATATGAAAAATACAGTGGAATCCCTTAGCAACAAAATGGACCAAGCCGAAGAAAGGATCTCCGACATCAAAGATAAAGCCTTTGAACGCTCCCAAACTCTCAAAGAGGAAGAGAAATGGAGAGCAAAAATGGATCACTCACTCAGAGAGCTCTGGGATAACTCGAAGAAGGCAAATATCCATCTCATAGGAATTCCTGAAACAGATGAAGTGGCCTCACTGGGCACAGTGGCCCTTCTGCATGAAATTATGAAAGAGAATTTTCCAGACATGCCTAGAGAACCTGAAATTCAGATAGCAGATAGCTTCAGAAGCCCAGCACGACTCAACCCCAATAAGACATCCCCCAGGCATATCATAATTAACTTCACTAAAGTTAATATGAAGGAAAAAATACTCAAAGTGGCCAGGTGAAAGAAATCTATTACCTTCAAAGGGAAGAACATTAGAATGACTGCAGATCTCTCTGCCGAAACTTTTCGAACCAGAAGAGGGTGGTCATCAACGTTTAATGCCTTCAGGCAAAACAACTTTCAACCCCGGATCTTGTACCCAGCTAAACTGAGTTTCATTTACGATGGAGAAATTAAATACTTTAATGACATACATATGCTAAAGAAATTTGCCATAACCAAACCAGCTCTTCAGGATATTCTCAGACCTATCCTCCATAATAACCAACCCAATCCTCTACTACAAAAGTAAACTCACTCAGAAACTTCTGCTCAAACTCCAACATCCACAATGGCAAAAGGATTAAAAATGCCCACTGGACTTTCAAAAAACTCAATACCCCAAATTTCACCAAACTTATCAATGCTCTCCATTAATGTGAATGGCTTAAACTGCACTCTAAAGAGACATAGGTTAGCTGACTGGATACAAAAACTCAGGCCAGATATTTGTTCCATACAAGAGTCACATCTTAACTTAAAAGACAAATACAGACTCAGGGTGAAAGGATGGTCATCCATATTTCAGGCAAATGGTAACCAGAAAAAAGCAGGAGTTGCAATTTTCTTTACGGACACAATAGGCTTTAAACCAACAAAAGTAAGAAAGGACAAAAATGGTCACATCATATTTGTTAAGTGTAAGACTCAATATGATGAGATTTCAATTATTAATATCTATGCACCCAACCAGAATGCACCTCAATTTATAAGAGAAACTCTAACAGACATGAGCAACTTGATTTCCTCCAACTCTATAATAGTTGGAGATGTTAACACTCCTTTGGCAGTGATGGATCGATACTCCAACAAAAAGCTGAGTAAAGAAATTCTAGATTTAAATCTAACGATCCAACATTTACATTTAGCAGACATCTACAGAACATTTCATCCCAACAAAACTGAATACACATACTTCTCATCAGCCCACGGAACTTACTCCAGAATCTATCACATCTTAGGTCACAAGTCTAACCTCAGCAAATTTACAGGAATAGGAATTATTCCATTCATCTTCTCGGACCATCATGGAATAAAACTTGAGATGAGTAACAACAGGAATCTGCATACACATACAAAAACATGGAAGTTAAGTAACCTTATGCTGAATGAAAGCTGGGTCAGAGATGAGATCAAGAAGGAAATGGCCAAATTTCTGGAACAAAATGACAATGAAGACACGAAATATCAGAACCTCTGGAACACAGCAAAGGCAGTTCTAAGAGGGAAATTTATAGCACTGCCAGCCTTCCTAAGGAGAACGGAAAGAGAGGAAGTAAGCAAGTTAATGGGACATCTCAAGAGACTGGAAATGGAAGAACACTTCAACCCCAAATCCAGTAAAAGAAAAGTAATAACCAAAATCAGAGCAGAAGTAAATGAAATTGAAAACAAAAGAATCATACAACAGATCAATAAAACAAAAAGCTCGTTTTTTGAAAAGGTGAACAAAATAGATAAACCTTTGGCCAACCTAATCAGGAAAAAAAGAGTAAAATCTCTAAACTAATAAATCAGAAATAACAAGGACGAAATATCAACAGACTCCTCAGAATTCAAAAAAACCCTTAATGAATATTACAAGAAACTTTACTCTCAGAAATACCAAAATCTGAAGGAAATCGACCATTACTTGGAAGCACGTCACCTTCCAAGACTTAATCAAAAACAAGTGGAAATGTTGAACAGGCCCATATCAATTTCAGAAATATCATCAACCATACAAAATCTCCCCAAAAAGAAAAGCCCGGGAACAGATGGATTCACATCAGAATTCTACCAAACCTTTAAAGAGGAATTAGTACCTATATTACTCAACCTGTTCCAAAAGGTAGAAAAAGAAGGAAGACTACCGAACACATTCTATGAAGCAAAAAGCACCCTGATCCCCAAACCAGGAAAAGACCCAACAAGAAAAGAAAACTATAGACCAATATCACTAATGAATATAGATGCAAAAATATTCAACAAGATTCTAACAGAATCCAGCAACATATCAAACAAATCATACATCATGACCAAGTCGGTTTTATATCAGGGTCTCAAGGCTGGTTCAATATACGTAAATCTGTATATGTAATACAGCACATAAACAAATTAAAAAACAAAGACCATATGATTCTCTCAATCGATGCAGAAAAAGCTTTTGATAACATCCAACATCCCTTCATGATCAGAACACTTAAGAAAATTGGTATGGAAGTGACATTTCTTAAACTAATAGAGGCCATCTACAGCAAAACCACAGCCAATATCATATTGAATGGAATTAAATTAGAATCATTTCCACTTAGATCTGGAACCAAACAAGGCTGCCCATTGTCTCCATTGCTGTTTAACATTGTAATGGAAGTTTTAGCCACTGCAATTAGGGAAGAAAAGGCGATCAAGGGTATCCACATAGGGTCAGAAGAGATCAAACTTTCGCTCTTTGCAGATGATATGATTATATATCTGGAAAATACTAGGGACTCAACTACAAAACTCTTTGAAGTGATCAAGGAATACAGCAGTGTCTCAGGTTACAAAATCAACATTCATAAATCGGTAGCCTTTATATATACCAACAATAGTCAAGTTGAAAAAACAATTAAGGACTCTATCCCATTCACAGTAGTGCCAAAGAAAATGAAAGACTTGGGAGTTTATCTAACAAAGGACGTGAAAGATCTATATAAAGAGAACTGTGAAACTCTAAGAAAAGAGATAGCTGGAAATGTTAACAAATGCAAAAATATACCATGGTCATGGTTGGGAAGAATCAACATTGTTAAAATGTCCATACTACCCAAAGCAATATATAATTTCAACGCAATCCCCATTAAAGCTCCACTGTCATACTTTAAAGATCTTGAAAAAATAATACTTCGTTTTATATGGAATCAGAAAAAACCTCGAATAGCCAAGACATTACTCAAAAATAAAAACAAAGCAGGAGGAATCTTGCTACCATACCTCAGACTATACTACAAATCAATAGTTATCAAAACATCATGGTACTGGCACAAAAACAGAGAAGTAGATGTCTGGAACAGAATAGAGAACCAAGAGATGAATCCAGCTACTTACCGTTATTTAATCTTTGACAAGCCAATTAAAACCGTTTAGTGGTGAAAAGATTCCCTATTTAACAAATGGTGCTGGGTGAACTGGCTGGCAACCTGTACAAGACTGAAACTGGACCCACACCTCTCACCATTAACCAAGATAGACTCTCACTGGACTAAAGATTTAAACCTAAGACATGAAACTATAAAAATACTAGAAGAAAGTGTAGGGAAAACCCTTGAAGAAATTGGGTTGGGTGAGTTTTTTATGAGAAGGACCCCTCGGGCAATTGAAGCTGCTTCAAAAATACACTATTGGGACTTGATCAAACTAAAAAGCTTCTGCACAGCCAAGAACACAGTAGGTAAAGCAAGCAAACAGCCCTCAGAATGGGAGAAAATATTTGCAAGTTATGTCTCCGACAAAGGTTTAATAACCAGAATCTACAGAGAACTCAAACGCATTAGCAAGAAAAGAACAAGGGATCCCATCACAGGCTGGGCAAGGGACTTGAAGAGAAACTTCTCTGAAGAAGACAGGCGCACGGCCTTCAGACATATGAAGAAATGCTCATCATCTTTAATCATCAGAGAAATGCAAATCAAAACTACTTTGAGATATCATCTAACTCCAGTGAGACTAGCCTATATCACAAAATCCCAAGTCCAGAGATGTTGGCGTGGATGTGGAGAAAAGGGAACACTTTTGCACTGCTGGTGGGAATGCAAATTAATACATTCCTTTTGGAAAGAGATATGCAGAACACTTAGAGATCTAAAAATAGATCTGCCATTCAATCCTGTAATCCCCCTACTGGGCATATACCCAGAAGACCAAAAATCACACCATAACAAAGATATTTGTATCAGAATATTTATTGCAGCCCTATTCATAATCGCTAAGTCATGGAAAAAGCCCAAGTGCCCATCGATCCATGAATGGATTAATAAATTGTGGTATATGTACACCATGGAATTTTATGCAGCCTTAAAGAAAGATGGAGACTTTACCTCTTTCATGTTTACATGGATGGAGCTGCAACATATTCTTCTTAGTAAAGTGTCTCAAGAATGGAAGAAAAAGTACCCAATGTACTCACCCTTATTATGAAACTAATTTAGGACCTTCACATGAAAGCTATAACCCAGTTACAACCTAAGAATAGGGAGAAAGGGGAAAAGGAGGGGAAGGAGGGGGGAGGGAGGGCAGAGGAGGGGGATTAATGGGATTACACCTGCGGTGCATCTTACAAGGGTATATGTGAATCCTAGTAAATGTGGAATGTAGAAGTCTTAGCAAAATAACTAAGAAAATGCTACAAAAGCTATGTTAACTAATGTGATGAAAATGTGTCAAATGATCTATGAACCAAGTGTATGTGCCCCACGATCATACTAATGTACACAGCTATGGTTTAATAAAAAAATAAGAAAATAAAAACATTCCCACTTAGATCAAGAACCAGGTAGGGTTGCCCATTGTCTCCACTGCTTTTTAATATTGTGATGGAAGTCTTAGCCATCTCAATCAGGCAAGAGGTTATCAAGGTTATACAAATAGGAACAGAGAAGACAAAACTGTCACTCTACACAGATGATGTGACTGTATATCTGGAAAACCCAGGGAATCAACTACACAACTCTTAGAAGTAATCAAGGAATACACAAGTGTCTCAGGTTACAATATCAATACTCACAAATCAGTAGCCTTTATACATGCCAACAATAGTCAAGCTGAAAAAATATTCAAGGACTCTATTCCTTTTACAGTAGTTCCAAAGGACATGAAATATTTGGGAGTTTACCTAACAAAGGACGTGTTAATGGGAGTATTATACAGGCTGGATCAGAACCCAGTAATAGTCTAATGAGAGAACAACCTTTTACCACTAGGTGGCAAATTTTCTCCAAATATGTAGATAACCTCTTTGATGTTTTATTAGGCAAAAATACCCATTCTAAAATTTAAATCTCTTGATAAATGAGGCCAGTTGGAGAATGTTCCAAGGGAAGAACAAGGAAAATAACTGGAGAGTGAGGATTATATGATCAAGACAGTGGGTACCAAATTGCTGAGAAATTACCAAAAGCTCCTCTTTCAATGCAGGGGTTAAATAGTGAGGGATGTTAAGATCTGGATCACCCTCTAATGTAGAAAATACATTAGTTAAGGCATAGGTTGGGATACCTGAAGAATTTCTAAGCCAATTAATATCTTCTAAGAGTCATTGAAAGTCATTAATGTTCTAAGTTTATCAGTATGTAATTCCACTCTTTGAGGCCATATTTTTTGAGAATCAAGTCTATAACCTATATATGAAAAAGGAGGTTGAGCTTGAATTTTATTAGGAGCTATTTGCAGACCATACTTATGTAAAATGGATAAAGCACATTTAATATATTTTTCAATGTGAAGATTTCTGCATGGGCAAACAAAATATCCATACAATAGATTATAAGAGCAGAAGTAAATTGCTTTCTTATTTCCTACAGAGGCTGATTAACAAAATATTGGCACAAGGTGGGACTATTAATCTTTCCCGTAGCAATACACGCCATTGATATTTATCATAAGGCTTATGTTAATTAAGGGAAGGCACCAAAAAAGGCAAAAAAAGGCAATCTTCAGGGTGCAAATAAATGGTAAAAAATAATTTGTTTAAATCAATAATATGCAAATGCCATCTCTAGGAATCGTAGAAGGAGATGGCAGGCCAGACTGTAATGGACCCATAGATTGAATGGTAGAATTAACCTGTCTGGAGTCTATAAGCATTCTCCATTTTCCTGATTTCCTTTTTATTATAAAAATAGGAGAAAATGAAATAGTGACTAATCTTCACATAAATTCGTTTTAATTTTGACCAAAGTATATTACTTAAACATTAATTTTTAACTCAACATGTTAATATGTTGTTTGGATATTGTATCCTCATTTTAAGTGACATATGTTTGTAATTTCTCCTTTATAATAATATATTTCCTCCAACTTTAGTATCAGGTGTACCCATGTCAAGTAGAATGATTTTAATGTATTTCTTCTTTTTCTATTGTCTACAAGACTTAACATGATCTGTTTTTTGAAATTATCTTTTACTTTTATTTATAAATATTGGTTGTCTATTTTTTGATATTTGAAAAAATAAGAATTTAAATGATGACTCTATATTGAATCTCAGAGTCAAAGCATTCTATAATAGACATACTCTTATTTGACTATGTGAATGTTACTTTCTTCGCATTATTATTATTACTATTGCTTAATATTTTGATGTAGCAATTGTCTGATTCCTTTTCTGAATGTATTGAAGTTCATTCGTCCTTTACAAGGTTTTTGTTTATAATAAAAAAAAGAAAAAACAAACAAAACAAAACAAACAAAAAAACAGGACACTAAAATCAGCATCCCACTGTCTCCAAAAGAACACATGTGTATAGGTCGTTCTTTATGGAATCCATAAAAAATGCTTCCCAGACTTCCTCCCTTGTGTTCTGTCAATTTAACTTTCAAGTTTGGAACTATAACTTCTATGAAAACTTGGCTCCTTTTTGTCTTAGAAAAAGGAAAAACAGAAATTTGCCCAAACAAAAGAAAAAATAAATAGGAGAATTCCATAGACTGGTAGAAAGTTCTACATGACCTTCTTTTAATTGTTCCTGTATAATATTTGAGAGGACTTATAATTTACCATGAGTTAAGGGTCACTGTGGGCTTGAACTCTTTATCAAGCCCTTGAACAGCACAGACAAGTCTGCACAATCGTAACATCATCATATTGTAACTGACCCTGAACGCCAAGCCATTGTCCACTGCCCATTAATTGAGCCTCTGTGATTGGAGTGCCTCTAGCTTGAGTCTGTCTGGCTAACAATGCTGCCTCTGTTTTCCACCAAATATGAAACTGCAAGTATTGACCTGATTCAAGAAAAGTGCGAGTGATTGCATCCCAATCATAGGGAAACAGTTTCATTTCTGAGGCCAATCCTAGAATTAAACCTTTAAAATAAGGAGATTGCATGCCGTATTGAGTAATAGCTTGTTTGAGATCTTTGATAGTTTTAAAAGTGAGGGGATTGTGATTATACTGAACAGCCCTTTGAGGATATTGTTCATTGGGAGGGAGCTGTGTAACTGGAACTGGGTAGAGCCCCAAAATTTGAGAATCAGAAGTATCAATATCCCCTGCTTTCCTTCCTTCTAGTACAACATGAACAAATGAGGATCCACAATGGTGGGGGTCCAGTAATGTCAGCAGGAGAGGCAGAAGGTATTTTTAGAAGCCCCCCTCCACTCTTTAAAGTACTTTCACAGATCTTTTGTGAGTCTAATTTAGGTAAATGAATGTTATCTAAACGTTTAGACAGTTCAGATAACTGTGCTATCAATATCTTATAATTAGGAGGTGCATCTGTCCCCTCAAATTCACTTTCAGATAAGGATTCAGAGCTGAAGTCCTTTTTACTAATATTATAGCACTGTGGATTAGATTCAATTCCAGGTTGCATCTCATAATTCTGTGAGATTTCTTTCCTTTCCTTCTCTCCAATTGCCTCTTTTCTGCATTGGCCTTGGAGGCAATGGTTGGGAGGGCATTGGATTAGTAGACTCATAGCCTCTTCCCTCATAGTATGATTTTACCTTAGTTAATTCATGGTCATAAACTGACCCTTGGTGAGACTGATTCTTTGTTTCAGACTGCAGTGACTACAGAGCCAAAGTAATGAGATTACAAAGAGACCACACTGATGCAGGAATGTTATTACCTTGCTGATAAGTATGACACAATGCACTCATCACCTGTTTTCATGTTTTTAAACTCAAAAAAGCTCTACCTGATTGCTGAAACTAATATCAGTGCCTGCACACATATTTAAATAATTCCTCAAAGTTCTCAAAGTTCTTTTCTTTGAGTTTTACTCCTGTACTTTTCAGGAGAGTACTGAGGACTTTCATGTATTGAGATTCTAATGACAGAGACTGTCCCATTGTTCTCCATTATCTCCCTTGAATAATTCCCTTACCCCTGAGTGGAATTACCCTTTTGGTCTGCATCAAGGACACTGCTCACTGCACCAGATGTTGCAGTTTCTCTGAGGAAACAGATCACAGGATATGTATGATCAGCACAAGCTCCAAGGAGAGAGACTTACTGTCACACCACAGAGAGCTAGCCCCTCAGCTAAGTAAAACAAGCAGACAGCCCTCAGAATGGGAGAAAATATTTGCAGGTTATACCTCCAATAAAAGTCTAATAACCAGAATCCACAGAGAACTCAAATGCATTAGCAAGAAAAGAACACATGACCCCATCTCAGGGTGGGCAAGGGACTTGAAGAGAAACTTCTCTAAAGAAGACAGACGTACAATCTACAAACACATGAAAAAAGTTCATCGTCCTTAATCATCAGAGAAATGCAAATCAAAACTACTTTGAGATATCACCTAACCCCAGTAAGAGTAGCCCACATAACAAAATCCCAAAACCAGAGATGTTGGCGTGCATGTAGAGAAAGGGGCACACTTCTACACTGCTGGTGGGAATGCACACTAATACGTTCCTTCTGGAAGGATGTTTGGAGAATACTTAGAGACCTAAAAATATACCTGCCATTCGATCCTATAATTCCTTTACTAGGTTTATACCCAGAAGACCAAAAGTCACAATATAACAAAGACATCTGTACCAGAATGTTTATTGCAGCCCAATTTATAATTGCTAAGTCATGGAAGAAGCCCAAGTGTCCATCGACCCACGAATGGACAAGCAAATTGTGGTACATGTATACCATGGAATATTATGCAGCCTTAAAGAAAGATGGAGACTTTACCTCTTTCATGTTTACATGGATGGAGCTGGAACATATTCTTCTTATCAAAGTATCTCAGGAATGGAAGAAAAAGTATCCAATGTACTCAGCCCTACTATGAAGCTAAATTATAGCTTTTGCATGAAGGCTATAACCCAACTGTAGCACAAGACTATGGGGAAAGGGCCAAGGAAGAGGAAGGGAGGTGGGAGGTTTTGGTGGAGGGAGGGTAATGGGTGGGGCCACATCTACGGTGCATCTTAGAATGGATCCAGGCAAAACTTACCAAATGCAGAATACAAATGCTTATATACAGTAACTAAGAAAATGCCATGAAGGCTACATTGAACAGTTTGATGAGAATATTTCAGATTGTATATGAAACCTGCACATTGTACCCCTTGATTGCACTAATGTACACAGCTATGATTTAGCAATAAAAATAAATAAATTAAAAAAAGAAAATATTACAAAGCTTTGTCAAGAAGTAACATTTCTCACAAGTAACAGTTCTCATGGCTCGCAGTTTCTTTTCTCAACAACTTTGTTGGCTTCTAATCTATACATAAACATTTCCTTAAACTCTTCCTGATCCTACCTGTGAGAACACAGAGCTGTTTGCTGACATGCCATCAGGCTTCAGATGCTCTTGTGCTTGCATCACGAACTCTCTGAACACTCTCATGTACTTTAAGGTCGAAGTCAGGTCATGGACTGAAGAAAAGTCCATCTACAATCCTAACTTCTTTGCCCTCAGTCCCCACAGGGTATGAAGCCTGAAGCTTTCCTCAGCCTGCTTAGCAGACATGCTCCAAACTGTGTCCCTTCGCCACACACTGGCTTTCGTAGGAATGCGTGTGTTGCTCAAATATACCCAGGAGTTTCTGCCCAGTTTATCAGGTGTGCCTTGACTGGCCTCACACTTGATCTTGCAAGACAGCTGTCCCACAGTCACTGCACTCCACCTGCACCTGAACAATGATAGCTCTGGTCTGCCTGATGGCTCTATCCCTTACCCTGGATGCTATTCAAAATCACTTGCTCTCTTGCCCAAACAGTCCCAATGCAACTCAACCAAGTGCCCAGGGCCATATAAAAAGGAAAAGAAAACCCACAGGAAAGGCCTTCTCTGTCTGTAAACTGCAGCCAGAATCACCACTGCTTTACCAGCTGGTCCCTGCCAGCACAATTACCTTTGTGCCACTTCTCCTCTGTTTCCAACTTCCTCTTGGGATCCTGAAGTCTCCTGCTTATTCCCTGTGTCCCTAAAGAGACTTTTCTGGGCAGAACCAACCTGCCAGAGATATATGGAGTCCTGTCTCCCTGACTTTCAATCAACAACAGAAAAAAAGATCATTATATAATGGTAAAGGGAGCAATTCAACATGAAGACATACCAATCCTCAATATGTACGTACCTAACATAGGAGCACCCAGATTCATAAAACAAACCCTAATGGGTCTAAGGAAAGAAATAAATAACATTATCATAATGACATAAGATTTCAACATTTCACTGGCACAGTTGAACATATCAGCCAAAGAAAAAATAAACAATGTATGTAAATAGGACTCTAGAACAAATGGGCCTAACAGACTTTGCAGAACATTTTACCCCAAAGCTACTAAATATACATTCTTCTAATCAGCATAAGTAACATTCTGTGAGATTGATCATATATTAGGCTACAAAACCTGTCTCAACAAAGTAAAGACAAAACTTAGAAATCATACCATGTATCATCTTAGACCACAGTGGAATAAAACTAGAGATCAATTCCAAGAGAAACACTCAATTTTATACAAATCTTAGTAATTAACCTTTGATGAAGGAATATTGGGTCAAAAGGAAAATTGTGATGGAAATTAAAAGATCCTTCAAATTGAATAACAAAGGGGACAAAAGCTATCAGTATCTATGGGACCCATAAAGAGCAGTCCTAAGGATAAAATTCATAGCCTAAAATTCCTGTATCAAAAAGACAGAAATACCACAAATTGACAAACTAATGACATGTCTCAGGTAACTAACACATGAGGATTAGTTTGCAGTCCCACCAGCAGTGTAAAAGTGTTCCCTTCTCTCCACCTTTCTGGAAGGAAGTATGGAGAAACCTCAAAGCACTCAAGCTAGACCTCCCATTTGATCCTGCAATCCCATTACTAGGCATCTACCCAGAAGGAAAAAAATCCTTTTATCATAAGGACACTTGTACTAGACTGTTTATTGCAGCTCAATTTACAATCGCCAAAATGTGGAAATACCCACCAACCCAGGAATGGATTAACAAGCTATGGTATATGTACACCATGGAGTACTATTCAGCTATTAAAAAAAATGGAGACTTCACATCCTTCGTATTAACCTGGATGGAAGTGGAAGACATTATTCTTAGTAAAGCATCACAAGAATGGAGAAGCATGAACCCTATGTACTCAATTTTGATATGAGGACAATTAAGGTTATGGGGGGAGGAAAAGCAGAAAGAGGGATGGAGGGAGGGGAGTGGGGCCTTGGTGTGTGTCACACTTTATGGGGGCAAGACATGATTGCAAGAGGGACTTTACCTAACAATTGCAATCAATGTAACCTGGTTATTGTACCCTCAATGAATCCCCAACAATAAAAAAAAAAAAGAAATCAAATTCACCATGCCAACTTATTATGAATGTCAAGAGTTTTTAAACCCTAATAACTCTCACAATTTTCCACGACTGAGAAAAATATAGTACAATAGAGTAAAATATCCTAGGGATATCTAGGAACTAAAGAAAAAAAAAAAAAGAGGATTAAACTAAAAGCCAATGAAGAAAATAATAAAAACACTACTGATGAAAAAGAACCACCAGGCAGTGCTCATAGCTCACTGGGTAGGGTTCCGGCCACATACACCGAGGCTGGCAGGTTCGAACCGAGCCCAGGCTTGCTGAAACAACAATGACAACTGCAACAACAACAAAAATAGCTGGGCATCGTGGAGGACGCCTGTAGTCCCAGATACTTGGGCAGCTGAGGCAAGAGAATCGCTTAAGCCCAAGAGTCTAAGGTTGCTTTGAGCTGTGATGCCACAGCACTCTGCCCAAGGTGACAGCTTGAGACTCTGTCTCAAAATAATAATAATAATAATAATAAAGAAAAGGAAAGAGAAAGAAGCACCAGACTGTAAGGCCTTACAGGTAAAATTTATCAAAAACTACAAAGAAGATCTGGAAGATATGCAGAAGAAATTATTCCTCAATGTGGAGCAGAAGGTAATCCTCCCCAACTCATTTTACAAAGCCAGAAACACCTTGACACCAAATCTAGAGAATAACAACAACAACAAAGAAAACTACAGACAACTATGTGTCAGGAATATAGAGGCAAAAATTATCAATAAAACATTAGCAATCTTATTTCAACAACACATTAAAATATTCACCATTACAAAACGGGGTTCATCCCAGGCATGCAAAATTAGTTCAACGTTCACAAATAAATAAATGTGAATTACCACCTAAACAGATACAAAAAGACCATAGGATCATTGTAATAGATGCAGAGAAAATATTTGACAAAATTCAGTATCCTTTCATGATAAAACCTCTAAACAAACTGGGCATAGAAAGAATATATGTCTGAATTATATATTCAGAATATATGTCTGAATACCAAGAATATATGTCAGGTTACACTTGACAGGGCAGTGCCTGTGGCTCAGAGGAGTAGGGTACTGGCCCCATATACCGGAGGTGGCAGGTTCAAACCCAGCCCCAGCCGAAAACTGCAAAAAAAAAAAAAAAAAAAAGTCATAAATGAAAAACTCAGAACCAAATTCATACTTTAGAGGGAAAAGTTGAAAGCATTCCTACAAAAAACTGGAACAAGACAAGTGTGCCCCTTGTCCCTCTTGTAGTTATGTCCAACACTCAAAAGGTGTGACATACATCACAACATTGTGCCAATTTAGTGGGAGCTCCACAAATCCCCCATTTGAGTTCTCATCCCCCCTCCCCCAACTTGAATTGAAATGAGTTTTTCTCCTATGTGTGTATGAATTACATCCTCTACTGGCTTCAAATTAATATTGAGTACGTTGGATATTTGCCTTTCCCTTTTTGTAATACTTTACTGAGAATAATGTGTTTAAACTCCATCCAGGTTAATACAAAAGATGTGAATCACCATATTTTCTTACTGCTGATTAGTACTCCCTGGTATACATATACCACAGTTTGTTAATCCATTTCCATCTTTCCGCATCCGTGCCAGCACCTGTGATGTTGAGATTTTGTGATGTGGACTAGTCTTACTGGGCTTAGGTAATATCTCCGGATGGTTTTGACTTGAATTTCTCTGATGATTAGGGATGATGAGCCTTTTTTCATATGTTTGTTAGCCATTTGTCTGTCTTCCTCAGAGAATGTTCTGTTCATGTCTCTTACCCAGGGATGGATGGCAATGCTAGTTCATTTTTTGTTAATTTAAGTTCTCTATAGGTCCTAGTTATCAAGCATTTTTCAGTTTCATAATATGCAAATACCTTTTCCAATTCTGAAGGTTGTGGATTTGCTTTGATTGTTGTGTCCTTAGCTGTCCAGAAGCTTTTCAATATCCTTTTCTGACAAGAACACTGAAGTATATAAGCATATAGGTGGCACATTTCTTAAAATTGTTGAAGCAGTCTATGACAAATATACAGCTAACATCATACTGAATGGAGTAATACTGAAGGCTTTTTCACTTAGAACTGGAACCAGACAAGTATGTCTTTTAGTACCACTACTATTCAATATAGTGCTAGAAGTTCTAGCCAATGCAATCAGGCAAGACAAGGGTATAAAAGACATCAAATGGGGAGAAAGGAGGTCAAACGCTCACTCTTTACTGATTAGATGATCTTATACATAGAGATCCCCAGAGTCTCAACCACAAGACTGATGGAAGTGATCAAGAAATACAGTAACTTTTGTGGAATAAATTCAATGTCCACAAATTAGCATCCTTTGTATTTACCAATAACAGTCAAGTTGAGAAACTAATCAAAGACACAATTCCCTTCACAGTAGCTTCAAAGAAATGAAATATTTATGAATATGCCTAACAAAAGAGGTGAAGGGCCTCTACAAAGGGAATTATGAAAACTTAAGAAAAGAAACAGAAGAAGACATTAAGAAACGGAAGAGCATACCATGCTCATGACTGGGAAGAATCAATATTGTTAAAATGTCTATACTTTCCAAAGCAATATACAGATTCAATGCAATACCCATTAAAATACCAACACCATACTTTGAAGATTTGGAAAAAAGAATATTTATTATTGTTTCATATGAAACTAGGAAAAAACACGTATAGCCAAAGCAATACTTAGTAATAAAAAACAAGTCAGAGACATCAACCTACCAAACTCTACGCTATATTACAAGTCCACTGTGATCAAAACTGCATGGTATTAGCAAAAAAAAAAATAGAGTAACAGATTATTTGGAACTGAATAGAAAACAAAGAGGTGAAACCTATCTCTAATAGCTATCTTATCTTTAGTAAGCCAAACAAAAGCATGCACTGGGGAAAAGAATACCCATTGAGAGTAAACGGTGCTTGGAGAACAGGATAAACAAATGTAAAAGACTTGATTGAACTTGACCCACACTTTCACCACTTACAAAAATTAAGATGGATAAAACATCTAAATGTAATACATTAAACACTGAAAATCCTGGAAATAACTGTGAGAAAAATTCCTGAGAATGTCAGCTGGGAAAGAGTTTATGAAGAACTCTTCTATGGCAATCGCACCACCAACAAAAATAAACAAATGGGACTGAATTAAAAGGAAAAGCTTTCGTGTAGCTATGGACACAATAATTAAAGCAAATAGACAAAATTCAGAGTGGGAAAAGACATTTGCATGTTACAAATCTTACAAAGGCTTGATAACTAGGACCTCTAGAAAATTCAAATTAATAAATAAGAAAAGAGCAAAGAATCCCATCTGTCAACTGGCAGTAGACATGAACAGAACCTTCTCAGAGGAAGACAGATGTAAGGATAACAAACATATGAAAAAATGCTCATTGTCCCTAATCACAAGAGAAATGCAAATCAAAACCAGCCAGAGATATCACTTAACCCCAGTGAGATTAGCCCAAATCACAAAATCCCAGAGTTGCAGGTGCTTGCTTGGTATGGTGTGGAGAGCAAGGGAAACTTTTATGCTATTGGTGGGACTGCAAACTAATACAGCTTCTTCGTAAATAAGTATTTAGAATTCTCAAGAAATTCAAATTAGATCTCTCATTTGAGCACACAATCCCACTACTAGGCATCTACTTAGAAGAAGAAAAAAATCATTTTGTTATAAGGACAGTTTTACTGGATTGTTCATCACAACTCAATTTACAGTCGCCAAGATGTTGAAATAATCTAAATGTCCATGAACTCTGGAATGGACTAACAAACTGTGGTACATGTATAACAGGGAGTACTATTTACCAGAAAGACAAGATGGTTACTTCATATATTTTGCATTAACCTGGATGGAGTTTATACACATTGTTCTTATTAAAGAATCAACAGAATGGAAAAGCAAATATCCAATGTAATCCTTACTAATATGAAGTCAGTAGATGACCTAATACATGTCCACACAAGAGAAAATTTCAATTCAATTCAAGTATGGGGGAGGAGCAAAGAGGGAGAGGAGAGAAATCAGGAGGGGAGAGGGTTGGTGTGCTCCCATGTAATGGACACAATGTAAGGGTATTGACACACCTCTTGAGTGTGGGACAAAACTGCAAGAGGGACTCTACATAACATATGCAGAGATAGTAACCTACTTGTGTGTACCCTCACATTAACCTGAAATTTTAAAAAAGTACTTTGGAAGAAACTATGTGAATATAATATTTTTTTAACGATAGTCTTCATGCTGTGTATTAGGTCTTTAGATTTATTTACCATGCATAACTGAAATTTTGTAGCCTTTGGGAGTCTGTTAACCCATTTTCCCAATCTACTGATTTACCTGTCCACATATTTACCTGTCTACTCTCTGTTTCAATGTATTTATTGGGAAATAATTAAACTGAATCATTTTATTTTATTAAGACATGATTTATGAACTACCATGATATACCTTGGTGAGTGTTATGTATGCACTTGAGAAAAATGTGTATTACTTTGATGTAGGGTGAACATTTCTGCATGTGTCTCTTAAGTCCATTTTGTCCATAGTGTTTTGTACATCCAGAGTTCTTATTTATTAGATATTTTAATTGTCTGGGGTTCACTTATGGTACAAAAAATTGGGTTACACTTATTACATATGTTAGGTAAATTCCCTCCTACAATTGTGTTCCACCCCCAAGTGATGAGTCATACACTGTAACCCCCATCCCTCTCTCTCCTCTCCTAGCTTCCTCATTTCCCTGCTTCCAACCTTGAACTGATTTGAGTTTTTCTCCCAGGAGGGTATATGTTAGATCGTCTATTGGCTTCAGATTAGAATTGAGTACATTGGATTCTTGCTTCTCCATTCTCATGATACTTTACTAAGAAGAATATGTTCCAACTCAATCCAAGTTGATACAAAAGATGTAAAGTCTCCATCTCTTTTAAAGGCTGTGTAGTATTCCATGGTATATATATATATATATACCATGGCTTGTTAATCCATTCTTGGGTTGGTGGGCATTTAGGTGGTTTTTATTTTCTTTCTGGATGTTCTATAATATTCAAAGTGGGGGATTGAAACCTCTTAGTATTATGTTGTTGCTGTAAATTCATTTTTTATTTTTGTCAAAAATTTCTTTACGTATGTTGTTATTCTAATGATGAATGCACATGAAGTAAAGATCGCTTTTACTTTCTTTTGAATTGACCCTTTTTTGTATTGGAATCAATTTCTTTTTCTCAATAGTTTTTGATTTAAGTCTGTTTTTTCTCATATAATTATAATTAACCCTGCTTTCTTTTGGTTGCCATCTTCATGGAATGTCTTTTCACATTCTTTAACTTTCAACCTGTGGATATCTTTGAATCAGGAGTTTCTTATAGACAACATGTAGTTGGATCAAGGTTTTTGTTTGTGTGTTTTAATCCATTCTGAAATCCTGCATGTTTTCTTTCTTTTTATTTATTTATTTATTTATTTTTATTAAACCATAGCTGTGTACATTAGTATGATCGTGGGGCACCATACCATTGGTTCATAGATCATTTGACACATTTTCATCACATTAGTTAACATAGCTTTTGTAGCATTTTCTTAGTTATTTTGCTAAGACCTTTACATTCCACATTTACTAGGATTCACATATACCCTTGTAAGATGCACCGCAGGTGTAATCCCATTAATACCCCTCCTTCCTCCTCCCTCCCCCCTCCCTCCCTCCCTTTCCCCTTTCTCCCTATTCTTAGGTTGTAACTGGGTTATAGCTTTCATGTGAAGGTCCTAAATTAGTTTCATAATAAGGGTGAGTACATTGGGTACTTTTTCTTCCATTCTTGAGACACTTTACTAAGAAGAATATGTTGCAGCTCCATCCATGTAAACATGAAAGAGGTAAAGTCTCCATCTTTCTTTAAGGCTGCATAATATTCCATGGTGTACATATACCACAATTTATTAATACATTCATGGATCGATGGGCACTTGGGCTTTTTCCATGACTTAGCGATTATGAATAGGGCTGCAATAAATATTCTGATACAAATATCTTTGTTATGGTGTGATTTTTGGTCTTCTGGGTATATGCCCAGTAGGGGGATTACAGGATTGAATGGCAGATCTATTTTTAGATCTCTAAGCGTTCTCCATATCTCTTTCCAAAAGGAATGTATTAATTTGCATTCCCACCAGCAGTGCAAAAGTGTTACCTTTTCTCCACATCCATGCCAACATCTCTGGTCTTGGGATTTTGTGATATAGGCTAGTCTCACTGGAGTTAGATGATATCTCAAAGTAGTTTTGATTTGCATTTCTCTGATGATTAAAGATGATGAGCATTTTTTCATATGTCTGAAGGCCATGTGCCTGTCTTCTTCAGAGAAGTTTCTCTTCAAGTCCCTTGCCCAGCCTGCGATGGGATCCTTTGTTCTTTTCTTGCTAATGCGTTTGAGTTCTCTGTGGATTCTGGTTATTAAACCTTTCTCGGAGACATAACCTGCAAATATCTTCTCCCATTCTGAGGGCTGTTTGCTTGCTTTACTTACTGTGTTCTTGGCTGTGCAGAAGCTTTTTAGTTTGATCAAGTCCCAATAGTGTATTTTTGAAGCAGCTTCAATTGCCCGGAGGGTCCTTCTCATAAAAAACTCGCCCAACCCAATTTCTTCAAGGGTTTTCCCTACACTCTCTTCTAGTATTTTTATAGTTTCATGTCTTAGGTTTAAATCTTTAGTCCGGTGAGAGTCTATCTTGGTTAATGGTGAGAGGCGTGGGTCCAGTTTCAGTCTTCTACAGGTTGCCAGCCAGTTCACCCAGCACCATTTGTTAAATAGGGAATCTTTTCCCCACTGAATGGTTTTAATTGGCTTGTCAAAGATTAAATAACGGTTAAGTAGGGCAGCACCTGTGGCTCAGTCGGTAAGACACCGGCCCCATATACCGAGGGTGACGGGTTCAAACCCGGCCCCAGCCAAACTGCAACCAAAAAATAGCCGGGCATTGTGGCGGGCACCTGTAGTCCCAGCTACTCGGGAGGCTGAGGCAAGAGAATCACTTAAGCCCAGGAGTTGGAGGTTGCTGTGAGCTGTGTGATGCCACGGCACTCTACCGAGGGCCATAAAGTGAGACTCTGTCTCTACAAAATAAATAAATAAATAAATAAATAACGGTAAGTAGCTGGATACATCTCTTGGTTCTCTATTCTGTTCCAGACATCTACTTCTCTGTTTTTGTGCCAGTACCATGCTGTTTTGATCACTATCGATTTGTAGTATAGTCTGAGACCCAACAAGAAAAGAAAATTATAGACCAATATCACTAATGAATATGATGCAAAAATATTCAACAAGATTCTAACAAACAGAATCCAGCAACATATCAAACAAATCATACATCATGACCAAGTCGGTTTTATCCTGCATGTTTTCATTTGGAAGTTCATTTGGGAGTCTCTTAACAATTAAATTATTTGTTGATAAGAAATAATTTATCGTTGCTGTTTTATTAGTACTTTTCTATCACATGGATCCTCCCCTCCCTCCCTTTCCTCTTTTGTTGTCTTCTCCTGTGTTTCCTTGAGCTTCTTTTTAATTACTATTTTTGTCTCTTTTCTCCTTTTCATCTACATAACTTGTATGGGTATATTCTTTGTGGTTTTACCCTGAGGCATACAAAAATATCATACAAATGGAACAATGTATTTTAAGCTGATAACAACTTAACTGCCCTTGCATGCAAGCGCTCTCTGTTAATACTTCTCCTCCCATCATATTATACAGTATTTTCCCCATTCTATAGCTATTTATTTTATGTAGTCATTAAGATTATTTATTAATTGTTTTAAAAGTCTTTTGTGTTTTAGCTTTTATAGTAGGATAACAATTGATTTACCCACTATAGTTATAATACTAAAATATACTATTTTTCTATATATTAACCATTGTCAATGAGTTTTATACTTTTCCATGCTATTATTCTGTGTACTTTCATTTCTGCACAGAACTCACTTTTGCATTTCTTGTATGGCAGGTCCACCAATCATAAATTTGCTCCACTTTTGTCTTTCTATGAAATATTTTATTTCCTTTTCTTTTGAAGGACAGGATTGTTTGGTGTAGTTTTTACGGTAGACAGGTTATTCTTTTTTTCTTTCAGTATTTTCACTTTATTACCCCACTCTCTTCTGGACTAAATGGTTTCTGCTAAAAATTATGTTGATATTCTTAAGGAAGTTCTCTCACATGTAACAAGTCGCTTTTACCTTGCTGATTTCAAAATTCTCTTTAACTTTTGATAATTTCATATATTGTGTCTTGATGTAGGTATCCTTGGATACATCACATCTGTGTTGAGTTTCTTGTATCTGGATTTCTATTACCTTACCAAGGTTGAGGAACTTTTCTGCTATTATTTTTTTAATATGTTTTCTTTCTTTTTCTATTATTCTGATATCCATTGTGTGTGTGTGTGTGTGTGTGTGTGTGTATGAGTATGGAGAAAAACAGAGAGTGTGTGTGTGGGAGAGAGAGGGAGACATAGGGAGGCAGAGAGAGCACACTTATCTTGTAATGTTTCATAATCCCTTAAGCTTTATTCATTCCTTCTCATTTGTTTTATTACTTCTTCTCAGATTTGAAGGTTTCAAAGCATTTCAAGTTGACCAATCTTTTATTTTGCTTAATCTAGTCAGTTCTTAAACCCCTCCATTCGCATTTTTTTTTTTTTTAGTTTAGTTACTGTATTCTTCACCTTAATATAATGTTTGGTACATATTTGTACTTTCCATACCTTTGTCGAAATCCTCAGTTTGCTTTTATATTGATCTACTAACCTCAGTGGTCATCTTTATACTGTTATTTAGAATTACATGTCGTGTAAGTCACATATCTCTATCTAGGTCTTTAGGAACATGTTTTGTCATTTTTGATTCTGTGTTGGTTTCTGTGAAATAGGTAAGACAACCACCTCTATGAGTCTTATAAGACTGGACTTATATATGAGATTTTCCCTACCAGTCAGCTGAGTCAGAGATTCTAGGTACATCTTAACTCTTTTTGTTTATCCAATACAAATTTTTTGTTCTGAGTAACCCCCAGGAGATTAGGGTATGTCAAGTTGTGGGTTAGTTCCCTGAGACATGCAAGATAGAAGTTCGTTTCTTTAAATGCAGCCATAAAACTTGGGACATTATGCCTTTTATATTTAGGGAAAAAAAAAAGAAAACAACTAAGAGATAAATGTTATTTTCCAATTGCTTTGCAATAAACCATGGAGAGGGTCTGTGGTGGATGTCTGCCCTTTTATTCAAACTGCAAGTCCTGAGCCTGGGAAGATAGCTACAATTTTATAATCATCTTTATGTTCTCTGTGTTTTCAAGTGATTATGGAATGCAGATCCCTATTAACTTCCAGAGCAAGAGTGAGATGATTTAGGAGCCAGCACCTTAGGTGAGATCTGTAAAAGTTTAGGTACTTGATATGTTCACAAACTCCCTCCAAGCAGAGTCTCTATGTATGGGATTGTTTGGATTTACTTCTGCAATGAGCTATGGAAGGAGGCATGAGGAGTGTCCGTCTTCCTTTCAGCCATGCAAAGGTCACAGATATCCTCAGGCAGAATCTAAAAATCAGTGAGCCAAGGGAGAAACCTGATGCAGTGCCTATCTTCTTATTCATTCTCAAGGAAGTCCATTGTTTATGTGCCATGTTGGTTACCAGATGTAGGAAAGCCAGACTCTCAGATGGAAGCAGAAAAATGTGGAGATAAACTCCTTCCATGAAGAAACTGAAAGCCTGATTTATCCCAGAGGTTATGAGCATTGCAAGTGCTTGTGTACCCATTTGCAAGCATCTCTTTGTCCTCTGTGTTTCAAGGGAATCTTGTGTATGCCTATTTCCTACCACTCTTTGGGTTAGATTATTTAGTAGCCAGATCCTCAGGTAGTAGCTGCAAATATTGGGAGCACTTAATCCATGTTCAAATGTCTTCCAAGGAGAATCTTCAGGTCTAAATTTACTGGTGGAGAAAGCCAAGGAAGGTGGCATGAAGAATGTCCACTGGACTGTTAAGGCTCAAAGCATTCTATTTATTATTTTCTCTGTAAGTTCCAGAGATAGACTGCTTAGAAGCCAAAACATCAGCCAACCGTTGGAAAAATGTGCAGACAAACCCCTTTCCAGGAGAAGCTGGACCCTGGACTGATCTCAGGGTCTATGATCACTTCGAGTTTTTGCATGCTTGGTCAAAACCACCATTTTGTTTACTCTGCTCCAGGAAATCCCCACGTACTGACTGTCTCTTCTTCCAGAGCTAGGTCATTCAAACAACAAATCTGTATGCAAGAACCTCTAAAGTTAGAGTGGGTTACATGAGTGGCACAAACCTTCACTTCTCAGGAAGGAGATGGAAGTTCCTTCTTGATCGTAAAGTATTGTGTTCTGGGTGTGGTTTGTGCAAGGGTGTTTCTCTGCTCTTTATACTCTTCATGTTGATATAGCCCAAGTTTTGAATATTTGAGAGTTTCTCAATTGCTAAAAACTTTCTCAAAGGGAAATGGTCCATGTGTAGATATTTATTTGGTTCATTCATAAAAGGTGAGATAATCAGGAGCCTTCTATTCTGCCATGTTGCTGACATTACTTCCCTGTAGTTTTCAATGTATAAGACTTTCCACTACTTGGTTCAGTTTATTCATAAGTATTTTATTGTTTCTGATGTTATTTTAGAATTCCAGTGTTCTATCCATTGTGTTAGAGCCTGTTCTTGGTGTTATTTTAAATGAAATTGTTTCTATAGTTTCCTTTACAGATAGTTTATTGTTAGTGCATTTTTGAGTATTGATTTTGTATCTTGTAGCTTTGATGAATTCGTTTGTTAGTTTACCAGGTTATTATTTTAAATCTTTATAACGTCTTTCAAGGTTTTCTATAGGTAAGGTTATGTCACCTGTGAACACAAACAATTTTACTTATCCCATTCCAATTTGGATTCTTGTTTTGAATAGTCTAATTGCTCCAATTAGTATTCCACTACTATGTTAAAGAGAAGTGGTGAAAGGAGGCATCCTAGTATTTTCCATAATTTTGAGAGAGAAGCTTAGTTTTTCAACATTGAGTTTTGTGTTAGTTTTAATCATTGAGTAAGATGTCAGTTTTTCCATATTTTGCCTTATCATGTTCAGAAAGCTTTCTCCTTTCAAGCAATACCCTGAGAGCTACAGGGCCCCTCCTGATTCTTTGGGCATTTAAAAGTGCTTGTCCTCAGTGGATAGGACCTATTACAGCCACAAAAGGACATCAATGAAGTTGACTCCTGGCAATCACCAACTACTGACAGAGAAAACAACTGTACATAAAGCTCATTACAATATCTACTAACTCAATCAGAGTGTGGCCAATTATTACTAACAAGCATCACCAACCACATCAGAGATTAAACTGGAGGTCCCAATATGGACAGAAACCTGAGGTGTTGTG
Organism: Nycticebus coucang; assembly: GCF_027406575.1. NCBI lineage: Eukaryota > Metazoa > Chordata > Mammalia > Primates > Lorisidae > Nycticebus > Nycticebus coucang. The sequence continues at coordinate 92,003,187 of NC_069804.1, forward strand.
CTTATATCACAGGCACGGTTGCCAAATTGTGATAAGGCTCCCTGTGCCACCACAAGCCTCCGTCTGGATGGACTAGGCACCTGCTTGGAGTCTGTGCAAGTCATTGCACTGGAAAACAGTTGCAGTGGGGATTAGATGGAAGCCAACCCTGGGGTTCTGCAACTGAAGCTATCTTCTGCTCCCAGGTGCATGACATCTGGTGGGCACAAGAATGATGTTTGCAGCAGTGGCTTTCACATTGCCCACATCAAGTGGCAGATGGTGTGAATTAAGTGGAGGCTCCGCTGAGCCATACCCTGTGACTGGAAACCAAGTGCCTCACCCCTACAGGGTAATGAGATCTGAGCATGAGATTTAACTGACACACTGTAGGCTCTGACCTGGAATGCTTTGGAGGACTGCTACTGTGGGTCCTGAGGGATTAGGGAGAACTCCACAGGCCCTGAGACATTGGAACTGACTTTTGTCCATGGGACATGGCATCTGAATGGTCCCCAAACCTGCACAACAGCCCACCACATTCCGGACCCTGACTCCAGCCTTCACGTCCGAACAGCCTGCCACATGCTCACCCATGACTCAGCCCTCTACCCACTTGTGGTCAAAGACATGGCTCTTGTGCGTCTACAGTCTCCACTCTGAAGCTCTCATGACAGAACTTGAGGCTCCACTTCTGTGGCTCCAGAGCTCCTGCCAGGCTTTGACACCACCTCTGATACTACAGCACTGCAGCTGGAACCCAAGATCACACTACTGCCTCAGGGATGGAGGAAGTGCTCCAATGTCCATTGCCCTGCCAAGGACCTCCCTGCAGCCCTGACCTGCCAGTACATTGGGAACTTGCTTGAGCAAATGTCCACCTGCTGGGAACCCATGACAATAGCCTAGGTAAACTCACCCAGCTTCTACTGTCACATCTGTGAGGAGAACCTGGGCAGACCAATCCCCACAAAACCAGCCTCCACAGAAAGGGTTTTGCCAAACTCTCAACCTGAACTTCCTACATCTGTCTGGTGAACAACCCAACACTCATCACACTCAGAACAGGCTTGAACAGTGGCAATCACAGATGAACATGACAAATCACAATAGCTGCATTCTAGTACACATGTCCCTTCCCTGCTCCATAAACACTCCAGAGTAGGGGAAAAAGCACCATCTAGGGACCCTCCCTTCTTCTAAATAAGCAGTAGAGACCCTAGAAAAGAACAGGTAACCTGCAAACCTATTACAGGTTTGTAAAAGAGGTTTTAGATGGGAAGAAACCAGCAAAATGACCCTGGCAACGTGGGAAAAACCCCAAACATTTTGATAGCCCCAAGGAATCACAATTGAGCTATAGTAATGAACTGCAACCAATAGAAATTGCTGAAATGATGGAAATGGAATTCAGAATGTAAATGGTGAATAAGATGAATGAAATTAAAGAGAAAGTTAAAAACCAACAAAAAGTGCCAAAACATCAGGAAATTAATGAGAAAGTCACTAAAAAGCCAGACAAAATAATAAATGACATCACAGAACTAAAAGAGATGAAATAATCATTTAGGGAATTTCAAAACATAGAAGAAATGTTCAGAAACAGATTAAACTCAAGGAGAAGTAATTGTTTCAAAGCGTAAAGACAAGGCTTTCCTGCTAACCCAGACACTTAAAGAGGCAGAGAAGAAAACAAAAAAGGCACAGCTATCACATAGAGAGAAATGGTACCACATGAGGTAAAATAACATACAAATTACAGGTATCCCTGAGAGTGAAGAAGAAAGAGTTAAAAGCATGAGCAAACTATTCAAAGTAATTATTGAGGAGAATTTCCCTGGTACCACCAGAACTGCAGACATATGGACACATGATGTTCATGGGACACCAGGAAGATTATTAGCAAATAGGACATGTCCAAGACACATGCAAACCAAACTAGCCAAAATTGAAATGAAGGATAAAATTCTACAAGCAGGTAGATGTAAGCAACAACTGACTAAAAAAGAAAACAGCTTACAGCAGATTTCTCAGTGTAAACTTTATGAGCCAGTAGGGAGAGAGGCCACATCTTTAGTCTTCTTAGACAGAACAACTTCCAGGCTAGAATTTTGTATCCTGAAGAAGTACAGTCCAAAATTGGTGGAGAAATTAAGTTTTTCTCCAGACAAACAGTGAGGGAATTTGCCACTATCATATCTTCCCTGCAGGAAATAATCAGAACTACATTATACATGAATCAGAACAATAGATACCCACAAGTGTAAAATCACCCAACAAAGATAAAGCTCACAGCTCTTATAAAACAATAGCACAATAGGAAAACAAACCCATAAGAGACTACCCAACATTCTGAACAGAACAGCATACCACATGTCAATTATATCCCTTAACTTTAATACTATAAATGTGCCTCTCAAAAGACATAAGTTGGGCCGGGTGTGGTGGCTCATGCCTGTAATCCTACAACTCTGGGAGGCCAAGGTGGGTGGATTGCCTGAGCTTACAAGTTTGAGACCAGCCTGAGCCAGAGCGAGTCCTCATCTCTAAAAATATTTGGGCACTGTGGCAGGTGCCTGTAGTCCCAGCTATTTGGGAGGCTGAGGCAAGAGAATCGCTTAAGCCCAAGAGTTTGAGGTTGATGTGAGCTGTGATGCCATGGCACTCTACCGAGGGCAACAAAGTGAGACTCTGTTTCAACAATGACAACAACAACAACAACACGTATTGGCCCTTTCCAGAGAAATATCAAAATCACAATGGCACACACAGGCTCAGTGGGGAAGGATGGAAAAAAAAATTCACACAAATGGAAATGAAAAGAGAGAAGATGCAGCCTTTTATCATATCAGACAAAATTGACTTTCAATCATCACTGGTAAGGAAACACAAAGATAGTCATTATATAATAGTAAAGGGAGCAAATCGACAAGAAGACATAACAATCCTTAATATTTATGTACCCTAACATAGGAGATGTGATACATGAAATAAATACATTAAACAAATTCAACAGACACATGAAACAAATTCAACTAGAGCTAAATAAGGAAATAAATAATAGTGTCACAAATACCAGGGACTTAAACCCTCCATTGTCAGAGATGGACAAATCATTAAAGCAGAAAATACCTAAAGAAACACTGCACCTAAAATGGACCCTAAAACAAATCGACCCAACAGACATTCACAGAACACTCTACTGATTGACTACTGAATATATATTCTTCTCTTTAGCACATGGAGCAGTCTTCAAAATTGATCATATCTTAGGCCACAAAACATGTCTCAGCAATTTCTTTTTTAATCAAAATCTAAGAAGATGGCAGACTAGAAACATCTCCTCACTGGCTGCTCTCTGTGCAATTTGGTCAGGGGGATTCCAGCCACTTCTTACCAGACTATTTTGCAAAGTAACAGCATTGCCAAGGCAAAGCGAGACAGCAAGGGACTCCGGGAGACCAGGCGGTGGGGAGAGGCAAAAATCTGGTAGGAGGGAGCCGCCATCCAGGACTACACACTGGACCTGGAGGGATTAAGCCAGTAGGAGCCTCTCCCCCACCCACTACACAGTGCTCTGGAGGGCAGGGGCCAATTGTGACCATCTGAGCTCCAGGAAGGTTCATCTCTTCAGGAGGAGGTACTAGGGAGAAATGAACAAGGACTGAGACCCCCCCTGGGTCGTCTGGTCAGGCCTGAGCCGGAGCATGATCTCTAAAGGCACCAAGCGGGTTTCAGCCCTTTACTGATTCTGTGGAATGCAGAGTGACTGCGGACCACCATTGAAAGAGAACAGTGGGGAGGAACTGGGGAGAGCCATGCAGTCTTTGAGTTAGTGGGCATTGATGGGAACCCTGTGTGGGAGTGTTCTAGCAAGTTCCAGTGTGTACAACCGTGTCTGGGTCCCTGGGCCTGTCAGTCCAGGATCCCACAGAGACACAGGCAAGGTGGACAGACCCCTGCCACTGCATGGTCCCCTTCCTGGCCTGATTGAAGTGTTCTTGGAAGTTCAAGCCAAGCTGTGTTGCCCATAAAGCCTAGTGTAAACTTTGGTGCTCTGGCTAACTCCCTCCTGCTGGAGGTCAGCGTTTGCGCAACAATCATGCCTATATTGAAAACTGACAAAACAGGAAATCAGGGCCTCCACAGCAACTATCTAATTACTTCCTCTCCTTCAGCACAGGCAGAGCAGGAAGTATTTTTTGTTTTTAATGTTTCCTGATTCTTACCCCTGGAGCACCATCAGGTGTTCAGGCAATATTTAGCAATACATACACATTTGTTTGTTCTTGTATTTGTTTTATTTTTCTGGTCTTCATGGTTTTCTCTTTTGGGGGTCTGTTTTGTTGTTTTGCGTATTTTGTTTTCTTTTATTTTGGGGAGTGTGTTTTTTTATTATTATTATCTTATGTTTGTTTATTTTCTATAGGACTCCTATCTTTTATACAGGCATCCCTCCAACCTTTTCTTCTTTCACTATCTATCTTTTCTGTTCTTTTCTCTTTCACTCTATACTGGATTTTTTTTTTTGTATTTTTTCTCATTATTTCCTCATAAATTCCTTAAGTGACTATTAAAACTTGTTTCTTTGGGTTGTTTTTTTCTCTCTTTCTTCACCTGTTTTGTCTAGATTTATTCTCTTTTCAGGTTCTGAGATAGAGCCTTGCTCTGAGGCCTAAGCCAAGATGCTGTGACACTGGCGTTGCTCTCAGATGCCTTGAACCCCTGGGCTAGGGTGCCCCTCCTGCTTTGAGTCCCAGCCCCTACCACACCATAGGCTGAATTTCTTTCATTTCCCACCCCCCATATCGCCTTTACTTTTTGATATCTGGTGGTGGCAGGGTTTCACTCTCCATCAGGACAGTGAGAAACTCTTGACCTCTGGAACTCTCCTGCCTTGGCTCCCCAGAGCACTGTGATTCTAGGTGTGGGCCAACATGGTCTGCCAAACACCATTTGTGTTATCATTTCCTTCTTTCTGCCTTTAGTGCTGACCTTGTTTGTTGTTGGTTTTGTTGTTTCCTTTTTTATCATTAATTTTAAGGCTCCTATCTTTATGCAGGCTTTGCGTCCAATATTTATTGTTTCTTTTTCTCTCTTTCCTCTCCTCTTCTCTTTAACCCTATTTTGGATATTTCTCTTTCTCTTTTCCCATCTGTTCCTCATTAATTCATTAAATAACAACCAAGGGTTTCTTTTGAAAAAAAAATTTTGATTATTATTTTGTTTACATTCTTTTGTGTTTGTTTGCATGTTTGTTTTGTTGGTCAATTTAGATTCTTCTTTATTTTTCTGGTCTATTTGTCCACCTTCATTCTTTCCCCCATTTCGGAGAAAGAGCCTTGCCCCAAAGCCTAGGCTGGGGTGTCATGGGCTTGGCCTTACTCTTGGAGGATTTGAAACCCTGAAATAAGGTGTCCTTCCAGCTTTGACACCCCCTGGGACTGCAGGTGCAAGGCCCTGCCATGCCATAAGCTGATTTTATTTCTTAGCTCTCTTTTTCCATTCCAAATTTGATCATGGCAGGGTCTTGTATTGGTCAAGACAGTGAGGAGCACCTAACCTCAGGGGATCCTCCCTCCCCAGCCCCCCAAGTACTGTTATTCCAAGTGCAGATCACCTCATGCTTTGAAATAATACCATTATAACTATCTCTTTCTTTCCTTCCCTCCCTTCGTTTGTTTTGTGTTTCCTTTGTTTGTTTGTTTATTTGGTTTTCATTTGTTTTGTTTTTCTTTGTTTTATTGTTATTGCTGTGGTGGTGTTAGTTGCTTTTTTTAATCTTTTCTTTTACATCTTTGTTTCTTTCATTTCTCACATCTTGCTCTGTTCACTCCCTTTCATATCTGTACCAAAAGGGAACTCCAAAACCATGTTACAGAAACAAGAGAAATTAATAAAAAGGAAGAGGCAAGAGGACTAGTAGAGGAAGTAAGTGAATAAGAAGAAAACACACTCAAGGAGAAAACAACACAAAAAATCTGGCAACATGAAAGACCTCAGCAGAAAACTTCCCCCAGGGACTATGAGGAAATTTTGACAGATAATCACACTTAGAAAAAATTATGGAAATTACAGAAAAGGAATTCAGAGTATGGATGGCATAAACATGAAAGTAATTGATGGAATGGTGGATAACCACCACAAGGAAATCCACAAATTAACCCAAGAAGTTAATGAAAGACATAATGAATTTAGAAATTATATGTGAGAGTTTGAGAATTTGAAGTGGGGGGAAGATGCAGTAGAAGGTATCAATAACAGATTAAACCATGGAGAAGAAAGAATATCAGAGCTAGGGGTGGCGCCTTTGTCTCAGCGGGTAGGGCGCCGGCCCCACATGCCGAGGGTGGTGGGTTCAAACCCGGCCCCGGCCAAACTGCAACAACAAAAAAGAATAGCCAGGTGTTGTGGCGGGCGCCTATAATCCCAGCTACTTGGGAGGCTGAGGCAAGAGAATCGCCTAAGCCTAGGAGAGTTGGAGGTTGCTGTGAGCTGTGTGATGCCATGGCACTCTACCAAGGGCGATAAAGTGAGACTTTGTCTCTACAAAAAAAAAAGAAAAAAAAAGAATATCAGAGCTAGAAGATAAGCCTCTTGAGCTAACTCAAGCACTTAAAAAAGCAGAAAGGAAGAGAGTAAAAACAGAACATCACTTAGAAAATTATGGAACCTCACAAAACGTGCAAACATGAATTATATCTATTCCTGAAGGAGAAGAAGAGAGACTCAAAGGTACAGAAGCCCTACTGAAGGATAGCATAACTGAAAACTCCCTAAGCATGAACAAAGATTCTGACTCACTCTTCTTATATGCATTATCAAACCCCAGTTTGCCTCAACACAAAAATACCATCTCCTAGAAACATTGTGGTGATCCTGGCCAAGGTTAAAATGAATGAGAAAATTCTACAAGCAGCTAGGAGTAAGATCAATTGACCTGAAGGGGCATACCAGTCAGAGTAACAGCAGGCTATTCAGCTGAAACTTTTCAAGCAAGAAGAGGATAGTTATAATAAATCTCTAAACTTAAACAGAACAAATGTTAGCCCAGGATTCAGTATCAAGGCAAGCTAAGTTTCATATTCAATGAAGAAATCAAATCTTTTACTGACATAAAAAACTTGAGGGAATTTTCTAGAACAAGACAAGCTCTGGAGGAGGTACTCATACCATCAAAAGGCCCACCCACAAAGTAGACACCCAGAAACTAAAGGGCAAAACCTAGCTTCCATGATTTTGCAAGGGATAAAACTAAGCAATGAACCTCCACAAAATAAAATGACCAGAGCTCCACCATATCTATCAATTCTCTCAATAAATGTGAATGGCTAGAATTTCCCACTGAAGAGGAACGGGCTGGCTGACTGGAAATAAAAAGAAAAATCAAAAAATCAGAAGCCATCTATATGCTGTCTTCAGGAAACACATCTAACTGCTAAATGCAAAACAAGACTCAGGGTTAAGGGTTGGAAAGCAACATTTCAGGCAAATGGAAGCCATAAAAAGGGAGGGCTCACAATTCTATTTTCAGATACAAGTGGATTTAAAGCAACAAAAGTAAAGAAACATAAAGATGGTTAGTACATACAAGGGAACAATACAATGAGAGGAAATTTCAGTTCTAAATATATATACACCCAGCTTCAATGCTGCCAGATTTCTTAAACAAACCCTAACTGGTCTGAACAACATGATATGCTACAACACCATAATAGGTGGGGACTTTAACATCCCTCTAGCATAATTGAACAGATCCTCTACACAAAAACTAAACAAGGAAACAAAGGACCTTATGTAACCCTGGATCATTTGGGTTTAATAGACATATACAGAACATACCAACCAAAAGCTAATGAGTTTATATTTTTCTCATCAACGCATGGATCATACTCCAAAACTGATAGCATCCTGGGGCACAAATCGAAACTCAACAAAATTAAAATAACTGAAATTATACCTTCTATCACTTTATACCACAAAGGAAGAAAGATAGAATTCAATTACAACAAAAAAACCTTCATCCCTACACAAAGTCATGGAAACTGAACAACCTTGTGGTGAATGACAGCTGAGTCCAGGAGGAAGTAATAAAGGAAATATTTAGATTCCTGGGACATAATGATAATGAAGTCATAAGCTACCAAAAACAGTGTGGTAGTGCAAAAAACACTTGAACAACCTGCACAACAATTTCAAGGAACTGGAACAGGAAGACCAATCCAATCCCAAACCCAGAACAAGAAAAGAAATAAGCCAATTAAATCAGAAACAAATAAAATTAAACACATATGAATCATTCAGAAAGGTTGATTCTTTGAAAAGTTAAGCAAAATCAATAAGCCTCTGGCCAGATTGACTATACATAAAAAAGTAAGATCTCTAATATCCTCAATTGGTAAGGATTGCAAAGCTCTCACCTGCTGGACACATTGTGAGTGTGTACAACACACTTCTTGGATGAAGGGCTCAAATGCCTCAACTGCAACTTAGAAACACAAACAATGTGGCCTAATCGTTTATACCATCATATTAATCTGAATTAAAAAGCCCTCAACATTATACCATGTATCTTCTCAGACCATAGTAGAATAAAGTTATATATCAATTCCAAGAGTAACAATCAATTCTATACAGTCATGAAAAGTAAACTACCTGCTGCTGAATGATTATTAGATCCATACAGAAATTAAGATGAAAGTCAATAGAGTCCTTGAGCTGAATAAAGGAGAAGAAATGCTATAGAATTCTATAGAATTCAGCAAAAACATGTTCCTTGACCACCCAAGGAACTGTGACAAAATGGTCAATAAACATAGGTGGTGAACATAAAGAACTAGGCCTAAAGAAACCACTGATACATACATGTCGCTCATGTCCGGTCAATGAAAATTGCCTCAAATTAAGGAGGTGGTCAATGTAGGAAAGTGGTCAATAAAGGAGGTTCTACTATATTACAAAAGTTCAGTTAAATAAAAAGTTGATACCCTTTTATTTTTTTATTAAGTCATATACACATAGATCATGAATACATTTATGCATATGTGGGGTACAATGTGTTTAATTTTTGTATACATTTTGAGGTGCTTACATCAAACTAATTAATATAGATTTTGCCTCATTTCCCTGATTTATTCTGTTAAGCCATTTATGTTCTACACTTGATAGATTTGATTGGTACCCTTGCAATATGCTCCATAGGTGTGGCCCCACCATTTACCTTCCCTCTGTCAAACCTCGCCCCTCCCCTCCCTTCCCACTCAATTTCTCTCCTTCATCCTGGGCTATAGCTGTGTTCTATCTTTCATAAGAAAATCTGAGTAAGGGGCGGTGCCTGTGGCTCAGTCGGTAGGGCACCGGCCCCATATATCGAGGGTGGCGGGTTCAAACCCGGCCCCGGCTGAACTGCAACCAAAAAATAGCCGGGCATTGTGGCAGGTGCCTGTAGTCCCAGCTTCTCGGGAGGCTGAGGCAAGAGAATAACTTAAGCCCAGGAATTGGAGGTTGCTGTGAGCTGTATGATGCCATGGCACTCTACCAAGGGTCATAAAGTGAAACTCTGTCTCTAAAAAAAAAAAAGAAAAGAAAAGAAAAAAAAGAAAATCTGAGTAAACATAAGTTGTTTTCATAGAATTACTGAGTACATTGGATAACTTTTCCTGCATCTTGAGATACTTTACTCAGGAGAATATGTTCCAGGTCCCTCCATGTAAACATAAAAGAGGTAAAGTCTCCATCTATTTAAGGCTGCATACTATTCCATGGTATACATATGACACAATTTATTAATCCATTCATGGGTCGATGGGCACTTGGGCTTCTTCCATAACTTGGCTATTACAAATTGAGCTGCAGTGAATAATCTGGTGAAATATCTTTTTTGCAAAGTGATTTTTGGTCTTTTGGATATACTCCGAGTAGAGGAATTGCAGGATCCAATGGCAGGTCTATTTTTAGATCACTGAGTGTTCTCCAAACTTCTTTCCAAAGGAACCTATTAGCTTGCATTCCCACCAGAAATGGAGAAGTGTTACCTTTTCTCCACACCCACACCAACATCTGTTGTTTGGGGATTTTGTGATGTGGGCTACTCTTACTGGAGTTAGATGGTATCTCAAAGTGGTTCTGATTTGCGTTTCTCTGATGAATAAAGATGATGAGCATTTTTTCATGTGTCTGTAGATCATGCACCTGTCTTCGGAGAAGCTTTTGTTCAGGTCTCTTGCCCATAGTGAAATGGGATCACTTGTTCTTTTCTTATTAATAAATTTGAGTTCTCTGTGGATTTTGGTTATCAGATCTTTGTTGCAAATGTAACCTGCAAATATCCTCTCCCATTCAGAGGGTAGTCTAATTCCTTTATTTACCCTGTTCTTGGTAGTGCAGAAGTTTTTTAGTTTGATCAGATCCCAGTAATGTATTTTTGGTATTGCTTCAATTGCCCTGGGGGTCCTCCACATAAAGTTTTCTCCCAGGCCAATTCCTTCAACTGTTTCCCCTGCACTCTCTCCAAGAATCTTTATGGTTTCATGTCTTAGGTTTAAGTCTTTTATCCAGTGAGAGTCAATTTCTGTTATAGGTGAAGGACGTGGGTCCAGTTTCAGTCTTCTACAAGTCGTCAGCCAGTTCACCCAGCACCATTTGTTAAATAGGGAGTCTTTTCCCCAACTTATGTTTTATGTTTTTGTTAGGCTTATCGAAGTTCAAATGACGATAAGTATTTGGATCCATCTCTTGGTTCACAAGTCTGTTCCATACATCTACCTCTCTGTTTTTGTGCCAGTACCATGCTATTTTGATCACTATAGATTTATAGTGATTTATAGTCTGAAGTCTGAGTAATGTCTTGGGTATTTGAGGTTTTGTGTTTCCATATAAAATGAAGTACTAGTTTTTCTAGATCTTTAAGGTATGACAGAGGTACTTTAATGGGGATTGCATTAAATCTGTAGATTGCTTGGGTAGTATGTACATTTTAACAATGTTGATTCTTCCCAGCCATGAGCATGGTATGTCCTTCCATTTGCTGACATCTTCGGCTATTTCTTTCCTCAGAGTTTCGTAGTTCTCTTTATGGAGATCTTTCACGTCCTTTGTTAAGTACACTCCCAGATATTTCATTTTCTTTGGCACTAATAAAAAGGGAATAGATTCCATGACTGTTTTTTCAGCTTGAATATTGTTGGTATATATGAATGCTACTGATTTGTGAGTATTGATTTTATAGCCCGAGACGCTTCTGTATTCCTTGATCACTTTTAAGAGTTTTGTGGTTGAATCCCTGGGGTTTTCCAGGTATACAATCATATAATCTGCAAAGACTGAAAGTTTGATCTCCTCTGACCCTATATGGATACGCTTGATTGCATTGCCTTCTCTTGCCTGATTGCAATGGCTAAGACTTCCATTACAATGTTAAAAAGCAGTGGAGACAGTGGGCAACCTTGCCTGGGTCCTGATCTGAGTGTAAATGTTTTCAATTTTACTCCATTCAATACAATATTGGCTGTAGGTTTTCGGTAGATGGCCTCTGTCAGTTTAAGAAATGTCCCTTCTATACCTGTTTTCTTAAGTATTCTGGTCATAAAAGTATGCTGGATATTATCAAAAGCTTTTTCTGCATCAATTTAGAGGGTCATATGGTCTTTGTTTTTTAATTTGTTTATGTGATGTACTGTACTTACAGAGTTATGTATTTCGAAACAGCCTTGAGAGTCTGGGATAAAACCCATGTGCTCGTGGTGTATAATTTGTTTGATGTGTTGCTGGATTATGTTTGCTAGGATCTTATTGAATATTTTTGCATCAATATTCATTAGAGATATGGGTCTTTAATTTTCTTTTCTTATTGGGTCTTTTCCTGGTTTGGGGAACAGGGTGCTGTTTACTTCACAGAACGTGTTGGGAGGTATTCCTTCTTTTTCTATGCGTTGGAAAAGGTTAAGTAATATGGGTACTAGTTCCTCTTTAATGGTTTGGTAGAATTCTGATATGAAGCTATCTTTTCCCGGATTTTTCTTTTGGGGAACATTTTGTATGTTTGATGCTATTTCAGAACTTGACATAGGCCTTTCAACATTTCCACTTCTTCCTGGCTAAGTCTAGGAAGGCGGCGTGATCCCAAGTATTGGTCAATTTCCTTGAGAATTTCATATTTCTGAGAATAGAGTTTTTTGTAATATTCATTAAGTATTTTTGAATTTCTGCAGTCTGTGGTTATCTTGTCTCTGTCATTTCTGATTGATAAAATTAGAGATTTTAGTCTTTTATTCCTGGTTAGGTTAGCCAAAGGTTTATCTATTTTACTGACCTTTTCAAAAAAACAACTTTTTGATTCATTGCTCTGTTGTATAATTCTTTTATTTTCAATTTTATTTAATTCTGCTCTAATTTTGGTTATTTCTTTTCTTCTTCTGGGTTTGGGGTTGGAATGGTCTTCCTTTTCCAGTTGCTTAAACTGTCCCATTAAGTTGTTTATTTCCTCTTTTTGTTCTCTTAAGGAAGGCTTGCAATGCTATACATTTCCCTCTTAGGACTGCATTTGCCGTATCCCAGAGGTTCTGGTATTTTGTGTCTCCATTACCGTTTTGATCCAAAAATATGGTAATTTCTTTCTTAATCTCATCTATGACTCAACTATCATTTAGCATAAGATTATTCAGTTTCCATGTCTTTGTGTGAGTTTGCAAATTCCTGTTGTTACTGAGTTCAAATTTTATTCCATGATGCTCCAAGAAGACACAAGGAATAATTTCTTTCTTTTTATTATTTTTTTTTTTATTTGCTGAGGTTAACCTTGTGACCTAAGATGTGATCAATTCTGGAGGATGTTCCATGTGCTGTTGAGAAGAATGTGTATTCAGTTTTGTTAGGATGAAATGTTCTGCAGATGTCTGTTAAATCCAGTTGTTGAATGGTTAATTTTAATTCTAAAATTTCTTTGCTCAGTTTATATTTGGAGGATCTATCCAAGACAGCCAAAGGGGTGTTAAAATCTCTGACTATAATAGTGCTGGAGGAAATCAAGTTGCTCATGTCAGTTATAGTCTCTCTTATAAATGGAGGAGCATTCTGCTTGGATGCATAAATATAAATAATTGAAATCTCATTGTGTTGAGTGTTTCCCTTAACAAATATAAAGTGACCATCCTTACCTTTCCTCACTTTTGTTGGCTTAAAGACTATTGTGTCTGTGAATAAAATTGCAGCACCTGCTTTTTTACTGATTGCCATTTGCCTGAATTATAGATGTCCGTCCATTCACCCTGAGTCTATATTTATCTTTTAAGGTAAAATGAGATTCTTGTATGCAGCAGATATCTGGCCTGGGGAACTCTGGCCTGGCCTGATCCTCCAACAATTGGAGTTTTTGTATCCAGTCAGCCAACCTGTGCCTCTTTAGAGGACAGTTTAAGCCATTCACATTAATTGAGAGTAGTGATAAGCCTGGTATTATTTTGGGTGTTGAATTTTTTGAAAGCCCAGTGGACATTTTTAATCCTTTCACCACTGTGGAAGTTGGGTTTTGATCAAAAATTTCGGAATGAGTTTACTTTGGTGGTAAAACGTTGTGGTGGTCATTGTGGAGGATGGGTCTGAGAACATCCTGCAGAGCTGGTTTCTTTATGGCAAATTTCTTCAGCATGTGAATATCATTAAAGTATTTAATTTCTCCATCACGAATGAAAGTCAGTTTAGCTGGATACAGGATCCTGGGTTGAGAATTGTTTTGTTTTAGGTTGAAGGTAGATGACCATCCTCTTTTAGCTTGAAAAGTTTCAGGAGAGAGATCTGCAGTCATTCTAATAGCCTTCCCCTTGTAGGTTATGGCTTCTTATGTCTGGCCGCTTGCAGTATTTTCTCCTCCATATTAACTTTGGTGAAGTTAATTATAATATGTCTGGGGGTTGCTTTATTTGAGTTGATTCATGCTGGTGTTCTGAAACTGTCTGCTACCTGAATTTCAGAACCTCTTGCAATGTTTGGGAAGTTCTCCTCAATTATCTCTTGGAGTAGAGCATCTGTACCTTTTGAAGCAACCTCATCGCCTTCAGGAATTCCTATAAGGAGAATATTCGTTTTCTTGGAATTATCCCAGAGCTCTCTGAGAGAATGATCCATTTTTGCTCTCCACTTCTCTTCCTCTTTGTGTGTTTGAGAGTGTTCAAAAGCTTTGTCTTTGATGTCAGAAATTGTTTCTTCTGCCTGCTCCATTCTGTTAATGAGGGATTCTACTGTATTTCTCATATCTTGGAAGGCTGCAACTTCTTTTCTCAATGTGTCAAAATCTTTGGTGATATCGTCTTTGAATTCGTTGAATTCTTGAGACAACTTTTGAATTATTTCTAGAATTTCTAATTCCAACTTCACTTCCATTCTGTTAATCTTATTTGCCATCCAAATTCTAAATTTGATTCCTGACATCTCAGCCATCTGTTTATGCATAGGATCCTCTGGTGTGGCTGGTTTGTCATTCTTTGGAGGAGTTGATCTGCTCTGATTATTCATGTTGCCAGAGTTTTTCCACTGATTCTGCCCCGGGATTATTTTTCACCATTTGGCTAAATGAGTAGGTAAGGTGAAATTGTATTGGGGTCTTTTGGGGTTGTGGTTGACCAGCCCTTTACCAAAGAGCTGGGACTGGTGACTGCAGCTTTTCCTCTACAGCTTTGCAAAGGACCCATACAGTAGTACAGTCTGAAACTCTGGAGACCTACTTGGTTTGGTGGGTCTAGGTGACTCTGTCTTGTATTCAGCTGATCTCTGTCCAATCCTAGTGAATCAGTGACTCTGGGTTGAAGTCTCAGCTGTGGAGAAATACAAGCAACTAAGACATACCACCCCCACAGGCATTAACTGGAAGAGGAAAATGAAACCTTCCCACTACAACAGAAACAGGGTACCACCATGGAGGGTCCTCAGTTGATTTGTCCAGTTCAAGAGTTCCAAACCAATTGACTCAATCAGCACCCACTCTCTAGCAGGAGAGTTCAAAAGGTCTCCAGCACCCGGATAGCAGGAGTCTACTGGTAGCTCAAGTGTGGCTCACTCCATTGCTCCGTGGAGTCAGAAAGGCCCATCCAGTAGAAGGTTTAGACCAAGGGGGCTGATGCCTCTTTCCCTACCTAGCTCGTCCTTCACCACTGGACTCTGGTAACCCTACCACCAGTCTCTGTTGACCCCATCTCTGTGGCCCAGTTCTGTTTAATGAGCAAATGTGCCAGGGCATTGCACCTGCCAGAGTCCAAGTAAAGTCAATGCCTCCTCCTTTTGACCACCACCCTGTTCCACCAGTCAGCAGGGGGAGCTGAAGCCTGCCTGCCTCAGGTACTCAATGGCAACTCGGGAGTATCTCACCTGAGCTCAATCTAAACCTGAAGATATCCATACAGCCACTGCACCTTTGCTCCCACTGTTCTGCAGCTCTGATATCCCTATAGGGCGAGGTCTGGCTCCCTCTGGAAGTCCACAGATTTGGGGAGGGGACTGTCCAACATTCGACCCCAGAAGGATCACTCTATTAATGCTGATGTTGGGTGGGAGGTGTCTCCATTTGGGTTCATGCACCTCAGCTGTTCCCGAGTCTCCACCCATTGCACGGAGACCCAAGCCTCCACCCACTGCAGGGATACACTCTCAGAGCCAGGCCAGACACCTTCCCCTATGTGTCTTTCTGCACTGTTACTGGATTCACAGATACAGCATAGCTGTGCTGCCACCGTCTATGCAATGCCTGGTCCTAGCCAAGAAGTGTGGACATTCTGGTCTCTGCAGGGTTTGGACTTCTAGACCACCAGGCAAGGGGGGAAGGTGGCAGAGAAAATATTTGTTCAAACTGCCTGCCAGACAAGGGAATTCCTAGGCTCACAGCAGGGACTTTCTGGAGAAGGAGTCCCAGCTTCCAGCAAGTCACCCTGATGGAGTGAGAGAAGAGAACCTCAGCTCACCACTCACTAGTAGAGAACCACAGCAAACAAGAAACTCTCTTTGGGGAGGAAACAGACACGTGTCCTCTTTGGGGTGAGTTCTGTACCTGAAATTTGTTTCCTTGGAGTCGCAGCTTGTCTCGGCAGAGAAGATGTGCAATTACCTATCTCTTCTCTCAGCTCGGCTCCCACCATTTGGCTTTGTTGGGTTCTTTCTGGCTGTTATCTCTCTCTCTGGGCTGGAGCTTCTGTTGAAATCTGGCTCCAGTCAGCCATTATCCCCCATGACCCCTTCTTCTTGTTGAATATAAAACTTGGAGTTAGGGAGGGTGGCACCTTTGGCTCAAAGGAGTAGGGCGCCGGCCCCACATACCACAGGTGGTGGGTTCAAACCCAGCCCCGGCCAAAAACTGTTGTTCTTGGAGAGCTGAGCTAAGCATCTATCCCATTCACCATCATGCTCCGCCTCGATACCTTTGAATACACATATAAAAATGATTGATGGAACTCTTTCTTGATTAAGCAGGAATAGAAGAGAAAATAACCAAATGAACTTTTTGAGAAATGACAAAGTAGATAGCATAATGCATAGCACAGAAATACAAATCATCATCTGTGAATATTATGAAAATCTCTATGGACATAAACTCAAAAATGTGCAGAAAACAAACACATTCCTGGAATCAAAACATTCTAACACTACATCAAGAGGAAATAAAACTCCTGAACAGAGAAGTAATGAGCAGCAATATTATAAAAACAGCCAAGGACAAGACAGATTCACAACATACCTCTACCATACAATGATGAACTGGTACCCACCATGCAGATATTCCATTACATGGAAAAGGAGAGAATACCTCCCAACTCATTCATGAAGACAGTATCACCTTGATAACAAAGCCATGAAGTATGACAACAAATCAAGAAGACTAAGGTCGATACACCTAATGAGTATAGATGCAAAAATCCTAAATTCAATACTACCAACCTGAATTCAAACATCATCCACTACACATAAGTGGGTTTTATCCCAAAGATGCAAGGATGTTTTAACATACTAAAACCCGTAATTGTGAGTCATTACATAAAGAGAGGTAAAATAACAGAGACCATAGGATTATTGCAATTGATGCAGAGAAAACATTTGACCAAACTCAGCACCTTTTTATGATAAATAATCTCAACAAACTGGGCATAAAATAATATATTTCTGAATTATAAATGCCATACATGACAAACTCAGAACCAAAATCATTCTTTTTTATTTTATTATTATTATTATTATTTTGCAGTTTTTGGCCGGGGCTGTGTTTGAACCCAGCACCTCTGGCATATGGGGCCAGCACCCTACTCCTTTGAACCACAGGCACCGCCCATCCAAAATCATTCTTTAGGGGGGAAAGCTGAAAGCATTTCCCATAAGAACTTGAACAAGACAATGGTGCCTATTGTCACAACTTCTGTTAAACATAATGCAGGAAGTCCTAGCCAGAGCAATCAGGAAATAGAAAGAAATAAAGGGCATCTACACATGGAAAGATGTATTCAAGCTACTGCTTATTGCTGATGATATGATATTATATCTAGAAAACTCTAAAGACTCAACCAAGAGACTCCTGGAATTGAAAAATGCATTCAGCAAAGTCTCAGGTTTAAAAATCAATGTACACTAATCAGTGGCATTCCTATACATGAATGATAGTCAAGTTTAGTGTCAAATTGAAAGCTCCATACCATTCATAATATCTACACAGATAATAAAATACGTGGGAATTTACTTAACTGAGGAGGTGAAACATCTCTGCAAAAGGAATTATGAAACACTGAAAAAAGAAATTGCAGATGACACAAGTGCAGAGACATATCATGCTCATGGATTGGCAGAATCAAAACTGGTAAAATGCTCATGCTATCCAAAGTTATTTATGTGTCGATGTTATCCAAATCAAAATGCCTATGTCATAGCTCACAGTATCTAAAGAAAACAGTTCTATGCTTTATCTGGTGCCAGAAAAGAGCCTGGATAGCAAGAGCAATCCTAATCAAAGGAAGCAAATTTGGGGCATCTGATTACCACACTTCAAACTACAGTAGAACCGCCATAGTTGATCACCTCCCTATGTTGTCCATCTCCTGAACTTGACCTGTTTTTTATAGACTGGACAACCACCATATTTAGAGTAGGCCCAGTACCTTACATTGACCACATCTGCAGGTTGACAAATTTGTTGCAGTTCTATGGGTGGTCAAGTTACGGAGGTTCTACTGTATAATGAAACACTATAGTTACCAAAATAGCACAGTGTTGGTGCAAAAATGGTGACATAGTCCAATGGCCAGAAAAAGTAACCTAGATATAAAATCATCCACATAACGCCAACTGATATTTGCCAAAGCAGACAACAATATACACTGGGGTGAAGAAGCTCTATTCGACAAATGATGGTGGAAGAATCAGATAGCCACATGTAGAAAAGTGAAATGGGTTCCATATCTCTCACCACTCACACAAATTAATTCAAGATAGATAAAAGACTTAAATTTAAGGCATGAAACCATAAGAATGCTAGAAGAATATGTTGGAAAAAAATATTCTAGATATTGGCCTAGGAAAAGAATTTATGAAGAAGATGCCAAAGCAATCATAGCAACAACAAAAATAAGCAAATAAATAAATACCATTTGATTACGTTAAGAAGCTTCTGGAAAGCTAAGAAATAAATCTACGGAGAAAATAGACAAATTCCAGAGTGTGAGAAAATGTTTGCAATCTCCACATCGGATAAAGGGCAAATAACCAGAACCTACAAAAAGCTCAAGAAAATCAGTAAGAACCAAAATAAAGCAAACAATGACATTAAAAACTTGGCAAAAGACACAAGAAGTATGTAAGTGTAAGTGGCCAATAAGCACATGAAAAATGCTCTAAATCATTAACCATCAGGGATGTGCAAATTAAAACCAAAACAAGACATTACCTTACCCCATATAGAATGGCTTAAATGTCTTAACACAATAATTAAGTAAATGAGATGAGGTGTATATTAACCAGTGCGATGTAAGCGTTCCTAATTGTATATGAAATCAGCACTTTTCACCCCACAAATGCATTAATGTATACATGATCTATGTGTTTATGATTTAATAGAAAATAATTTTAAAAAAGTAAAAAACAAACAACAACAACAAAACAACAGATACTGATGTGGACGAAGAGAGAGGGACACTGAGACACTGTTGGTGGGACTGTAAATTAGTACAACCTCTATAGTAAACAGTATGGAGAGTCCTCAAAGTACTCAAAGTAGATGTACCATTTGATTCAGCAATCCCACTACTGGGTATTTCTACAAAGGAATAGAAGTCATTTTATCAGAAAGACATCCCCAGTCCAATGTTTATGGAAGCACAATTCACAGTTGGAAAGATGTAGAATCAACACATGCGCCAATCAATTCATGATTGGATTAACAAAAGGTGGTATACGTATACGCACACACAGACACACGCACACCTGTTATATATATACATACATATGTATGTATATATGTATATATACATATGTATGTATGTATGTATATATGTATATGTATATACACACACACATATATACACTTATGTATACGTACACACCCACACACACGTATATATCCTATCAAGCATATATATATGTGTGGGGGGGTGTGTGTGTGTGATGGAATACTACTCATCCTTGAAGAAGGAGGGATTAATTCCTTTTACAAAAATTTGGATGAAACTGAAGATTATTATTCTGTGCAAAGTATCTAAAGAATGAAGAAGAAAACTCACCACATTTACTTGGTATTAAATTAGAAATAACCGATTACCACACATGTGCACAGTGAAGTAAAACACCTTGGAAATCAAGGGAAGATGGAGTTAAGAGAAGATGGTCAAACACCTACCTAAAGGGGACAATGAACACTCTCTGTGTGATGGGCACACTTGTCACCCTCCCTTCAGCATTAATCAAAAACATTTGTGTTTTTTTTTGCAATTTTGGCCAGGGCCGGGTCTGAACCCGCCACTTCCGGCACATGGGGTCGGCGCCCTACTCCTTTGAGCCACAGGTGCTGCCTCAATCAAAAACATTTTTAACTCCATAATATTTAAAAATAAGAAAGTGTTAAGTGATGTGCAAGCCAAAGAATACCTCCCATATTTGTCCACATTTTGATTCACAAGTGCTGTGAAAACAACTCCACACTACTGATTCTTGGCATATTACAAAAAAAGCTCATATTTTTAGATAAATAAATTCAGCATTACAAAAACAAACAAACAAACAACAACAACAACAACAAAAAAAAACAGAAGCATAAGCTAATTGAACAGAACAGAGAACCTGGCAATAAATCTACACATCTATAGAGAACTGATCTTTGACGAGGTGCTAGGAACATACATTGGGAATGGACAGTCTCTTCAATAAATCGTGCTCTAGAATCTGGTTATCAATATGCCGAAGAATAAAATTATACTCTATCTTTCACCATAGATGAAAATAAAAGCAAAGTTGATTAAAGATTTGAATCTATGATCTTAAATTATGCAACTACTAAAAGAACACATTGCATAAATGATTCAGGACATTGGTGTGAGCAATGATAGAGTTCTTGAGTGATAGTCCCAAAACACAAGCAAGCAAAGCAAAACTGGCCACATGGAATCACAACAAGCTAAAGTTTCTGCCCAGCAGAGGTATCAGTCAACGAATGGAAAAGACAACCCACGTAAATGAATAAAATCCTTCACACCACCCATCAGACAAGTGATTAATAACTAGACTACGTAAGGAGCTCTGAATACTCAAAGGAAAAAAAAAATCAAATAATCATACTAGAAACTAGGCAAAGGATATGGATAGACATTTTTCAAAAGAAATTCCCAACACATATGAAAAAGTGCTCAACATTATTTGTCCTCAGAGAAATGCAAATCAAAACTATAATGAGATATCATCTCATCCCTGCTAAAGTGGCTTTTATCAAAGGACAGGCAATAAAAAATGCTGGCGAGGAAGTGCAGAAATGGGGACCCTCGTACATTGCTGGTGAAAATGTAAATTAGTGCAACCACTATCCAGAACCATATAGATGTTCCTCAAAAAGCTAACAGTAGAACTGTTGTCAGTACCAGCAATCCCACTGCTCGGTATAGATTCAACAAAGGGGAATTCGGTCTGGAATAGATATCTGCACTCTCATATTTATTGCAGTGCCATTTCCAATACCCAAGATTTGTAATCAACCAAAGTGCCCATCGAAGAATGAATGGCTAAAGACGTTGTGGTACATATATAGCATGGAATATTATGTAGCCATAAAAATTCATGAAATTCTGTTATCTGCAAAAACATGGATGGAACTGAAGAATACTACGTCATTAAATAATTGAAATACTCCAGACACAGCGATACAAATCTTCCATGTTCTCACTCACATGTGGGAGTTAAATATTAAAACAATTGTTCTCATGGAGACAGAGAACAGAATGACAGTTACCAGAGAGTGGGAAGAATAACAAGGTGGGGAGGCGCTAAAGGGAATATGGTTTATGGGTACCAAAATGTAGTTAGATCCTTAGACAGAATGAACAATGTTTGATATCACAACAATGTGACTATAACCAACATACATTAGGGTAGACTTTTAAATAACTTAAAGAGTGGAATTAGAGTGTTCCTAGCACAAGAATTGATAAATGGTTGAGGTGCTGGGTACCTCAATTACCATGAATTGATTAATTTGCATTGTATGTTTGTATCAAAACATTACACGTACTTTATAAATACATGTACATACTATGTGCTCATAATAATTAAAAAATAATGTAAGCAAATAAAAAGTAAGGAAAATGTATTTTAAAATACCAAGAGAATTAGAGGATGGGATTAGTTTTAAAGTAAATAATTTCTATATGGATTTTACAAATTTTTAGTTTATTGAAATTTTCTTAGTGGTCCGATATATAGTTGGCTTAGTTTGTGCTGCTATAATAAAGTACTGTGAACTGAGTGGATTATAAATACATTATTTCACACTGTTCTGGAGTGTGGAAAGTTGAAGATAAGGGTGCCAGAAGATATAGTATCTGAAAAGGATCTGAGTGGATTATAAATACATTATTTCACACTGTTCTGGAGGTGGAAAGCTGAAGATAAGGGTGCCAGAAGATATAGTATCTGAAAAGGATCTGCTTTTCAGATGCCTTATCTTCTCACTCTATTCTCATATGGGGGAAAAAGGTTTTCAGCTTCTCTTTCATAAGGGTATTAAACAGATTAGTGAAAGTCCCACCCTTTTGAGCTAATTACCTCCCAAAAAGCCCTCCTCCAAATACCATTACATTGGGATTCAGGATTTCGGCCCAGGACTTTTGGGGGAACATAAACATTCAGTCCACAACAATAGCCAAATATATAAATATTCCAATGGTGGATTTTCTGGTGTCAGGCAACAGAGTTTGACATAGATCTATTAGACTAATTTGATTTAGTTTATTTACTCAAATACTCTCCATCCTTGTTAAATGTTTGTTTATTGTGTTACTTTGTATTTATTACTTTTGCTTTATGTATTTTAATGTTATATCATTTCCTAAAGAGATTCATGAACTTTAGAATTTCACTATAGGTTGTACTTTTAATGAAGTATTTTTCATGTATTTTGTCGATTGCGTGTAGATGAATTCAACCCCATCTGACTCCAGTTTTGTAACTGCAACTTATTTTGTTGTTGTTATCCATGCTCTAATTTTAATCTGATGCGCATTGTTTTAGATGTCCCTCACTATTTTCACTTACGATTCTCTCTAAATATCACTTCCACAGAGAGGTCTTTCTTGAAAGAGAATCCCTCTTCTCTGAACAACTAGCCCCTTACCAGCTCTACATTCATTCACAAACTTATCACAACCCAAATCTATATTATATTGATTTAATTTTTTTCATGTGCCCCGGTAGAATCTAAGTCTCATGTGGGCAATAGCCTTATGTATTATTCAGTACCCTATCCTCGGTGCTTCAATAACTGCCCTTCATTTTAAATAATGTACATTCCACTGGGATCTGCTGATGAATAATGTACCCTCTGTTTTAATCCCAACATGATATTTTATGTTTTTTCTTTTAATTTTTTAATATTTTAATTTCCTCCCTTTGCTATATACTTTGTAATTTAATTTTTACAAATGTAAGATGCAAGTTTCTTTCTTTTCTATCTGCACTTTCCTCCCAGATCTTATCCTTCAGTCTTGTGGCTTTAAATACCATCCACACAATTGATATTAGAAAATTTCCATCCCCAAACCCAAGATGTCTCTAGAACTCCTGACTATACTTTTTGCTTCCTTTGGATTTCCACATCCCTTGCCCCCAAACTTTCCCTCCTCTTCAAAACATATTTTGAATGAAACCACCTCTACCACTAACACTAACCTGGCACAGATTATTGCCAAAGCCCTCTAACTGGTCTCCTTGTCTCTGCTCTTTTTTTAAATCAGATTAATCTGAGGCTACATATAATTAAGTTACTTGTCTCCACTCTTAACACTCTTACAATCCGCTCTCTATTCAACAATCAGTGAGTTTTCAATGTGTAAAATGGATGACATTTCTTCCCTGATTAAATCATTCAATGGATTCCCATGACTCTCAGATGGCAATGCAAAATCTTTACCATGCCCTTAAGGTACAAGATGTCAAGCTCTCAAATCATCTCATACCACTCTCCTAGTCAGAGGGCCTCTTGCTGTGTTTCATACAGGAAGCACTGATTCCTGCCTCAAGGTATTTGCATACATTTGCTGTTATATCTGAGTGGAAATGTCTCTCCCCAGTTCCCTGTACATAATAGCAGTTAATAACCATGGTTGTATAAATAACTAATTATATTTATAAGTTGATGCTATATTCGAGCCTCTGTTGCATGATTGCATTATCTATTGCGTACTGTGAGACGAAAAGCAGAAAAGAAAGAAAGAAAGAAAGAAAGAAAGAAAGAAGGAAGGAAGGAAGGAAGGAAGGAAGGAAGGAAGGAAGGAAGGAAGGAAGGAAGGAAGGAAGGAAGGAAGGAAGGAAGGAAGGAAGGAAGGAAGGAAGGAAGGATGAAAGAGAAAGAAAGAAAGAAAGAAAGAAAGAAAGAAAGAAAGAAAGAAAGAAAGAAAGAAAGAAAGAAAGAAAGAAAGAAAGAAAGAAAGAAAGAAAGAAAGAAAGAAAGAAAGAAAGAAAGAGAAAGAAAGGAAAGAAACTGACATGGTCATAATTCTCTTTCAAATTATATCCCATCACTCTTAATTTTTGTTCCTTCACAGTACTAAGTGAATACTTCCAAATATATAATATTAACATTTTGTTCTGAAACCATAACGCTGTAGCTTTGTGGTTTCACCAAAATTGGTGTAGGTCACAGATGTAGCCTACTCATTTGCTCTGTAGCTATTATTATAATTACTCCCCCATTTTATCTTCCAATTTTTTAAATCCCTGATTACTGTTACAGCTCATTACCTCTGATCAATCATGACCTTCCTTCTGCTTCATTTCCTCTATTTTTATCCCAGAATCTTAGTTTTTCTTGCCTCTGTG